>NC_047084.1:454899787-455209611 GCF_902459505.1 Geotrypetes seraphini
TGCAAGTATGGGGAAATAACCCTGTTGTCTAGAATGCACTGGAATTAAAATTAAAATTACAGCTTACTGTTTGCTCCAAGAAAACGCACTAAAAATGCAACTGACAAAATGCTTGAGGGGAGAAGGGAGAATTAAGGCAGTGCAGGAACTCCACATGCACAGAGATATTAAGCTCAGATATCTCTAAGCTGAAGAACTGTTCTGGCATCCGAGGCTCCATCGGATGATGTCATCTATGACTGTGTGCCTGCATTTCCCTGATAAGTCTATGGAGAACAAGAGCCACTTTCAGTACTGTCAAGAGATGGCATCAGGCTTTCTGCTTTAACTAAGCCCTAGTAAAGGCATAGTAAAGAATGAAATCTAGCTTTTCAGCTTGGCAACATACATCATGGTCTAGTGTCAGCACAAAACATACTAAGTACAGGAGTGATTATCATACCATGGGATGTAGAGGACATCATGAAAAAAATTACTCTATCATGGAAACTGTTCACAGATCATGTTCTACATGAAAACCAGCCCACCACAGCAACAAGTCAAGATCAAAATGTATGGCTTACAATACCTCAGGTGACTCGGCCCTCTGATCCATGGGAATATCCTGTCCCAGTGACATGGCAATAGCTCTTAACATCTGATCTTCTTCAGACATGCTCAGATCCTGCAAAGCAACACAACTGTCAGCTCAAGAGGAAATGTACCTAGCACAAATCTAGACAGAGGAATCTCACAGACTATGACTGTTAACCTGGCTAGGTGTCATGAGAAGTTGCCAGCAATAACTTTATTCATAGGGATTAAGCTTTCAGTCAATTCTAGCATTGCCTTTTGGCAAGGAAGGATTAGGTTCTTACTTCGATGGTAATTTAGAAAATGACGGTAGATAAGACCCCAATGGTCCATCCAGTCTGCCCAGTCATACCCTCTCTTTAAATTACTGATTTAATTTAAATGGTCCTTTTTCCTAGATATTTCTGGGCCATAAACCTAAAGTTCTGCTTGGTACTGTGCTTAGGTTCCATCTAGAGCAGGGGTGTCAAGCTCAATCACATTAAGGGGCTGATATCTATAACACAGGCTAAGTCATGGGCCAGACTTCACCCAATCTCCGTCCCACACCCTGCCCCCATATTAGTACTAATTGTAATACCATTTTTTCCATTCATTTTTCATATATACACATGATATAATCATATAAACAACACATAAGGGTTAACCACAAAATTAAACTACACAAAGCACACTGTATGCTTCTCAATATTCATTCCTACCAGAACACAGATAATCCCTATGCAAATACGGGACCACAAACTAAAAGTACTAATACAGTGGTGCCTCACACAACGAACTTAATCCGTTCCAGGAGCAAGTTTGTTATGTGAAACGTTCGTTGTGTGAAACGCGTTTTCCCATAACAATACATGTTAAAAAAAATAATTCGTTCTGTAGCATAAAATATGCTAAGATGACATAAAAAAAGATAAATTTTTGGTTATTATTTTTATTTAGATACATCTAAAAACATAATTGTTTTTTAAAACAACACACATTTTTTAAATTTAAAGACAGACTAAGTAGAGTCTAATTTTACAGTGAGAGGGCAGAGTCTCAGCGGCAAAAACTGGGACTTAACTGTTCATTTTTTTTTTTTTTTCTACCGTGTTTCCCCGATGATAAGGCAGGGCCATCAAATAAGACAGCCCCCCCTTTTTAGAAAAAAATGTAAAATAAGGCACCCCCCCCGCAAATAATCCACCCACCGATACCTGCGCTTACCCGAATCGGGTGGTACGGTGGGTGACTCCGTGTAGTCCCTGGCACCCCCGACACGATCGGGGCAAGAGGGAGCTCAAGCCCTCTTGCCCCCCTGACTCCCCGACATGATCGGGGCAAGAGGGAGCTCAAGCCCTCTTGCCCCCCCCCCGACTCCCCGACACGATCGGGGCAAGAGGGAGCTCAAGCCCTCTTGCCCCCCCGACTCCCCGACACGATCGGGGCAAAAGGGAGCTCAAGCCCTCTTGCCCCCCCGACTCCCCGACACGATCGGGGCAAAAGGGAGCCCAAGCCCTCTTGCCCCGCCGATTCCCCAACTCCCCGACAATATCGGGCCAGGAGGGAGCCCAAGTCCTCCTGGCCACGGCGACCCCCTAGCCCCACCCTGCACTACATTACGGGCAGGAGGGATCCCCGGCCCTCCTGCCCTCGACGCAAACCCCCCCCCCCCCCAACGAACGCCCCCCCCCAAGAACCTCCGACCGACCCCCAGCCGACCCGCGACCCCCCTGGCCGACCCCCACAACACCCCCAACCCCCTTCCCCGTACCTTTCTGTAGTTGGCCGGACAGACGGGAGCCAAACCCGCCTGTCCGGCAGGCAGCCATCGACGGAATGAGGCCGGATTGGCCCATCCGTCCCAAAGCTCCGCCTACTGGTGGGGCCTAAGGCGCCTGGGCCAATCAGAATAGGCCCGGGAGCCTTAGGTCCCTCCTGGGGGCAGGGCCTGAGGCACATGGTCGGGTTGGGCCCATGTGCCTCAGGCCCCGCCCCCAGGAGGGACCTAAGGCTCCCGGGCCTATTCTGATTGGCCCAGGCGCCTTAGGCCCCACCAGTAGGCGGAGCTTTGGGACGGATGGGCCAATCCGGCCTCATTCCGTCGATGGCTGCCTGCCGGACAGGCGGGTTTGGCTCCCGTCTGTCCGGCCAACTACAGAAAGGTACGGGGAAGGGGGTTGGGGATGTCGTGGGGGTCGGCCAGGGGGGTCGCGGGTCGGCTGGGGGGGCGGTCGGAGGTTCTTGGGGGGGGGGGGGGGGGGGGGGGGGGGGGGGTTTGCGTCGAGGGCAGGAGGGCCTGGGATCCCTCCTGCCCGTAATGTAGTGCAGGGTGGGGTTAGGGGGTCGCCGTGGCCAGGAGGACTTGGGCTCCCTCCTGGCCCGATATTGTCGGGGAGTTGGGGAGTCGGCGGGGCAAGAGGGCTTGGGCTCCCTTTTGCACCGATCGTGTCGGGGAATCGGCGGGGCAAGAGGGCTTGGGCTCCCTTTTGCCCCGATCGTGTCGGGGAATCGGCGGGGCAAGAGGGCTTGGGCTCCCTTTTGCCCCGATCGTGTCGGGGAGTCGGGGGGGCAAGAGGGCTTGAGCTCCCTCTTGCCCCGATCGTGTCGGGGAGTCGGGGGGGGCAAGAGGGCTTGAGCTCCCTCTTGCCCCGATCGTGTCGGGGAGTCGGGGGGGCAAGAGGGAACCAGGCGGAGAGAGGGCAGTTAAGCGCAGTGCCTGCGCGGAAGGATGCAGCTCGGGCAACTTCGTTGTGTGAAACGAAGTTCGTTGTACGGATCAAGACATAAAGTTCGTTGTGCGCAGCGTTCGCTGTGCGAGGCGTCCGTTATGCGAGGCACCACTGTATATAAAAACGGAACCCTAAGATTCAAGACTCTGCATGCAGCAAAACCCCAGAGAAATAGAAACAAATACATTTCTTCTTGAACAGTGCAAAATATAGACAGCAGATGTAAATTCTCAAAACAACACATTTTATCACTAAATTGAAAATAAAATCATTTCCCCTACCTTTGTTGTCTGGTGATTTTGGTTTTCAAACCATCTTTTCCCAGTCTCTGGTTGCACTTCCTTCTGCCGGTGCTCTTAACTGTGTATCCAGGGCCAGCTTATCCATTTGCTGTTTTTCTCTCCTTCACATCTTTAGCATTAACTTTTAACATTCAACTTTCTTCCCAAAATCTATCTACTTTTCCATGTCTTCCCTTCCCATCTATCCATGTGTACCATCTCCTCCCTCTTTCTTCCACCCTATGCCCATCTATCCATAAGAAGCATTTCTTCTTATCTCTTCCCTGCTGTACCCATTGCTGTGCACCATAAGAACATAAGAAGTTGCCTCCGCTGAGGCAGACCAGAGGTCCATCTCGCCCAGCGGTCCGCTCCCGCGGCAGCCCATCAGGCCCATTGCCTGAGCAATGGTCCCAGACTATCCCTATAACCTACCGCTACTCTTATCTGTACCCCTCAATTCCTTTATCCTCTAGGAACCTATCCAAACCTTCTTTGAAGCCTTGTAAAGTGCTCCGGCCTATCACAGCCTCCGGAAGCGCGTTCCATGTGTCCACCACCCTCTGGGTGAAAAAGAACTTTCTGGCATTTGTTTTAAACCTGTCCCCTTTTAATTTTTCCGAGTGCCCCCTTGTACTTGTGGTTCCCCATAATCTGAAAAATCTGTCCCTGTCTACTTTTTCTATACCCTTCAGGATCTTGAAGGTTTCTATCATGTCTCCTCTAAGTCTCCGCTTTTCCAGGGAGAACAGCCCCAGCTTTTTCAGTCTGTCAGTATATGAGAGGTTTTCCATACATCTTATCAGTTTAGTTGCTCTTCTCTGGACTCCCTCAAGTACTGCCATGTCCTTTTTGAGGTACGGCGACCAATACTGGACACAGTACTCCAGATGCGGTCGCACCATTGCACGATACAGTGGCAGGATGACCTCCTTTGTCCTGGTCGTGATACCCTTCTTAATGATACCCAACATTTTGTTTGCTTTTCTTGAGGCTGTGGCGCACTGTGCAGACGCCTTCATAGACGTGTCCACCATCACTCCCAGGTCTCTTTCAAGGTTACTTACCCCTAGCAGTGATCCTCCCATTTTGTAGCTGAACATCGGGTTCTTTTTCCCTACATGCATGACCTTGCATTTCCCTACGTTAAAGTTCATTTGCCATTTTTTGGCCCATTCTTCTAGCGTCGTTAGGTCCCTTTGCAGATCTTCGCAGTCTTCCATGGTTTCAACCCTGCGGTAGAGTTTGGTGTCATCCGCAAATTTAATAACTTCGCAATTTGTTCCCGCCTCCAGGTCATTAATAAATATATTGAACAGGAGCGGTCCCAGCACCGACCCCTGCGGAACTCCGCTCGTGACCCAATGCCAGTCTGAGTAATGGCCCTTCACTCCAACCCTCTGTTTCCTGTCTGCCAGCCAGTTTTTAATCCATCGGTGGACCTCCCCTTGCACCCCGTGTTTCCACAGCTTTTTAAGCAGTCTTTCGTGCGGTACCTTGTCAAAGGCTTTTTGAAAGTCAAGGTAAATGATGTCAATGGATTCCCCTTTATCCACCTGTCTGTTTACCCCCTCAAAGAAGTACAATAAGTTTGTGAGGCATGACCTACCCTTGCAGAAGCCGTGCTGGCTCGACTTTAGCAGTCCATTGTTTTCTATGTGTTCACAGATACTGTCCTTAATCAGTGCTTCCATCATTTTTCCCGGGACCGAGGTCAAGCTCACCGGCCTGTAGTTCCCCGGGTCCCCCCTTGAACCCTTCTTGAAGATGGGCGTGACATTTGCAATTTTCCAATCCTCCGGGATCTCTCCAGTTTTTAAGGATAGGTTACATATTTGGCGAAGTGGCTCTGCTATTTCGTTCCTTAGTTCCTTGAGTACCCTTGGGTGAATGCCGTCCGGACCTGGCGATTTTATTCTCTTTAGTCGCTCTTTAGTCTGTCTATCTGCCTGAGGACATCCTCTTGGCTTACCTCTAGTTGGACCAGCTTTTCATCCCGATCCCCATTTACGATGTCCTCCGGTTCCGGAATATTGGATGTGTCCTCCCTCGTGAAGACTGACGTGAAGAACTTATTTAACCTGTCTGCTATCTCTTTTTCCACTCCTTTTTTGTCTCTATCATCCAATGGCCCTACTTCTTCCCTTGCCAGTTGCTTCCCCTTCACATATCTGAAGAACGATTTGAAGTTTGTTGCTTCTCCCGCCAGTCTCTCCTCATATTCTCTTTTAGCTTTTCTAACCACACGGTGACACTCCCTTTGGTGTTCTTTGTGCTCCTTTTGGTTGTCCTTTGTTTGGTCCTTTTTCCATTTTTTGAACGATGCTTTCTTGTCACTTATCGCCTTTTTCACTGCAGTTGTTATCCATGCTGGGTTTTTTGTTCGGTTTTTTTTTGCACCCCTTCCTGAATCAGGGGATGTACAGGTTCTGTGACTCTTGCACCGTGCCCTTGAGTAGGGACCAGGCTTTTTCTACAGACTCCATCTTCCTTGCGCTACCATTGAGTTTCTTTCCCACCATCTCCTCCCTCTGTCTCCCCTTCTCTTCCATCCCTGTCTACCATCTCATCCCTCTCCCATGGTCAAACAACTCTGTCTTCCCCCTTCATATGGTATGTCATCTTTCTCCTCTCCTTCCCATAGCCTGGAATCTCTCTCTCTTCTCTCCCACGGTCTGGCATCTCTCTCTCCTTCCCTCCCTCTACCCAAGGTTTAATATCACTCCCAGTCTCTCCTTTCTGCGGTCTGGCATCTCTCTCCCCTCCTTCCCTTCCATTCCGTGGTCTGGCATCTCTCTTCTCTCCTTCCCATTCCAGTGGTCTGATATCTCTCTCTTCCCCATGCATCTCTACCTCACTCCTCTCTCACCATGTTAAATAATTCTCTCTCCCTCCTTTCTGCGGTCTGGAATCTCTCCCCTCCTTCCCTTCTGTGGTCTGGCATCTCTCTCTCTCTTTCCCATTCCAGTGGTCTAACATCTCTCTATTCCCTATGCATCTCTACCTCACTCCTCTCCCACAACCATGTCAAATAATTCTCTCTCCCTCCCTCTCTACTCAACAATTCTCCTCTTCATCTCCCCATGTGCACCATCTCTCTTTTCCTGACACCCAATTCTCCCTTTCTATTCTCTCCCTCACCCTCTCCATTCTTCCATCCTATGGCTCATGTTCCCCCCCCTTCATTCTATGTCCCAGGTTAATGCCCCCTCACTCCTTCCTTCATTTGTCCAAAGTTTGTGCTCACTCCTTCTTGCGATCCAACACACCCATCTTCCTTCATTCTGTGCAAGTATTGGCCTCCCTCTGGTGGGTGTTTAACTTCTGCCCAGCTCTCTCCTCCTGCTACAGTCGTTTCTGTGCACAAAGCTGCAGGTGGCGGCTCCTAAGTGCGTCTTGCACCTGGGCTGGAAGCCTTCTCTCTTTCATTGCAATGTCAGAGGGAAGGCTTCCTGGAAAGCCACAGGATGCGCAAGGAGCTGACACCCGCAGCTTTATGCACAGAAACGACTGCGGCACATAGTAACATAGTAGATGACAGCAGATAAAGACCCGAATGGTCCATCCAGTCTGCCCAACCTGATTCAATTTAAATTTTTTTTTTAATTTTATTTAAATTTTTCTTCTTAGCTATTTCTGGGCAAGAATCCAAAGCTTTACCCGGTACTGTGCTTGGGTTCCAACTGCTGAAATCTCTGTTAAGACTTACTCCAGCCCATCTACACCCTCCCAGCCATTGAAGCCCTCCCCTGCCCATCCTCCACCAAACGGCCATACACAGACACAGACCGTGCAAGTCTGCCCAGTAACTGGCCTAGTTCAATATTTAATATTATTTTCTGATTCTAAATCTTCTGTGTTCATCCCACGCTTCTTTGAACTCAGTCACAGTTTTATTCTCCACCACCTCTCTCGGGAGCGCATTCCAGGCATCCACTACCCTCTCCGTAAAGTAGAATTTCCTAACATTGCCCCTGAATCTACCACCCCTCAACCTCAAATTATGTCCTCTGGTTTTACCATTTTCCTTTCTCTGGAAAAGATTTTGTTCTACGTTAATACCCTTCAAGTATTTGAACGTCTGAATCATATCTGTCTCTCCTTTCCTCTAGGGTATATATATTCAGGGCTTCCAGTCTCTCCTCATACGTCTTCTGGCGCAAGCCTCCTATCATTTTTGTCGCCCTCCTCCGGAGCCGGCTAGAAGGTAAATACCCAGGGGCGGCAATTAGCAAAATGCCACATCGCCCTAAAGCCTGCGGCCCACAGATTTGACACCCCTGGACTTGTGTAAGGGGCACAGTCACTATGGGCTGCATAAAACGGCCATGCGGGCTGGATTCGGCTCGCGGGCCTTGTGTTTAATACATGTGATCGCGAGAATCTAGATAATCTTTTTCCTGTAGAACAGCATATGATTCCTTAGAGATGGGTTGTGTACCCCAATTCACAAGTTGGATTGTAGAAGGAATCAATCATTTTTCTAAGTTCAGCCTCTGTCTATCTGGGCAGTGCCCTCTCTCTCCAGTCCATGCCAAAGCAAGTAATAACTCATAAGAGGAAATGATAACAACTAGGGGTTCGGGGGTCTCTCTAAAAACATTAACTTTGCTCAGAAGTAGGAACACAAAACAGTAAACATTGCAATTCCACACTACAGTGAAGGTAGAACCAACTCACCACCTACCTGTGGCAACCAGCACTAACACTTGTATAAGCTCCGTGAAAGAGTTCAGTAGAACTCTAACCCACTGCCCTACAACAATTTTCTTTTCTTCTCTTTTGGATTCCAAGAGCCAAGTCACTGGAAATTCAAACTAGACTATTGTGCCACTCAGGCTGCATCCATCTCTGACAGGACAGGGTATAAGGAATCGTATGCTGCTCTAGAGGAAAGAGGATTATTAAGGTAAGAACCTAATCCTTTCTTCCTGTGCAAGCAGCATACAATTCCTTATGAATGGGACATACCAGAGCTGTCCCTCGAGTCTAGGATGGGACAGATGGGCCTGCAACAAGTACCAAGGACCCAAAGGCTGACACATCCACTCTGTAAAACTTTATAAAGGCATGAAGAGTGGCCCATGTGGCTGCCCTGCAAATTTTATCAGGCAGCACTGCCCTTGACTCTGCCCAAGAAGCAGCCACACTTCTGGAATATTGAGCTTTCAAGGCAGCTGGTGGTTGTTTACCACAGCCAATGTACACCGAGAATATTGCCATCAGGAGATAGAAGCCTTAGAGACTGGTCTTCCTAGACAATTAGAACTGGATAAGACAAACAGATGGTCTGAGAGCCCAAAATCATTTCTCACCTGGATAGCAGAGAAGCACCATTTGCACCTCCAGCAACCTCAAAACCGTGTCCATTACTTTTTACCCCTGGGGTGAAAAAAGAGGTAACCTCACTTCCTGATTAACATGGAATGCGATAGCACTTTTGTCAGAAAGGAAGGCATGGTGCACATAGACACTCCTGCTTCCATGAATCTGAGAAAAGATTCTGCATGATAATGCCTACAGCTCGGAAACCCTCCTAGCTAAAGTGATTGTGACCAAAACCACTGTCTTCAGTTAGATCGATGATAGATGCTTCAGATAAATGTTCAAGGGGAGTTTTAGTAAGGGCCCGTAATACGATATTAAGATTCCACATTGGAAACGGCTGCCTCACTGAAGAGCAGAGCCTCAGTGCTCCCTTCAGAAATCTGGAAACATCGTGATAAGAGGCTAGAGACACTTGATCTACTCTGGTCTAGAAGCATGAATGACTAGCTATTCAAACTTTTAAGAGATCCAACTGCCAAGTCCTTCTCCAATCCTTCCAGCAGGACCTCAGGAATGGAAGGCCAAAAAGGATCCAACTGCTAATCCTTGCACCAAAGCTGAAAGGTTTTCCATACTTTAACTTAGGTCAATGGCTTTCTAGAACAGAGTCAATATCACCTTCTCCAAATATCCTTTCTGCGCTAAGGTTGCTCGCTCAATAACCACACATAACACAGCATAACTGGTAGTTTTTGTTAGAGTTGTATATCGCTCAATAACCACGCCATAAGACCAAATCGTTCTGGATTGTCTAATACTAAGGGCCCCTGCAACAGAATTCCATCCCGCAGTGGTAGTTTGAGACGGCTGTCCTACTACAAATGGAACAAATCCACAAATCATGGGCGATGTGGCTAATCCGGGGCTATGAGAACTACCAATCCCTGATGGGTCTCTATTCTGTGAATGACTTGCCCTATCATCGGCCATGGATGAACTAGTAGTTTTCTTGCTGGCTAAGACTGCATGAGAGCGTCCATTGTATATTTGGATTTTCAGAAGGTGTTCGACAAGGTTCCACATGAACGACTACTTTGAAAAATTGTGAGCCATGGATCGAGAGTGACATACTCACATAGATTAAAAACTGGCTGTCAGACAGGAAACAGAGAGTGGGGGGTACATGGACAATGCTCGGACTGGAAAAGCATCATGAGTGGAGTGCCGAAGGGTTTGGTGCTTAGAACCGTGCTCTTCAACATATTTATAAATGACCTGGAAATTGGTACGATGAGTGAGGTGATTAAATTTGCAGACAATACGAAGTTATTCAGAGTAGTGAAGATGCAGCAGGATTGCGAAGACCTGCAACGTAACAAACACGCTTGAGAAATGGACCACAACATGGCAAATGAGGTTTAACGTGGATAAGTGTAAGGTGATGCATGGCGGTAACAGAACTCTTATACACGAATATAGGATGTCCAATGCAGTATTTGGAGAGACCCCCCCATGAAAGAGGGGGTGAAAAGGGCGAACAGAATGCTAGGAATGATTAAGAAGGGGATCACAAACAGATCGGAGAAGATTATCATGCCGCTGTACCGGGCCATGGTACGCCCTGGAATACTGCATCCAGCACTGGTCGCCGTACATGAAGAAGGACACAGTATTACTCGAAATGGTCCAGAGAAGAGCGACTAAAATAGTTAAGGGGCTGGAGGAATTGCCGTACAGTGAGAGATTAGAGAAACTAGGCCTCTTCTATCTTGAAAAGAGGAGACAGAGGGGACATGATCGAAACATTCAAGATAATGAAGGGAACAGACTTAGTAGATAAAGACAGGTTAAGACCTCTCCAAGGTAGGGAGAACCAAAGGGCACTCTCTAAAGTTAAGAGGATAGATTCTGTACAAACAAGTGTGGCAGAAAACTGGAAAGCTATTCCAGAGGCTGCTATAGGGGAAAACACATTCCAGGGATTGAAGACAAAGTTAGACAAGTTCCTGCTGTACCAGAATGCACGCAGGTAAGTCTAGTCTCACTTATGGCACTGGTCTTTGACCTAAGGGCCGTCACATGAGCAGACTGCTGGGCACGATGGATGACTGGTCTGACCCAGCAGCAGCAATTCTTATGTTCTTATGCCAACACTTCTGACTCAAATCTTTGACTAAGGAACTGAGGACGGCCAAGTTGCTCAATCCTCCCGTTAGACCATCTGTTCCATCTTGTGATCTTAATCTGGACTTGTCCGTGCTGGTGCGCCCACCTTTTGAGCATTTGGGTTATTGCACATTGAAGGACCTTACTCTTAAAGCGGTCT
Organism: Geotrypetes seraphini; assembly: GCF_902459505.1. Taxonomy (NCBI): domain Eukaryota; kingdom Metazoa; phylum Chordata; class Amphibia; order Gymnophiona; family Dermophiidae; genus Geotrypetes; species Geotrypetes seraphini. The sequence goes on from NC_047084.1 coordinate 454,910,947, forward strand.
TTTTGGTGGCAACTACTTCTGCTAGACATGTTTTTGAGTTGCAGGCTTTCTCTTGTAGATCTCCCTTCCTGAAGTTCTCTAGGGAGCAAGTGCATCGGGACACAGGTGCATCGGGATGCAGTGCTCGGTGAACGTGTTCTAGTGTTGGCCCTTGATGGGTACTGCTTAGGTATGTCCCATCTGTGAAGAACTGAACTGTACCAGTCTAGAAGGCGATACAGAAAGAACAGTTACTTTCCGTAACAGTTGTTATCCAGGAACAGCAAGCAGCTGTTCTCACATATGGGTGATGTCATCCATGGAGCCCAGATGCGGACAGCCTCGCAAACATACTTGCTTGTAGAAAACTTTAGAAGTTTCAAGTCAGCCGTACCGCACACACGCAAGTGCCTTGCCGCCCAGCACAGTGCGAGTCTCCTCAGTTCAGACAGCTAGAAGAGAAGCCAACCAGGGGAAGTGGGTGGGTTGTGAGAATAGCTGCCTGCTGTCCCTGGATAACAACTGTTACGGTAAGTAACTGTGCTTTATCCCAGGACAAGCAGGCAGCCTATTCTCACATATGGGTGACCTCCAAGCTAACCAGAATGGGATGGTGGGAGCGTTGGCAACATAGGAGAATAAATTTTGTAATACTCTCTAGCCAAAATAGCCATCCCGTCTGGAGAAAACATTCAGACAATAATGAGAAGTGAATGTATGAACCGAAGACCAAGTGGCAGCTTTGCAAATTTCCTCAATAGAAGTGGATCTGAGGAAAGCTACTGAAGCCGCCATGGCTCTGACTTTGTGGGCTGTGACTCGACTCTGTAGATGCAGTCCAGCCTGGACATAGCAGAAAGAGATATAAGCAGCCATCCAGTTGAAGATGGTACGCTTAGAGATTGGATGACCCAACTTGTTTGGATCGAAGACGACAAAAAGTTGAGGAATAGTTCTGTGTGGGTTGGTGCGTTCTAAATAGAAGGCCAAAGCACGTTTACAGTCCAGAGTATGAAGAGCTAATTCTATAGGATGAGAATGAGGTCTTGGAAAAAACAATGGAAGTATAATAGATTGGTTGAGTTGAAATTCTGAAACCACTTTAGGTAAGAATTTAGGATGAGTACGGAGGACCATCTTGTCATGATGGAAAACTGTGAAAGGTGGATCAGCAACTAACGCTTGCAGCTCACTGACTCTTCGAGCATATGTAAGGGCAATGAGAAACACTACTTTCCAAGTAAGATATTTCAGATGAGCTGTAGACATTGGTTCAAGCAGAGGTTTCATTAACTGAGCAAGAACAACACTGAGATCCCAAACCACTGGAGGTGGTTTCAGAGGAGGTTTGACATTGAAAAGTCCTTTCATAAATCTGGAAACCAATGGATGAGCAGAGAGGGGTTTCCCTTCAATAGACTGATGGAAAGCAGCAATTGCACTGAGATGGACTCGGATAGATGTAGACTTGAGATCAGAGGTAGATAAGTGCAAAAGATAATCTAGAACAAAGATAAGGAGGAATCATGAGGCTCCTTATCATGAGAGATGCACCACGTAGAAAACCTAGTCCATTTTTGGTGGTAGCATTCTCTAGTGGCAGGCTTTCTAGAAGCCTCTAAAATGTCTCTTACAGGTTGAGAAAACTGAAGAGGAGTTATGTTGAGAGGTACCAAGCTGTCAGGTGCATAGACTGCAGGTTGGGATGAAGTAGAGATCCTTGACTCTGTGTAAGCTGAGACGGAAAAACTGGTAGACGGTATGGGTCCCTAATGCTGAGTTGAAGGAGAACGGAATACCAAGGTTGTCAGAATCATGGCGGCATGATCGGTCTTCATCTTGGCAAGAGTCTTCAGAATGAGAGGGAATTTGTTGTGAGGACCTTCTGATGAAACAGCAAGCCTTTGGAGAGATTGGAAGAGAGCATCCACCAGCGGAGAGACTGTCTCAACGAAGGAGTGACTGTAATGTCAAGAAAGTGGGTCACAAGCCTGCGTCCACTGAAATGCCAGGGTCCACTGAGGAATTCTGAGGTGAAGTCTGGCAAAAGGAGTCACATATACTGTGGAGGCCATATGACCTAGGAGTACTATCATGTGTAGGTAAGGGAACACCTGAAGACCATGGTTCCTTATAGCTACCACCACCAGGCACTTGGTGAACACTCTGGGAGATGAAGCCAGGCCAAAGGGTAGTACTCTGTATTAGTAATGCAGATTCCCCACATGAAATCTGAGATATTGACAGGAGGTCGGATGAATGGGGATGCGAGTATAAGCTTCCTTGAGATCCAGAGAACATAACCAATCGGTCTGATCTACAAGGGCGTACAAGGATGCCAGGGACAATATGCAAAATTTTTCTTTGACTAAAAATTGTTGAGAGCCCTGAGATACAAAATGGGTTTCAGATCGCCTGTCTTCTTCGGAACTAGGAAGTAACGGGAGGAAAAACCCCTCTTCTGCTGTTCCAAGGAAACTTCTTCGATGGCACGGAAACGAAGCAGAGCTTGAGCTTCCTGAAGAAGAAGGGCAGTCTGGAATGGATTGGAAGGATACTCTCTTGGAGGAAGCTCTGGTGGAACCTGAGTGAAGTGAAGAGAGTATCCTTCCCTGATTGACAGCACCCAGAGGTTGGATGTAATGGTCTCCCATCGGTGGTAAAAATGATGGAGACGACCTCCTATGGGGAGAAGGAAGGACAGAGGCAGAACAATGGAGGTTATGCTCTGTTTTAGACAGTCAGAAAGGCTCCGAAGCCTTAGGTGCAGCAGAAGGCAGAGGTTTCTGTTGCTTCTGTTGCTGCTGTTTCTTGGAAGGGGCTTGAGTGTAAGGAGCCACCCTTAGAGTATAATGCCTCTGGAAAACCGGAGTAGGGTGTGAAGGTTTTGTAGGCGCTGACTTTAGCTTTGGTCTGACAATGGAAGCAAAATATTTTTCATGTTCAGACAACTTCTTAGTGGCAGCCTCTATGGATTCATCAAAGGGGTCATTGCCCTGACAAGGAATGTTAGCTTGACGGTCTTGAAGATTAGGATCCATGTCAATGGTGCGAAGCCAGGCCAAGCGGCGCATTGCTACAGAAAAAGCAGTGGCCCTAGCCAACAGCTCAAAGGCTTCATAAGATGACTGGAGAAGATGCAATCTGAGTTGTGACAGAGTAGCAGTGACTTCTTGGAACTCAAAATATCTATATTAATCCAGGTTCTTCAGTCTTGGATGCCAAATCCGCCGACCAAACGTGAAGCCACAAGGTATGACACGCGGCCACCCCAAAAGCCATAAAGGAAGGAGGCTGCCATCTCTTGTTCCACCAAGGACCAAGGACCAGTCATTAAACTCATTGTCAAGGACATGCTCTGCCCATCAAAACACTGCCCGAGTCATGAGCACTCCACAAATAGCCGCCTGGATACCCAAGGCAGATACATCAAAATTCTGCTTAAGAATGGTCTCCAACTTATGCTCCTCAGAGTCCCTTAAAGCAGAACCACCCTTTTCGGGCACTGTATGCCGCTTAGTAATAGCTGAGACAACTGTGTCTACCATTGGCAACATCAAGGTTAGGATAGGAGCCATGGAGCGTGCCAATCAAAACGATGCCTCCGGCATATTCCACTGTGCCAGGATAATATCCTGAATATCCTGTTGTATAGGAAAAGAGTGGGAAGAAGAGCGTATCCCCCAATGAGGGTCCCATACACCCGGGGTTTCAGGTGGCGCCTCCTCAAAGTGTAACACCGAGACCTGCTGAATCAGATCCTGGGAGCTCGTCCCTCTGAAAAAGGCGCACCATGGATGCCTTCTCGCTGGTAGACGGAAAAGCCGAGGCCCCAGTACCAGCAGTCTTCCCCTTGAGAGGATCCTGGAGGTCTCTCCAAGGGTCCAGGTCCTCATCAAGATTAACATGCTTCTCAGACCACAAATCTTCGTCCCAGGCCACTCTCAGGTGCTTGGACGAGGGAGGAGGGGGGGCGCTAAAGGAGTAGCGGGGGCAGAGCTGCAGGGGGTGCGGAGGGATCCCCCCCCTCAAGACCGCTGGGCCAACGCAGAACCCCGGCTGTCTGAAAATAAGCTCTGCACAGAGCAAAAATTAAATCTGGAGAAAACCCCCCAGACTCCAAAGCAGGGGAAAACAAGCTGAAATCTGACTCTGTTTTTCTAATACAGAGGGAAGGTCACCTGAGGCTGCAGACAAGATGGAGGGGCCTTCTGCCAAAAATGGCAAAGATCCTTCCAAAAATAACCCTTCCAGGGCCTATAGCAGCTGGGACCCACTTGCACAGGCCGGCTGCAAGTGGCTCACGTCTGGAGCACAATGAGCACTTTTATTCTTGTAAAGTGCTCATTCCTCCATAAGCGACCTAACTAAAGAAAAGTGCCGATTAGATGAAAAAAATATAGTAATTTACAGCAAATTTAAAGGGAAAGCAACCCTTCAGACCAGCACTGCATCAGGATTATTTCCCCTCCCCCCCCCCGGAACAAACTCCACTGGCTCTCAAAGTAGTATGCCTTACCCAAATTGAGGGGTAAGGCTTACTGCTGAGGCTCCTCTAAAAAAAAAAATGTTGGGAAGGTGGATGAAAGGGGAGGAGGGACCCAGTACGAGACCCCCCCAGGTATGACACCCCCCCGCCCGAGGTCAGACGGATCCCCAAATAGGGCCCACCCAAGCTCAGTCCGGCACAAATAGGGGACTTGGAGCCCTAAATAAATTCCAACAGCCCTAACCCAAGGGAGATGGGTACAACTCACACACACCTGCCGTCGAGACTGAGAGAAAACTGAGGTAATTAGGGGGAGTAAGCTATTATGTACTATTCCAAAGTTTTGTCTCAGTCTCCACCTGCTGGTCATGATGAGATATTACCCATCTGTAAGAAGTCATACTGGTCTGGAGAGTTGCTAAAGAACACCAATTTTTGAGAATCTGCTCCCAAGTCAGATCTTAATACTGTAGATGCCTTTGACTAGACTTCTAATTGCCTTATCTGTAAATGCAGGAAGAGGGCTCTGGCTACACAGCTTTTGTGTTTCACCCCACCCCTACTTTTCTTTACGGTTTTGAGTTCCTCCCTTTTAATTTTGTTTTGTTTAGTTCTACTACCCTGTTCTATCTTTTTAGTTTGTAAGCCAATCAGATGGTTTTCACTACACTGAGCCTTAAGCCAAGAAAGCAGATTCATGAATTTAGAAGTCAGCTGAGCTGATGATAACACAATTGAACCATATTACCAGGAATCAAGTTCCAGGTACAAAAGGAGCTTTATGGCCTCTATTGCTGCAAAAGATCTGCTGTCACTATCCTCTCAATGAGACCAGTTTCAGAATTTGTATCACCCGGAAGCAGCACATCTAGCAGAAAAGTGACATTGCTTCCTTTTGGTTATGCTACTGGGCTGAAATTCTCCTACAACCAGAATTTATTGATATTGACTGCTGAAGAGCATAATCTCACATCTCTACTGGGATCGTTACAGGGTAGTTGCTGGCTAAATAAGAGAATTTAGAAGTTCTTCCCTGGATAAAGGAGGGAGGGAGATTTTACACCTGGGACTATAAAAAACAACATGCACTTACCCGCACAACTCCTCCCATTAGGGGTGGAGGGTGTGTCAACAGGTACTCTGTAGCCTGCTCCATGGTACTTGTGTTCAATAGGGCCTCCATGGCATGCTCTCTTGTGAAGCCCATATCCATCAGCTGTAGAGCAGAAAAGATAAACACATTAGGGGGCACAGTCTGAAAACAGAACCAACTGGGATCCAGGTTCGACTCTGCTGCTTTAAGTTCACTTTTTAGGAACAAACTACAGAAACCATGGAGGCTCTCTCACTATAAACAACTTGGTCCTTTGTTCCCTATTGCTACCACCTCCTTCCTCACCTCAACAAGTTCCTTTAAACCTTAATTCACACTCCCACCTGCTGAAGTTGTTGCTGGTTCACTTGGGGCTCCCTACGGGCACCACTCTCTTCCTGCCCAGTCTCCTCTTCCCGACTGCCCTCCTTTTCCTTGCTCAGTCGTTCTCGAATGACAGGCTCGCCACGCAGTATATGACATAGGATTGCAAGCATGGACTCTGCCATGCGACCCCCATACACTTTCAGAGGTTTTCGATTCCACAGATTCTTGATGCAGGTGAATGCTGCCTATGAATGTCAGATGTAAAAAGGAGATAAAGAATCAATGCATTCTAATGTATATCTCCAGACTGTAGCAATGTGAATGGGCTGTGCCCAGTCTATGCTAAGAGTTTACTCACCTTTTGTGTCACTACCAAGAAACGCAGGGCACTGAACTGTGGATAGTTTTGCCCACTGGGCAGCTTAGCTGGCAGAGAGTGGGGAGACTCCAACACTGTGGTTGGGTTTACCATTTTCTCCACTAGCATAAGCCAGGCATCCAGGAACTCCCCTGTCCCATCTGGAAGCTCTGCATGCTCCAGTCCCTCAGAAATAGGGACCTTACCCCCCATTGAGAGTGCCCAGTTGAATGTCCTAGGGGAGAAAAGAAAACTAGATTAAGAGCACAAAACTACCTTATGCAAAAATAATGGACAGAAAAGGGTCAATTAAGAAATGCACCAAGTGTCAAGGTAAGAAAAAGATTCCAGCACCACATTCAACTAGAAGAGAGGGTCTTACTCAAATAGTGCATTGTGTCCACCAGAGCACAAAAACTTCTGCAGCATCAGGTGGTAAGGATACTTCCTCTCATCGAAGAGCATAGGTGAAGTGAAGCCCACTGAGCAAATGAAGAAGGTCAAGCTGGGGGATAAAGCAAGATTCAACTAATTTATACAAAGCAATATGGTCATCTTTACTGGACTTACAACTAAACAAAAGCCAAACAGTAAAAATACAAAGGATATTAAAAAAAAGGACATAAGATTTACACCATATAATTGTACGAAAGCATAATAGCATTGTAGGTCAATCTCAGCCAACCTTTACAAAGATGATCATGGTGTAAAGCATCAAACTTTCCCAAACACACTATCATTTATCTATTTTGATACCACATGATTCTCGTCATTGGCGTACATGCTGCAAAGGGACTCATGTTTTAAAGATTATGCAGTTCCACTAATGAAAGTGCATTTTGCCTGCACAAATCTGGTTAACACCTGATAAGGGAAGGATTTATTTATGTGATATCTGTTCACTTTACTGCTAAACATTTTTGTTGTGATAAGAAATATGTACGACCCATATATTGAATAAAATAGAAAACATTCACTACTGCAATCATAAACCTTTGTAACGGAAGGATCACTTTTTTTATTCCTCCCAAGCAATTTTAATATGGCATGAAAAGCCTGTAATCTTATAACCTTCCATACCCTATAAGGTAACTATCATGACCCTCCATCTAAGTTGTTTATAAACCAGACCATACTACAATTTACCTCCCTCTTTATCAGCGTTTTTCAACCGGTGGGCTGTGTGGCATATTAGTGTGCTGCGGAAATTTTCTCTCACTCCTTTCCCATCCTCAGCCAGCAAACAATCTTAAGATTTCTTCTGTAGCTGACAATGATTCAGACAGCCTGCTAGAAACAACCTCTAAGTCTTCTCTCTGACATTAACTTCATATAGGCAGGAAGTATCAGAGGAACTGGGTTGGTGCAAGCAGGCTGTCTGAATTGCCTCCTGCTTGGCTACCATTAACTGCTAGGAAAAAATGTAAGGGAAAAGCTAAATAGCAATGTTATTTACCTTAACAGTTGTTATCCAGGGACAGCAAGCAGCTATTCTCACTAGTGGGTGATGTCATCCGACAGAGCCCTGATGCGGACGTCTTACAAGCATACTTGCTTGAAGAAACTTCAGAAGTTTCGAGATGCCCGCACTGCGCATGCGCGAGTGCCTACCCGCCCAATGAGCCGGGTGTGTCTCCTCAGTTCAGGTAGCTAGCAGAGAAGCCAACCCAGGGGAGGTGGGTGGGACGTGAGAATAGCTGCCTGCTGTCCCTGGATAACAACTGTTACGGTAAGTAACATTGCTTTATCCCAGGACAAGCAGGCAGGTATTCTCACTAGTGGGTGACCTCCAAGCTAACCTCAATGGGATGGTGGGAGAGTTGGCAACTTAGGAGAATAAATTCTGTAATACTGTTTGGCCAAACTGTCCATCCCGTCTGGAGAAAGCATCCAGACAATAATGAGAGGTGAATGTATGAACCGAGGACCAAGTGGCAGCCTTACAAATCTCCTCAATCGGTGTCGATCTGAGGAAGGCTACAGAGGCCGCCATTGCTCTGACCTTATGGGCTGTGACTTTACATGGAAGGGGTAATCCAGCCTGGACATAGCAGAAAGAAATGCAAGCCGCCATCCAGTTGGAGATGGTACGCTTCGAGACAGGGCGTCCCAACTTGTTCGGATCAAAGGAGACGAAAAGTTGAGGAGCAGGTCTGTGTGGTTTGGTGCGATCCAGGTAGAAAGCCAAAGCACGCTTACAGTCCAGAGTATGAAGAGCTGATTCTCCAGAATGAGAATGAGGCTTTGGAAAAAACACTGGAAGTACAATGGATTGGTTGAGATGAAATTCAGAGACCACTTTAGGCAGGAATTTCGGATGAGTGCGGAGGACAACCTTGTCATGATGGAATACTGTGAAAGGAGGATCCGCCACCAAGGCCTGAAGCTCACTGACTCTGCGGGCAGAAGTGAGGGCAACAAGAAAAAACACTTTCCAAGTGAGAAACTTCAGCAGAGCCTTGTTGAGAGGCTCAAAAGGAGGTTTCATAAGGTGAGAAAGGACAACATTGAGGTCCCAAACCACTGGAGGAGGTTTGAGAGGAGGATTGACATAGAAAAGTCCTTTCATAAATCTGGAAACCACAGGATGAGCAGAGAGAGGTTTCCCTTGCAGAGGCTGATGGAAAGCCGCAATTGCACTCAGATGGACTCGTATCGATGTAGACTTGAGGCCAGAATGAGACAGGTGTAGAAGATAGTACAAAACAGAAGATAGGGAGGCTCGTTGAGGCTCCTTACGATTAGAAACACACCATGAAGAAAATCTAGTCCATTTTTGGGAGTAGCATTGTCTAGTAGCAGGCTTCCTGGAAGCCTCCAACACATCCCTCACCGCCTGGGAAAACTGGTGGGGAGTCAAGTAGAGAGGAACCAAGCTGTCAGGTGGAGAGACTGCAGGTTGGGATGGAGCAGAGATCCTTGATGCTGAGTAAGCAGTGAAGGAAACACTGGAAGAAGGAATGGCTCCTTGCTGCTGAGTTGAAGTAGAAGGGAGTACCAAGGTTGCCTGGGCCATCGAGGAGCTATTAGAATCATGGTGGCATGATCTGACTTGAGCTTGACTAGAGTCTTTTGAATGAGAGGAAACGGAGTAAATGCATAGAGAAAGATTCCTCCAGTCCAGAAGAAAGGCATCTGCCTCGAGGCGATGAGGAGTGTAGATCCTGGAGCAGAATTGAGGCAGTTTGCAGTTGTGGGGAGCCGCAAAGAGGTCTATCTGAGGCGTCCCCCACTGAGAGAAGATCTGATGAAGGGGCTTGGAATGGAGAGTCCATTCGTTAGGCTGGAGGAGACGACTTAAGTTGTCTGCCAAGGCATTGTCCTTCCCCTGAATGTAGACAGCTTTGAGGAAGGTGTTGTGGCGAATCACCCAATCCCAGACTCGGAGAGCTTCCTGGCAGCGGGAGGCCGATCCCGTGCCCCCCTGCTTGTTGACATAATACATGGCGACCTGGTTGTCCATGCGAATGAGGACCACCAGGTCATGAAGCAGATGTTGAAAAGCTTGAAGAGCACTGAAAATCGCTCTGAGTTCCAGAAGACTGATATGGCACAGCCGGTCCGCACTGGTCCAGAAGCCTTGAGTGCGAAGACCGTCCATATGAGCCCCCTATGCATAGGTCGAGGAATCGGTCGTGATAACCTTTTGGTGGGGAGGAGTGTGAAACAGCAAACCTCTGGATAGATTTGAAGAGATCATCCACCAACGTAGAGACTGCAGAAGAGCAGGAGTGACCTGGATGTGACGAGTCAAAGGATCTGACACCTGTGTCCACTGCGAAGCCTGGATCCACTGAGGAATTCTGAGGTGAAGTCTGGCAAAAGGAGTCACATGAACCGTAGAGGCCATGTGGCCCAGGAGAACCATCATGTGTCTCGCTGAGATGGACTGGCGAGAAGACATTGATTGGCATAGATGAAGCAGAGCATCCAGGCGTTGAGGAGGAAGGAATGCTCTGAGCTGAATTGTATCGAGAACCGCCCCGATAAAGGGGAGAGACTGGGTCAGTTGCAGATGAGACTTTGGGAAGTTGATTTCGAATCCCAGACTCTGCAGGAACCAGATAGTCTGTTGGGTCGTCGAGATGACCCCTGGAGCCGAGGCGGCTTTGATGAGCCAGTCGTCGAGGTAGGGAAACACCTGAAGACCATGGTTCCGGAGTGCAGCGGCCACCACAACCAGGCACTTTGTGAAGACTCTGGGAGACGAGGACAGGCCAAATAGAAGCACTCGATACTGCAGATGCAGATGTCCCACCCGAAATCTGAGGAATTTGCCGGATGAATGGGAATGTTAGTGTAGGCCTCCTTGAGATCCAGGGAGCATATCCAATCGTTCTGCTCGAGGAGGGGATAGAGAGAAGGGTCAGCATGCGAAATCTCTCCTTGACCAGGAACTTGTTGAGAATCCTGAGGTCCAGAATTGGACGCAGGTCGCCCGTCTTCTTCTGAACAAGGAAGTACCGGGAGTAAAACCCCCGGTTGTGTTGGTCCACAGGGACCGGCTCGACGGCCCGAAGCCGGAGCAAAGCCTGAGCTTCCTGAAGAAGAAGGGCGATCTGGATCAAGTTGGAAGGATACTCTCTTGGAGGATGGTCCGGGGGGATCCGATGGAACTGAAGAAAGTATCCTTCCCTGATGATGGTAAGAACCCAAAGGTCAGTGGTTATAGCCATCCATCGATGATAAAAATGATGGAGTCGACCCCCAATTGGAAAGACAGGGGACAGCAGAACGGTGTCGGTTAAGCTCCCTACCAGAGAGTCAAAAAGGCTGAGGAGCCTTGGGAACAGCAGAAGGCTGAGGTTTTTGCTGAGACTTCTGCGGGGGTTGTCTCTTCGCTGGCTGCCTCGCAGCAGGCACCTGCCTGGGAGTGTAACGCCGCTGATAGATCAAGGGCGGACGAGAGGGACGAGACTGAGCAGGCTTAGGCTTGAGACGAAGGATGGACTGGAAAGATTTTTCATGGTCCGACAGCTTCTTCATCACGGTCTCAATAGACTCATCAAACAAATCCGCACCTGCACACGGGACATTGGCAAGTCTGTCCTGGAGGTTTGGGTCCATATCACTGGTCCGAAGCCACGCCAAGCGACGCATGGCCACGGAACAGGCGGTAGCCCATGCCGAGAGCTCAAAGGCATCATAGGAGGATTGCATCAGTAGAAGACGCAGCTGGGACAGCGAGGCGACGACCTCCTCAAATTCAAAACGAGCTTGAGATTCGATGTAAGGTGTAAACTTCCGAAGCACAGGCAAGAAGAACTCCAAATAGGTGGCAAAATGGAAGGTGTAATTGAGAACTCGGGAAGCCATCATCGAGTTCTGGTAGATGCGCCACCCAAACTTATCCATGGTCCGGCCTTCTCTGCCCGGTGGCACCGAGGCATACACCTGGGACGGATGAGAACGTTTGAGGGAGGACTCGACCAACAGTGATTGATGGGAGAGCTGGGAGCCCTCAAACCCCTTATGATGCACCGTGCGGTACCTGGCATCCAGTTTGCCAGGAACGGCAGGAATAGAGTACGGTGTTTCAAAACATCGCATGAAGATTTGGTCGAGGAGCTTATGTAGAGGCAAGCAAAGAGACTCGTCAGGAGGTTGAGGCAGATGCATGGTATCCAGGTATTCCTTGGAGTATCGGGAACCCGAGTCCAAGGTAATGTCGAGATCATCCGCCATCTGCCTTAGAAAAGACAAAAAAGACAACTGGTCCGCCAGCACAGGCCTGTGGGACGGACTGGATGAAGTCGACACCTCTGGATCCAAGGAGACTTGGGATCGACAAGGAGAGAAAGAGCCGTAGGCATCCTCATACTCCGGGCCAGAGGAGGGGAGATATCCGAAGATGAATACCCCACACGAGGAAGTTTCTTCTGAGGCGAGACTGTAGAATGCCTAGAGGAATGCCTCGAAGAATGCCTGGAACGATGCCCCTCCCTGTGTCTCGAAGGAGATCTGGACCGGCGATGCCTAGATGGTTCCCCAGAGGCCTCCAAGGAAAAATTGGGACAAATCCCTAATATAAGATGTGATCTTAGGGACTGCATCTTTCAAAAAGTAGTCCACGAACTTAGACAAAGGCTCAAGAATGGATTGTCGCTGGGGATACCCAGCAAAATCTATTAGGCAGGCTTATCTTAGGGCTAAATTTGCCCAGCGGGAGCTCCTTTTGCAGGAGCCGGAACCATCAAAAACGGTTGAAAATGATGTCCTTACCTGTGTTCTCCCCTTTTCCAGAGCAGCAAATTTGGTTGTAGCTATGATGAAGCGCCACTGGTATATAGTACAATCGCACCGGGCGTTGAGGGAGTTTCCCAGGGTGGCATATTCCAGGGGCACGACATTAGGGCAAAAATGTAATAGTTTGAAATCTGGTGGGAAATGGGGTGAGAGGAGGGGGGGTCGGCATATGAAATGTGGTAAGTGCCAATGGTGCTCTTCAACTATTGAAGGGGAGAGCTGGAAGGTCCCAGGGCGGGACATAATTTTGTCTTCAAGAACGGATACTAACTGCATGTCACAAGAAGTGGTTTATGCCATAACTTGCCCTTGTGGGTTAGTTTACATAGGAAGAACTAATAGGGCGATTCGGGTCAGATTGACTGAACACAAATCACGGATAAATATTGGTGTTATTCAGGCCCCTTTAGTTGCACATTGGGCAGCTTATCACCACACAGTGGAACAACTTAGATGGCGGGTCATATGTCAGGTTGTTGGGAGGGAAAAAGATCCACATAAATTGAATGAGTGTGAACAAAGGCATATATTTATGTTAGATACTGTGGGACCTCGGGGGCTGAACGTAGAAATCGAATGGATTTCTTTCATTGGATGAGGTCGGGCCAATGGGATTCAGGGGGAGGCGGTTTGGATAGGAAGGAGGGATATTTAAATTTGAAGACTGAGACGCCGCGGCCATCTTACATTCTTAAATCTGAATAGTCGGTCATGGTGAGTGTTTAAGATATTGAGTGTTGATAAGATGGGGAAAAAAAGGGGGGGGAGAAGGGGCGGTTAGGGAGACCCTTGATAAAGCACTTCTTAGTGCGAAACATGGCATGTCGGGTTTAACTCCCGGACGTTGGCTCAGCAGCAAAAAAGCTAAGTACATTAGTATACTAAAGGATTAAATATTTATTTGAAAAGATTTTGAAAGTAAAATAAAATGCATTAAAATAGTAGTATAAGCAGCCAATGATGAGTTCTCATGTAATTCTTCCCGCAATGGTAAAATAACGCAGCGGTGGAGTGGTGGGGCTGAGGCTACTTTTCAAAGACTGAAAAAACAGCTTTGTGGACACTATAGCTTAGGCTTTATATAACCTTGGCATTTTGATACTAATTGCATGACTAAGACGCAAGGGAAACATAAGTCTCCATTCTAACCAGAACCAATCTGGAATATTGTCAGTGGGCTCTGGGAGGATCCAATACATACCTTGACGCAAAATATAGGCTTGATGATACCTATAAAAGTTTTTGAAAATTTACCCCACCCTCCACAATTGGCCTTTGCAACGACACTAAAGCAATTCTGGGATTTTTACCAAGCCAAATAAATTTTGTCAAAACCCTATTTAATTTTTTATAAAAAGATTCTTGAAAGAAAACTGGTATCATCTCTATTTGGTAACAAACTACAGGCAAAATCATCATTTTAACAGTTTGTACTCTTCCCCACCAAGATAAATGCAAAGGATTCCATTGCTCACACATTTCTGTCACCTTTTGTAATAGACAATTTTTATTAATTTTCATTGTTTCATCCACTGTTTTTGTAATCCAAATTCCTAAATATTTAATAGCATCTTCCTTCCAAACAAAAGAAAATGCATCAAATAAACCTTTTGTACAATGTATATTTAATGGAAGAACTTCTGATTTATTCCAATTATCTTATATCCCAAAAATTTTCCAAATTTCTCAATCAACTCAAGCAAACATGGAATGGTAGATTCTGGATTCCTCAAATACAATAAGATATCATCTGCAAAAGCTGATACTTTATATTCTCTATCTGAATGTGGTATACCTTGTATTTCCTTCACTTGTTGGAAAGCCAATAATAAGGGTTCCAAAACAATATCAAACAGCAAAGGAGACAAAGGACAACCTTGTCTAACTCCCCTCTGCAAATTAAAACATTCTGAAAAAGTATTATTAATATATAATCTAGCAGCTGGGGAACTATACAACGTTTGTATTATTTGTATGAATCCCGAACCTATACCAAATCATTCCAATGCCTGATACATAAAGGTCCATTCCACTCTATCAAAAGCCTTCTCTGCATCCAGAGAAACAGAAAAAGTCAGTTCTCTCATCTTCTTTGTCAAATATAACATGTGGAATGCCAATCTAGTATTGTGAGATGAATGTCTTTGAGCAACGAATCCTGTTTGATGCATATCTATAATATGAGGGAGAGCTTTAGCCAATCTTAACGCTAATATCTTTGCTAGTAACTTACCATTTACATTTATTAAAGATATTGGCCTATAGTTTGAAACCAAAGTGGGATCTTTATTTATTTATTTTTTTTGAAAAATAATAAACGACAGAAGGAAAACACACGATTAAGAGAAAACTAACTCAAAACCGCGGCACTAGAAGGCAAGAACACGGGTTCACTCAGCGCAGAGAGTTGAAGCAAACTTCTCAGCTCCGCGGAAAGAAAAGAACTGAGGAGACACGCCCGGCTCATCGGGCGGGAAGGCACTCGCGCATGCGCGGTGCAGGCATCTTGAAACTTCTGAAGATTCTTCAAGCAAGTAAGCTTGTGAGACGTCCGCATCGGGGCTCTGTCGGATGACATCACCCACTAGTGAGAATACCTACCTGCTTGTCCTGGGATAATCCCCAGTTTGTGTACCCAAATACCATGAGAAAGATAATGGAATCTCCACACTAAATGTACTTTAACTTGGTCATACATTGTTAACTGGTTCAATATATTGAGCTCTTGGGTTTTAATGGCTGTGTCCCTGTGTGGCAGTTTGCAAGTTCTTATCACAAATTTATCACAAATTATAATATTATCTGAATGTCAAACAACTTTCACTGTGTCCATTTTGCAAGAACTCACTACTTATGGCTAGATTCACTAAGCAAACCCATCATGTACTGATCGGTTTGTGAGCCCTATACAACCAGATTTCCCTCCTGCACTATTCACTAACGCCTGTAGCGATCCGATCCCGATCGTCCCATGCAAATTAGTAAAACTCCATGCAAAATAGCCAAGCGACTGATTCACTAATAATTGCTTGGCTATTTTGAGTCGGGTTTTACTATTGGCAAACTTGACTACTTCCGACCTGTCGGTAACTGAGTTACCATCAGGTCTGCAGGTATTTTGACAGGCCTGCCTGCCTTTTTTATTCATTTTTTTAACATGGCACAGATATTTTGCGTGTGTTACACACACAAAATATCTGCCCCATAAAAAATAATAATAAAAGTCAGGCAGGCCTGTCAAAAAATGGGCGAAGGCCCCCTCCGACAAATGATCCGCCCCCGCGACCCACAAATAGCAGGAGGGATGCTCACTCTCTCTTGCCATCACCCAACGCTGCCCTACCTGCCCGTGAGAATATGGCAGGAGGGATACCAACTCACTTCTGCCACCAACTGAGTCACCCCCTAACCGGCACACAATTCACACCACCTCCGGGCCTGTCACACCCCTGATTGGCACACCGCAGCATCCCCAACTGGCATACTGCACCACCCCAACCGGTCCGGCCCACCCCTGGTCAAGCCTGCTCCGACAGCCCCCTGTACCTAACAGTTGGGAGGAGGAACTGCAAAGTCCTCCTACTCCTTCGCCTCCTCCTGCTTCCCTGATGATGCACCGCAAAGGTAGGCCTTAGGCCCCGCCCCGATGCATCATGCAATGCATGGGGAGAAGCCTAAGGCCCTGACTGGCTGAGGCGCCTCGGGCTCCTCTGCCAATCAGGGCCTTAGGCTCCTCCCTGTGCATCACATGATACACCGGGGCGGGGCCTAAGGCCCACCTTTGCGGTGCGTCATCAGGGAAGCAGGAGGCGGCGAAGGAGCAGGAAGACTTTGCGGTTCTTCCTGCTCTGGAAGACGTCACTGGAGGCCTAAGGAGCAGGAGGGACTGATTATCCCTCCTGCTTCCAACTGTTAGGTACAGGGGGGTGTCTATTCAGGACAGGGCAGGCCAGTCGGAGTAGTGCAGTGTGCTGGTTGGGGGGGGGGTGCTGCGGTGGGCCAGTAAAGGGTGGGGGGGGGGTGAGTCGTTTGCCAGCCAGGGGGTGACTCAGTTGGTGGCGAACTCCCTCCAGCCATATTTGCACGGTCACGGAGGGAAGCGTTGGGTGGTGGCAGGAGGGAGTGGGCATCCCTCCTGCTATTTGTGGGTCGCTGGGGGAATCGTATGTGGGTGAGGCGGCAGGGGGGATGTCGGGCAGGGACAGTGTGTCGGGCCAGTGCCTGATCTCTCTTCCCTGCTCGCCGGACTCCCCAGCTCTCTGCCGCCGTACCCCACAGTGCAGGCCTGCTTTAAAACCACAGGCTTGCACTGCAGGGAACGGCGACAGAGAGCAGGAGAGTCCGGGAGCAGGCAAGAGAGATCTGGGCTGGGCTGAGCCCTGACAACAGTGACAGGAGGCTGTTTCTCCTGTCACTACTGTTAGGGTGTGCGCATGAGCGGGGATCGCTCTAGCCGTGGGTTGGGGGGCGTGTTAACGATCGTCCCCATTTGAATGCATGCCCTTACTGAATTGGTCGGCCAGCATGCAAATGGAATCAGATCACACTGTTGGAGGTTTAGTGAATCTTGGCCTCAGTCATTATGGGGGTAGTTTTGTGTGTACATGGAGGAACTCTATTATAAAGGAATTTAGGTCGACAGAGAAGGGATGTGACTAGCACTGTGGTGGGTGATGAGCGGGAGTATTTGCTTTAAAATTGTTGTATGTATGTTTGTGGCTAATTTTAGTATCTTTGAAGTGTATTGTTGTCCTTTTACCAATTTGTGTCTTCAATAAAAATATTCAGCTATAAATATAACACAATGATTAAAAATTTAATTCTTCACAATTTTATTGGAATTAACAGAATGCAACTTCCTAGAATTCTGTACTGG
Source organism: Geotrypetes seraphini (assembly GCF_902459505.1). Classification (NCBI taxonomy): domain Eukaryota; kingdom Metazoa; phylum Chordata; class Amphibia; order Gymnophiona; family Dermophiidae; genus Geotrypetes; species Geotrypetes seraphini. Next base: position 454,928,315 of record NC_047084.1, read on the forward strand.
ATAGTGAGAAAAGCACAGTTACTTACAAAGAAAACCACCAGAAGACTAAAATTGATTCAAAACACAGCCGTCCGCCTCATTTTCGGCTTGAATAAATGGAAACACATCACTCCTTTCTACCACCAACTACATTGGCTACCTTTAGAATCCAGAGTCCTCTTCAAGTTCGCCTGCTTCTGCTACAAAACAGTATTTGGTCTATCACCAAGATATCTCTCTCCCCACTTCACTATTAATTGCACCAATAAGAAATCCCGCAGAATTCAGCTGTTCGCCTTCCCCTCCCTAAAACTATGTCAGCTCAAAAGATTCCTCGACAAAACCTTCGCCTTCCAGGCGGCTAAGCTGAACCCTTGGCTAGCCCAAATGATGCTCGAGGCCCCAACCTACCTCGACTTCAGAAAACTTCTCAAAACATACCTATTCTGCGAACAGGACCCTTAACCCTCATTCCCCTGCAATAAACCACCTCCTGCCCTTCTTTCTATTCCCCTCCCCTCCTTTGGCTCTCCCTCCCTCTTTCCTTCCCAATCCAACCTTGTCGCTGCTTGTAACTCTGATAAATTTCTGCTAAAATGTTCCAACATTTCCTTCCTCGTTGCTTGTAACTCCGACAAAATGTTGTAAATCCGTGTTCAGATCGGATCTTAATTAATTGATGTGAACCACCTAAAACTCACTGGGTATGGCGGTATACAAGAACAAAATAATAATAGTAACAGTTGTTATCCAGGGACAGCAGGCAGTTATTCTCACATATGGGCGACGTCATCCACGGAGCCTGGATGCGGACAGCTTATAGAAACTCAGAAGTTTTGAGTCTGTCGCACCGCGCATGAGCGAATGCCATCCCGCCCAGCACAGAGCGAATCTCCTCAGTTCAGATGGCTAGCAGAGAAGCCAACCAGAAGAGGCGGGTGGGTTGTGAAAATAGCTGCCTGCTGTCCCTGGATAACAACAGTTATGGTAAGTAACTATGCTTTATCCCAGGACGAGCAGACAGCCTAGTCTCACATATGGGTGACCTCCAAGCTAACCAGAATGGGATGGTGGGAGTGTTGGCAATTGAGGAAAATAAAGTTTGAATTACTGTCTGGCCAAACTGGCCATCTCGTCTAGAGAAAACATCCTGACAATAGTGAGAAGTGAAAGTATGAACCGAAGACCAAGGAGCAGCTTTGCAAATTTCCTCAATAGGAATAGATCTGAGAAAAGCTACTGAAGCTGCCTTGGTTCTGACTTTGTGGACTGTGATCGACTCTATAGATACATTCCAGCTTGGACATAGCAAAAAGAGATACAAGCAGCCATCCAATTGGAGATGGTACGCTTAGAAATTAGATGTCCCAACTTGTTCGGATTGAAGAAGACAAAAAGTTGAGGAGCAGATTTATGTGGTTTGGTGCGTTCTAAGTAGAAGGCCAAAGCACGTTTACAGTCCAGAGTATGAAGAGCTGATTTTCCAGGATGAGAATGAGGCCTTGGAAAAAACACTGGAAATACAATAAATTGGTTGAGATGAAATTCTGAAACTTCTTTAGGTAAGAATTTAGGATGATTAAGGAGGACCACCTTGTCATGTTGGAAAACTGTGAAAGGTGGATCAGCAAATAAAGCTTGCAGCTCCCTGACTCTTCGAGCAGATGTGAGGGCAATGAGAAACACCACTTTCCAAGTGAGATATTCCGTAGACATTGGTTCAAATGGAGGCTTCATTAACTGAGCAAGAACACTGAGATCCCAAACCACTGGAGGCAGTTTCAGAGGAGGTTTGACAATGAAAAGTCCTTTCATAAAATTGGAAACCACCGGATGAGCAGAGAGGGGTTTCCATTCAAAAGGCTGATGGAAAGCAGCAATTGCACTGAGATGGACTCTGATAGATGTAGACTTGAGGCCATAGGTAGATAAGTGCAAAAGATAATCCAGAACAGAAGATAAGGAGGAATCTTAAGGCTCCTTGACATGAGATTCACCACATAGAAAATCTAGTCCATTTTTGGTGATAGCACTGTCTAGTGGCAGGCTACCTAGAAGCCTCTAAAATGTCTTGTACAGGTTGAGAAAACTGAAGAGGAGTTATGTTGAGCGGTACCAAGCTGTCAGGTGTAGAGACTGCAGGTTGGGATGAAGTAGAGACACTTGACTCTGTGTAAGCAGAGATGGAAAAACTGGTAGAAGGTATGGCTTCCTGCTGCTGAGTTGAAGTAGAAGGCAGTACCAAGGTTGTCTCGGCCACCGAGGAGCTATCAGAATCATAGTGGCATGATCGTTCTTCAGCTTGACTAGAGTCTTGAGGATAAGAAGGAATGAAGGGAATGCATACAGGAAGATATTTGTCCATTCCAATAGAAAAGCATCTGCCTCGAGGCGATGAGGAGAATATATCCTGGAGCAGAACTGAGGCAGTTTGTGGTTTTGGGGAGATGCAAACAGATCTATCTGAGGAGTTCGCCACTCAGAAAAAATGTGATGAAGAGGCGAGCAATTGAGTGTCCATTTGTGAGGTTGCAGAAGATGACTCACTTTGTCCGCCAAACAGTTTTTCGCCCCTTGGATGTAGACAGCTTTCAGGAAGGTATTGTGGAGGATTGCCCAATCCCAAACCTTCTGAGCTTCTTGACAAAGAGAGAGAAATCCTATTCCTCCCTGTTTGTTGACATAATACATGGCAACTTGGTTGTCCGTCCGAATGAGGACTACCTGGTCGTGAAGATGTTGAAAAGCTTTGAGAGCATTGAAGATCGCTCTGAGTTCCAACAGATTGATACGACACTGACGATCCGTGCAGGATCGATGGCCTTGAATATGGAGACCGTCGATGTTAGCCCCCCAAGCGTAGGTCCAGGAATCTGTCGTGAGGACCTTCTGATGAGGGGGTGTCTGAAACAGTAATCTCTGGAGAGATTGGAAGAGAGCATCCACCAGTGGAGAGACTGCTTCAACGAAGGAGTGACTGTAATGTGTCAAGAGAGTGGTTTGCAAGCCTGCGTCCACTGAGGAATTCTGAGGTAAAGTCTGGCAAAAGGAGTCACGTGAACAATCGAGGCCAAGTGACCGAGTAGTACCATCATGTGTCTTGCTGAAAGTGAAGGAAGGGAAGAAAGACACTTTGTGACACAACTGAAGAAGAGCATCCAGACGCTGTTGAGGAAGGAATGCTCTGAGTTGGACAGTATCCATAAGAACATAAGCCGTGCCTCTGCTGAGGTCCATCATGCCCAGCAGTCCGCTCACGCGGCGGCCCATCAGGTCCAGGATCTGTGTAGTAGCCCTCTATCTATACCCTTCTATCCCCTTTTCCTTCAGAAAATTGTCCAATCCCTTCTTGAACTCCAATAACGTACTCTGTCCTATCACTCCCGTTGGGGGGTTCATAGACAAACCCGCCGAAGACAAAGGCGCGCTGACAACTGAGCGTAAGACGGAAGCGTGCGCCGAAGGAAAAGAGTGTTTTTAGGGGCTCCGACGGGGGTTTTTGTGGGGAAACCCCCTCACTTTACTTAATACAGATCGCGGCGGCGTTGTGGGGGGGTTTGGGGGGTTGTAACACCCCTCATTATACTGGAAACTTAACTGGTTCCCTGTTTTTAGGGAAAAAGTGAAATTTTCAGTAAAATGTGGGGGGTTACAACCCCCCACATCCCCCACAACGCGGCGCGATCTGTATAAAGTAAAGTGGGGGGGTTCCCCCACACACACCCCGTCTGAGCCCTTTAAAACAGTCATTTTCTTTGGCGCGCGGCTCCGCATTGCGCTCAGTTGTCTGCGCGCGCCTTTGTCCCAGCGCGCTTTTGACTTGACAACCCCGTTGGGTTAAGAACTTCCTAGCATTGGTTCTGAATCTGTCCCCATTCAATTTTTCCGAATGCCCTCTCGTTCTTGTAATTGTCGAAAGTTTGAAAAATCTGTCCCTCTCCACTTTCTCTATGCCCTTCATGATCTTGTAAGTCTCTATCATATCCCCTCTAAGTCTCCGCTTCTCCAGCGAAAGCTCCAAAATAGCTCTGTTGAACTGCAGATTATAAAAGGGCTGAAGGTGGGATTTGGGGAAGTTGATCTCGAATCCCGAACTTTGTAGGAACCACGTAGTTCGTTGGGTCGCTACAATAACTCCTTCCTGAGATTTTTTTGTGTCGCTACAATAATCCCCTGAGATGTTGAATCTTTATGAGCCAGTTGTCTAGGTATGGGAACACCTGAAGACCATGGTTTCTTAGAGCTGCTGCTACCACCACCAGGCACTTGGTTAACACTCTTGGAGATGATGCAAGGCCGAAGGGTAGCACTCTGTATTGATAATGCAGATTCTCCATCCAAAATCTGAGGTACTGACGGGAGGCTGGATGAAATGGAATGTGAGTGCGAGTGCAAGCCTCCTTGAGATCCAGAGAACATAACACCAATAGTTCTGATCTAAAAGGGGATAAAGGGATGCCAGGGACAACATGCAAAACTTTTCTTTGACCAAAAATTTGTTGAGAGCCCTGAGATCCAGTATGGGTCGCAGATCACCTGTCTTCTTCGGAACTAGGAAGTAACAGGAGTAAAACACCTTGCTTTGCTGTTCCAAGGGAACTTCCTCGATTGCATGGAAATTAAGCAGAGCTTAAGCTTCCTGAAAAAGGGCAGTCTCGAATGGACTGGAAGGATACTCTCTTGGAGGAAACTCTGGTGGAATTTGAATGAAATGAAGAGAGTATCCTTCTCTGTTAATTAACAGTACCCAGAGGTCAGTTGTAATGGACTTCCATCAATGGTAAAAATGATGGAGACGGCCTCCTACGGGGAGAGGAGAGGATAAAGGCAGAATGATGGAGATTACGCTCTGTTTGAGACAGTCAAAAAGGCTGAGCAGCCTTAGGTGCAGCAGAAGGCTGAGGTTTCTGCTGCTTCAGCTGCTCTTGTTTCTTGGGAGGTGCTCAAGTGTAAGGAACTGCCCTTGGAGAATAACGCCTCTGGTAAGATGGAAGAGGTCGAGAAGGCTTTGCAGGAGCTGGCTTAGGCTTTGGTTTGACAAAAGACGCAAAAGATTTTTCATGTTCAGACAACTTCTTGGTAGCAGCCTCTATGAATTCATCAGAGAGGTCATTGCCCTCACAAGGAATATTAGCCAGATGATCCTGAAGATTGGGATCCATATCGATGGTGTGAAGCCAGGCCAGGTGGCGCATCGCTAACGAGAATGCAGTGACCCTGAAGGCAAGTTCAAAGGCATCATAAGATGACTTAAGAAGATGCAACGTGAGTTGCACCAAGGTAGCAGTGACTTGTTGGAACTCCAAATGTCTATGTTGTTCAAGGTTTTTTTGTAAAACCTGGAAGTATATCAATCAGGTACTTAAAGGAAGTAGTGAAAATAAAATTATAGTTGAGGACTCTGGATGGCATCATCAAATTCTGATAAAGGCGACGGCCAAATCTGTCCATGGTCTTACCCTCTCTTCCAGGAGGTACTGTGGCATAGACCCTGGAAGGATGGGTCCTCTTCAATGAAGATTCCACAAGAAGGGATTGATGATATAGTTGTGAATTCTCAAAGCCCTTGCAATGTAGAGTTCTATACCTTGATTCCAATTTGGCTAGAACAGCAGGTATAGCATAAGAAATCTCCAGATTTTGTTTGAAAGTTTGAGACAGAAGCCTTTTAAGAGGAAGTTTGAGAGATTCTGCAGGAGGTCAAGGCAGATGCATTTCCTCCAAATACTCCTTAGAGTATTTAAAACCAGCATCCAATTTAATATCCAAGTCGTCAGTCAGTTGACGGAGGAAGGAGGAAAAAGACAATTGATCCGCCAGAGCATGGCCTCGAGAAGGACTTGATGACCTCGAGGCGCCTCGAGTAGAGAATGAAGGCGAAGCCTCTCTGGAGTACTGGTAGCCTAAAGAATAGACAGACTGGGACGAGACAGTGGAAGCAGCTGAGTCCTCGGGGTCTGCGATTGGTGTCCTCAATCGAGGAGTTGGAGACCTCGAAGAGCTGGAAGGAGGCCTGGACGAGGAAGGCTTTTCACTGGAAGAAGATCTGCGCTTCGCTGAATGTCTCGATGAGAGCCTCGATCGACGACAAGAATGCTGCCTGGAAGCAGGTCTCATGGAAGATCGAGGAGACTTTGCCTTATGCCTGGAAATAGGCAATGCTGCTGGTGAATGAATAGGGCTAGAAGCTGTAGATCGAAACCCCATAGACTCAGTGGTTTGGATCAAGGAATCTCGAAGCACTCCCAAAGCCTCGGCTCCTTTTATAGAGTGTGAAGATTCCAATCGAAACACTCGCAAAGACCCGACTCCTTGCATAGAGTGTGTAGATTCCAGAGCAGACACTCGCAAAGACTCGACTCCTCGCACAGGCAGGGACTTGACCTCGTGTGAGACTGCTGATTGCCCAGGCTGGACTGCAGGAAACAGAGTTGAGGCAGGATTGTATTTGCTCAGTAACTGAACAAATTCTTGCTCTAAAATGGTCTGGATAGTAGTCTGCAATTGTGAATAAGAGTCTGAAACTGGACCACTTGCTGAGGCTAAAGGCTCTGAGGTGGCAGGAGAAGCATGCTTCAACTTGGAGGATTGATGCTTGGATATTTTGAGGACCACCGCAGGAATCTTCTGCTTAAGTATCTGACCTGAGGGAAGCTCAGGGAAAGATAAGACAGGTGTACTTGAGGCCAGACGATCCAAACAAGGAAGATCTGATGAGACTCGAGGTTGGAGTAGTGGAGACAGGAGGACACCCCGATGAAGGCTTGACTGAGTTAAAAGTCGAGGTTGTAGCTGAAGAGTCCATCCTAAACAGCTTTTTCACTTGAATCCAACGACATTTGAAGCTTGAGGTTGAAAGGTAGCACAGCGCGCGCACGACTTAGACTATGGTTAGGCCCGAGACAGCGGTGTGGGTCCATGAGGGAAATCGCACGCTGACACTGGCTACACTTCTTGAAGCCCGTGACTGGCAGGAACATAGAAGGGAAGCTAGCCACTGCGATGTCGAAGCCTGCAGGTTGTGGGCGCGTGACCCACCCCTCCAGTCAGTCAACGAAAAAATTAGTTAATTTATTTATTTTTTTTTTATATAAAAGAAAAGGAAAAACACAGTAATTCAGTAATAAGAAATTAACACACAAACCGCGGTGAAGAGAAGGCATGAAGTGAACAAAGTTAAGTGCAGAGCGTCAAAGACAGACTTCTCAGCTCCGCAGAAAACTGAGAACTGAGGAGAGGCGCCTTGTGCTAGGCGGGAAGGCACTCGCACATCTGCGGTGTTGCAGACTCGAAACTAAGTTTTCTACAAGCAAGACTGCTTGCAAGGCTGTCCGCATCCGGGCTCTGTGGATGACGTCATCCACATGTGAGAATAGGCTGCCTGCTTGTCCTGGGATAATAAGAAATATGAAACAGAACCTCTGTGAGGAAAGGATAAACAAGTAAGGACTCTTCACATTTCAGAAAAGTTATTTGTAAAGAAATGAGATGTCTATACAAATTCAGGAGTGGGGCACAATAGGCAAATGTGGAACAGTTATTATCAATTTTAAATAACCATTCAACAAAATAATTTTTTATTTCACTTAGCACTCAAGTGAACTATAGATTTTGTTAGTATAAAAAGTTCAAGTGAACTATAGATTTTGTCAGTATAAGGCTTTCATTGCTATTAGCCATAAGGACTCAGGAAAGCCACAATATGTCTGGATATGAAACAGAAAATGAAGACAGAAAAACAATATGGCTTATCTAGTCTGCCTGACCATGCCATCTACTATCCATACCTCACCCTCTCATACCAAGCTTTCTTAAATTCAAAAATACAAATATGAGCAATAAGGAATAGATCTACCTAGGATCTTGATGGGTACTTTTATCCTGGATTAGCCACTGCTGAGGAAATGATATGAGGCATGATGAGAATTTGGTCCCACATTTCCACTTACAGAAGAAAATACTGCTTTGTGAGATAAAAATGACTCTACATGGCCTCCTCTGAGAATATAGTCCTCAAGATTGGCCAACACTCATACATACCTGTCAAGATTTCTAAGAAACTTACCGAAATCTAGGGGTGGGTGTGTAAGGCGGAGGCTGCCAGGACAGGCCCTTAGTGAGGAGTTTGGTCAGAGCGGAGGCAGTTAATCTGGCAGCAGGTGTTGGGGCAGTGGTGGTGCTAGCAGCATGGTGACTTCTTCGTTGGCGCACAGGCGAACCAACACACAGTTTCACCAGGAGTCCAAAGAGCTCAGCAAGTGCCCGACCCAGCCTGGAAGAGGCTTAAATAAGCAACATCAAACAGATTTGAATCAGTTTTACTGGGAGCTGTTTCATCATACAACAGAATACTGGTTACAACTGAATATTAACAAGAGCAGTAAGACTCCCCCTCTCCTCGGTCCAAAGGGCAACAAAGAAGAGAATTCTCAGACATAAACACTCACCAGACAGTAAGGGTTTAATCTGTTTGATCCTGGCTGCCATGGCTGGAGTGATTTTGGATTTTGCTTTAGGGTCCGAGGTGCTGGGTTCATCTGTTTCCATAGGTGCTAATGTATCCCCATCCAGTCCGATGCCCTCCAGTAAGCCTGTGGCAGAGGACTCCAAATTCCCTGCTGTACATTCTAGCTCACTATCTGTATAACGAACACAGGAGTACAGGTTTGATACGTTTATTTTATTCACAGGACCATATCATCCCCTACCCCCAAGCCTGCACCACACAAATACGTTATACCATTTAACAATCCTATATGTTTTTATGTTATTTTCTTAATCATATTATACCACACTTCTAAACAACAAACCAAAGCAACTTAAATCATCAAAAAAAAAGATAAGAAGGCTAGGGAAAATAACCCTACAGCATCAAACATTACATATCTCAAAGCTCTCCTCACTTCCATTTACCAAAAGCTAGGGAAAGGAGAAGAAATTAGGTTCTTACCTACTAATTTACTTTCTTTTAGCTTCTCCAGACCGGTATAGCACAGTTACTCACCATAACAGGTGTTATCCAGGGACAGCAGGCGGCTATTCTCACATATGAGTGATGTCATCGACAGAGCCCGGATGCGGAAGCCTCGCAAGCAGACTTGCTTGTAGAAACTAGAAGTATCAAGTTGAACGCACCATGCATGCGCCTTCCCGCCCAGCGTAGGGTGCGTCTCCTCAGTTCAGATAGCTAGCAGAGAAAACATCCAGGGGAAGTGGGTGGGTTGTGAGAATAGCTGCCTGCTGTCCCTGGATAACACCTGTTACGGTAAGTAACTGTGCTTTATCCCAGGACAAGCAGGCAGCCTATTCTCACATATGGGTGACCTCCAAGCTAACCAAAATGGGATGGTGGGAGTGTTGGCAATTGAGGAAAATAAAGTTTGAAATACTGTCTGGCCAAACTGGCCATCTCGTCTAGAGAAAACATCCAGACAATAGTGAGAAATGAAAGTATGAACCGAGGACCAAGTAGCAGTTTTGCAAATCTCCTCAATAGGTGTAGATCTGAGGAAAGCTACTAAAGCTGCCATTGCTCTGACTTTATGGGCTATGACTCTACTGTGTAGGGGTAATCCAGCCTGGGCATAGCAGAATGAGATACAAGCAGCCATCCAGTTGGAGATGGTACGCTTAGAGATCGGATGTCCCAACTTGTTTGGATCAAGAGACACAAAAAAACGTTGAGGAGCAGTTCTGTGTGGTTTGGTGCGTTCCAAATAGAAGGCCAAAGCACGTTTACAGTCCAGAGTATGAAGAGCTGATTCTCCAAGATGAGAATGAGGCTTTGGAAAGAACACTGGATTGGTCGAGATGAAATTCTGAAACCACTTTAGGGAGGAATTTAGGAGGACCAACTTCTCATAATGGAACACAGTGAAAAGTGGATCAGCAACTAAAGCTTGCAGCTTACTGACTCTTCGAGCAGAAGTGAGGGCAATGAGAAACACCACTTTCCAAGTGAGATACTTCAGATGAGCCGTAGACATTGGTTCAAATGGAGGCTTCATCAATTGAGCAAGAACAACATTGAGGTCCCAAACCACAGTAGGCGGTTTAAGAGGAGGTTTGACATTGAAAAGTTCTTTCACGAATCTGGAAACCACTGGATGAGCAGAGAGGGGTTTCCCTTCAATAGGCTGATGGAAAGCCTCAATTGCACTGAGATGGACTCGGATGGATGTAGACTTGAGGCCAGAAGTAGGTAAGTGCAAAAGGTAATCCAAAACAGAAGATAAGGAGGAATGTTGAGGCTCCTTAACATGAGAAAAACACCATGTGATAGCATTGTCTAGTGGTAGGTTTCATAGAAGCCTCTAAAATGTTTCTGACAGGTTGAGAAAACTGAAGAGGAGTCATATTGAGAGGTACCAAGCTGTCAGGTGCAGAGACTGCAGGATGGGATGAACTAGAGATCCTTGACTCTGTGTAAGCAGAGAAGGAAAAACTGGTAGAAGGTATGGCTCCCTGTTGCTGAGTTAAAGTAGAAGTTGGGGGAGGGTACCCACTCATGTACTAGCGCAGTAAGTAATTTTCCAGGAGAGGTGAATCGACACTCCATTTCCGAGACCGAGGTAAGTTCACACAGCAAAAAAAAAGCTTATAAAAGCCACTCAAACTCAGGCGGGAAATTCTACACAGGGTCTTAGCAAACATAAAGTATGGAGGGCTATGTATGTTAATGCACACAGCTTAGGCAATCGAATTCTAGAATTAGAGACAGAGATAACGAACGCCGACCTCGATGTAATAGCGATATCTGAGACTTGGTTCACAGACTCACATGGGTGGGACATGGCTATACCAGGATACAACTTACTTCGTCGGGACAGAGAGGGAAGAATAGGGAGTGGGGTAGCACTATACACTAGAGATAACATCAAAGTCACTAGAATCATAGATGTCAACTACACCGGGGAATCACTCTGGGTGAACCTGGCCAGAGGAAACGAAAAATGCTTGTATCTGGGTGTGGTATACAGGCCCCCAAAACAGCAGGAAGACAGGGATATGGAACTAATCAAAGACATTGAGAACATCACTCTTTGACTGGGTTACAAGGAAACTGGATATGGGGAAGTCTCTGGACGTCGTGTACTTGGACTTCAGCAAAGCTTTTGATAGCGTCCCGCACCGCAGATTGTTCAGCAAGATGACTTCGATGGGATTGGGAGTGACAATGACGACATGGGTCAATGACTGGTTAAGCGGTAGACTTCAGAGGGTAGTGGTTAACGGTACCCCCTCCAATACATCGGAGGTGACCAGTGGAGTGCCACAGGGATCGGTCTTGGGACCGATCCTTTTCAACATATACATAAGAGACCTGACTCAAAGGCTTCAAGGTAAAATAACACTAATCGCCGACGACGCCAAACTATGCAACATAGTAGATAACAGCACCTTGCCCGACAGTATGGAACAGGACCTGCTCTTATTGGAGTGTGTGGTGCAGTGGTTGAAGCTACAGCCTCAGCACCCTGGGGTTGTGGGTTCAAACCCCGCGCTGCTCATTGTGACCCTGGGCAAGTCACTTAGTCCTCCGAAGCCCCAGGTACGTTAGATAGATTGTGAGCCCACCGGGACAGATAGGGCAAATGCTTGAGTACCTGATTGTAAAAACCACTTAGATAATCTTGATAAAAAACTTGAAACTTGAACATTGGTCCTCGACTTGGCAGCTAGGCTTCAATGCTAAAAAATGTAAGGTCATGTAAGAAACCCGTGCAGAACTTACACTCTAAATGGTGAGACCTTAGCTAGGACTAGGGCAGAACGTGATTTGGGAGTAATCATTAGTGAAGACATGAAAACTGCCAAGCAGGTGGAGAAAGCTGCATCCAAGGCTAGACAAATGGTGGGATGCATCCGTAGAGGTTTCGTCAGCCGGAGGCCCGAAGTCATTATGCCCCTGTACAGATCCATGGTGAGACCTCATCTTGAATATTGTGTTCAATTCTGGAGACCACATTATCAAAAAGATGTGCGGAGAATCGAGTCGGTTCAGCGAATGACCACCAGGATGGTCTCAGGACTCAAGAACTCCCATATGAGGAAAGACTGAGTAAGCTGCAGCTATACTCGCTCGAGGAACGTAGAGAGAGGGGGGACATGATTGAGACTTTTAAATATATCACGGGCCGCATTGAGGTGGAAGACGATATCTTCTTTTTAAAGGACCTTCGACCACAAGAGGTCATCCGCTGAAAATCAAAGGCTGGCAGTTTCATGGCGATGTCAGGAAGTATTTCTTCACCGAAAGGGTGGTCGATCATTGGAATGAACTTCCATTGCAGGTGATTAATGCCAGCAGCGTGCTCGATTTCAAAAAGAAATGGGATATGTATGTGGGATCTCTAGCCGGGTGAAGTCTGGGGGTGGGTCATTAGCGTGGGCAGACTTGATGGGTTACAGCCCTTTTCTGCCATCATATTCTATGTTTCTATGGAGTATCAAGGTTGTCTCGGCCACCGAGGAGCAATCAGAAACATGCTGGCATGATCGTTCTTCAACTTGACCAGAGTCTTGAGAATGAGAGGGAATGGAGGGAATTCATAGAGGAAGAGATTCATCCATTCCAGAAGAAAAGCATCTGCCTCGAGGCGATGAGAAGAGTATATCCTGGAGCAGAACTGAGGCAGTTTGAAGTTGTGGGGAGCTGCAAAGAGGTTTATCTGAGGCGCTCCCCACAGTGAAAAAATGTAATGAAGAGGTGAGGAATAGAAAGTCCACTCACGACGTTGCAGAAGACAACTTAAGTTGTCCGCCAAGCAATTTTTCACCCCTTGGATGTAGACAGCTTTGAGGAAGGTATTGTGGCGGATTGCCCAGTCCCAAACCTTCAGAGCTTCTTGGCAAAGGGAGGCAGATCCCGTCAATCCCTGTTTGTTGACATAATACATGGTGACTTGGTTGTCTGTCCAAATGGGACTACTTGGTCGTTAAGATGCTGAAAAGCGTTGAGAGCCTTGAACATCGCTCTGAGTTCCAACAGATTGATGTGACATTGACGATCCGTACTGGTCCAGTGTACGGAGACCATCGAGATGAGCGCCCCAAGCGTAGGACGAAGAATCTGGCGTGAGGACCTTCTGATAAGGGGGCGTTTGAAACAGCAAGCCTCTGGAGAGATTGGAAGAGAGCATCCACCAAAGGAGAGACTGCTTCAAAGAAGGAGTGACTTATGTGTTAAGAAAGTGGGTCGCAAACCTGCGACCACTGAGAAGCCTGGGTCCACTGAGGAATTCTGAGGTGAAGTCTGGCAAAAGGAGTCACTTACACTGTGGAGGCCATGTGACCTAGTAGTACCATCATGTATCTCGCTGAGATGGAAGAGCGGGAAGACACTGTATGACAGAGTTGAAGGAGAACTTCCAGACGTTGTTGTGGAAGGAATGCTCTGAGTTGGATAGTATCCAGAAAAGCTCTGATGAATTGTAGATTCTGTGAGGGTTGAAGTTGGGATTTGGGAAAGTTGATTTCGAATCCCAAACTTTGCAGGAACCACATAATCCGTTGGATCGCTACAATAACCCCCTGATATATGGAATCTTTGATGAGCCAGTCGTCTAGGTAGGGAAATACCTGAAGACCATGCTAATATCATTACCAGGCACTTGGTGAACACTCTGGGGGAGGAAGCGAGGCCAAAGAGTAGCACTCTGTATTGAAAATGCAGATTCCCCACCCGAAATCTGAGATATTGACGGGAGGCCGGATGAATGGGAATATGAGTGTAGGCCTCCTTGAGATCCAGAGAGCATAACCAGTCGTTCTGCTCTAGAAAGGGATAAAGAGATGTCAGGGACAACATTCAAAATTTTTCTTTGATTAAAAATTTGTTGAGAGCCCTGAGATCCAGAATGGGCCGCAGATCGTCCATCTTCTTCGGAACAAGGAAGTAACGGGAGTAAAAACCCCTGTTCTGCTGTTCCAAAGAAACTGGTTCGATGGCATGGAGACGAAGCAGAGCTTGAGCTTCCTGAAGAAGGTCAGTCTGGGATGGACTGGAAGGATACTCTCTTGGAGGAAGCTCTGGTGGAATCTGAATGAAATGAAGAGAGTATCCTTCCCTGATAATGGACAGCACCCAGCGGTCAGATGTAACTGTCATCCAACGGTGGTAAAAATGATGGAGACGACCTCCTATAGGGGGAAGAGAAGTCATAGATAGAACGGTGGAGGTTATGCTCTGTTTTAAACAGTCAAAAAGGCTGTGAAGCCTTAGGGCAACAGAAGGTTGAGATTTTTGTTGCTTTTGAGGCTGCTGCTTCTTAAGAGGAGGGCGAGTGTAAGGATCCATCCTCGGAGCAAAACGCCTCTGGTAAATGGGAGGAGGACGTGTAGACTTGGCAGGAGCTGGCTTTAGTTTAGGTCTGACAATAGAAGCAAAGGATTTTTCATGTTTAGACAATTTCTTGGTGGCTGCCTCGATAGATTCATCGAAGAGGTCATTGCCTGCACAAGGACTATTACCCAAGCGGTCCTGAAGATTAGGATCCGTATCAATAGTACGAAGCCAGGCAAGGCGACGCATTGCTATAGAACAAGCAGCCGCCCAGGCAGACAACTCAAAGGCATCATAAGACGACTCAAGTAGATGTAATCTGAGTTGTGATAGAGAAGCGATGAATTCCTAAAATTCAAAATGCTTTTGAGTGTCTAAATAGGTAAGAAATTTAGGCAAAAGAGCAATGAGGAACTCAAAATAGGTGACAAAATGGAAATTATAATTGAGGACTTTAGAGGACATCATAGCATTTTGATAGATGCGACGTCCAAATTTGTCCATAGGTTTCCCTTCTCTTCCAGAAGAAACTGTAGCATAAACCTTGGAAGGATGGGATCTTTTTAAAGAAGACTCCACAAGTAGGGATTGATGAGAAAACTGTGAATTCTCAAATCTTTTAACAATGGAGAGTTTTATATCTGGAGTCCAATTTTCCTAGAACAGCTGGAATTGCATAAGGAGTCTCCAGGCATCTGGTAAAAGTTTGAAACCAAAGGTTGTGAATAGGAAGCTTAAGTGACTTTGCTGGAGGGTGAGGAAGATGCATGACTTCGAGATACTCCTTAGAGTATTTGGAACCAGCATCCAGTTGAAGGTTCAAGTCCACAGCCATCTGACGAAGACAAGAAATGAAAGATAGCTGATCCGGAAATGCTTTGCCTCGAGAAGGACTTGAGGTTGTCAAGGCAGCCTGGGTCGAAGATGAAGCTTCAGCTGGAAAAAAGGCCTCAAAAGAATAGGGAGACTTGAACGAGGCTATGGAAGCCGCTAAGTCCTCGAGGCGTGGAAGTGAGGACCTCGAACGAGTCGTCGGTCTAGTAGAAGTAGGTGTAGATCAAGGCTTAGTTGAGGAAGGACGCTCCTTAGAAATAGAACTATGCCTGGAAGGATGCCTCGATGAAGGCCTCGATCGTCGGTAAGAACAGTGCTTGGAAACAGATCTCGAAGATCGAGGAGCCTTCACCCCGGAGACGGAAGCAGCCGATTTCATCAAAGAATGGATAGGACTGGAGGCTGTAGATCAAAGCTCCAGAGGCTTGATGGAGGAACCTCGATCCACTCCCAAAGACTCTACTCCTTGTATGGAGTGTGAGGATTCCTGCCGAGGCACTGGCAAAGAATCTGCTCCTTGCTTCACGTGCTTAGTTGCCAGACCAGACACTCGCAGAGACTCTGCTCCCTGCATAGAGTGTGTAGACTCAGACTGAGGAATAGGAAGAGAATCGACCTTGCGGGAATCTGCAGAATGCCCAGGCTAGATTAGAGTAGCTAGCTTCGGTCCCATTTTGGTGAGGAACTGAACAAATTGCTGCTCTAACATGGTCTGGAAAGAAGCCGTAAAGATGGATCCGCGTCTGAAACTGCACCACCTACCTTGGCTGAAGGTTCCACCAAGGCAGTGGAAATGTGCTTCGACTTAGAAGTCTTAGGCACCTTAAGCACTACCGGTGGAACTGTCTGCTGAGCTATCTGACCTGAGGATACAGGGGAAGATACAGTAGACGTTGTTGAGGAAAAAGCCGCTGCAAACGAAGAAATTCTGATGAGGCTCGAAGTCGAAGCAGTGGAGGCAGGAGGGCCCTCGGTCGAAGGCGAGACAGAGGTCGGCTTTGGAGTCGAAGAAGTGGACGAATCCATCTGGAAGAGCTTCTCCACTGAAAGTAAACGACGTTTAAGGGCTCGAAGTTGAAGAGTAGCACAGCGTTCGCACGACTTCGGATGAGGCACCTGGTGTGAAGGTCCGTGAGAGAAATCGCACATTGACACTGGCTACACTTCTTGAAGCCTGTCGCTGGCCGGGACATAGAAGGCAAAACAGCCGCTGCAAGGTCGAGCGGCCTGCCCCGGCAGCCGAACGGAAGAAATAAAAGATTTTTTTTTAGACTAGAAATAAAATAAAGAAAGTACGAACAGCGATGCATGAAGAAAAACAACACAAACCGCGGTGTAGAGAAGGCACGAAGTGAAAAAGTTAAACACAGAGAGTCAAAGACGGACTTCTCGGCTCCGCGGAAAATTGAGAACTGAGGAGATGCGCCCTACACTGAGCGGGAAGGCGCTCGTGCATGCGCGGTGCAGTCGACTCAAAACTTCTAGTTTCTACAAGCAAGTCTGCTTGCGAGACTTCCGCATCCAGGCTCCGAAGTCACCCATATGTGAGAATAGGCTGCCTGCTTCTCCTGGGATAAAGTATCTTACAAGCCGGGGGGGGGGGGGGGGGGGTAGTATATATCTCATCATGACCAGCAGGTGGAGACAAACGAAACTGTGGAATAGTACATAATAGGTACCTTCCCCTATTCCTATCAGTCTGCCGAATAGCCAAGCAGAACGAAGAACTGGAAACAGAAATAAACAAGACTCCGAACAGGAGTAACAACTTACATATCCAAATGCTGTTGGAAAATGCAAAGGAGAGATCCCAGCAAGAAAATGTCTCCACAGCTTGCCAGCAGAGACGGAACGAGGCTACTTGCAAGCAACATCAAGAGAGATGTTGAGAGGCTTTTAAACTAGAAAGAAGGGGAAAGCCGACAGTCGACTGAGAGAGAGAGGATACCGTACAGGAAGATAGAGGAGAAGACTCACCAGATCGCAAGCAAAACAGACCAAAAGGGACACAAGAAGGAAGAACATACAAGAAGGGAACAGACTGCAAACTCAAGTGTATGTACACAAACGCATGGAGCCTTAGAAATAAGATGGGTGAATTAGAAGCTGTGGCACAAAAGGATAACGTTGACATAATCATCATCACGGAAACATGGAGGACTGAGGAAAATGTATGGGACACGGTGCTACCAGGATATAAACTATACCGCAGAGACAGAGTGACTCAAAAAGGAGGAGGCATGAGTGATCAAGATGGCCGCAGCAGACTAACTGAGAGCGTCTCTCCGGATCGCATCAGTATTCTTACTTTTTTTTCCTGTTTTGGTGGCTTTCCGGCCCGATTTCCTGCTCCGATGACGAAGAGAAGGGGCAGGAGCGCAGCTGACGCCTCGCCACGCTTGGATCTGCCCTCTCTCAGTAGAATTGATACACTCTTGCGGCGGATGCAGGGAGCAGCGTCCTTGGTGTCGGAGGGCAGCCCGCTGGGAGCACCTGGACAGAGCGAGGCTGGGTTTGTCTCCCCAGGGCTTGATACCACACTTAGCCCCGACACAAGAGCCCCACCTCCGTGTCCTCGGTTAAACAGCTCCCCAGGGGTAGAGGAAACCCCGGAGATAGGGGAGGTCCTCCATCCAGAGGCAGACAACTTCAATCTGGAGAGAGTGGTAGCAGTGCTCCCTGGCCAGGGAGTAACTGTAGAAGAAACCGAGCTAGGACAAGCAACCGGAGTTGGATTCCAGTCAGAATTAAGTCAGGACAGCATTCCCTTGGATGGTGAGCATTTTTTCACTCAGCAAAGGTTTCCTATTTTGGAGAAACCCGCACAAGTGACTCTAGACTCTCTATGGGATTTGATAGCAAATTTTACACAAACCATAAGTCCCAATTGCCAATATATAGAAGGGAAATTAATTCAACATACTAAAGAGCTGAAAGATTTAACAACGGATTTACCTTTCTCAAAGACCACGATTCAAAAGCATGACCAAGAATTGTTAACTTTTAAATATGTACAAGAGTCTCTAATTAAAGATAACATTAATCTTAGGAAAAAAGTGGAAATACTCAAAAATAATTCCAGGAATAATAATTTGAGATTCATTAATTTTCCTAGAGTAACCACTGTCACTCCTAGGGAAATGTTAAGGAGATATTTGACTGAAATTTTGCAAGTTTTATGTACCAAATAAAGAAGGGACTCAACCTCAGCCAAATATATCGGATTCAAGACCACTGAATGTTTCTGAAATTTTAGAAACATCAGATAGTGAGACAGCAGTACCTTCTACAAAGGTAGTGACTTTAGCTCTTGCAATGGATAAAGTATGGTTATTGAGACTTTTCTTCAAAAACAAACAGAAAGAGTTTCTTGGATGTAGAGTACAAATGTTTCCTGATTTTTCAAGAGATACTCAAAAGCGTCGTAGAGAATTTCTACTTTTGAAATCTGGAGTCACTTCTTTGGGAGCAACGTTTTACTTGAAATATCCTTGGCAAGTGTATCATTTGTTACCATTCAGTCAAATATGTTTTTTTTTGAATCCTACCAGTTAACTGCTTTTCTGGCCTCACATCAACTGGATAAAGAAGAATCATCTATAGCTCTATAATTTATTTAACCAGCTCCTTAATCTCAGTTTTGTTTGTAAGAGTTTAACCTTTATAATTTTCTTTTTTTTTTTCTCGCTTATATAATCTTGGATCCTTTTTTGTGGACTTGAGTTGGGATAGTTGAAAGAATTTTCTTAAGTTTATGTGATTTATTTTAGATACAAATATATTTCACTAACCAACTTTCTGTACAAATGAATACTTGAAATATATTTAAATAAATGCATAAAAAAATAAAAAATAAAAAAGGAGGCGGCATTGCCATATACGTCAAAGAGGGGATTGAATCTACTAGAGAGAACGTGCCACACTAAACGGTTAAGTTAGAGTCTCTATGGGTCAAAATTCTAAGAACAAATGGGCCAGAAACTAGGATCAGCATCTACTACCAATAACCCAGGGCAGTCTGAGAAAATTGATGGGGAAATGATGGATGAGATTAAACGCAACTGCAAGGGAGGCAATGTAGTTATCATGGGCGACTTCAACTATCCGGGGATAGACTGGAACCTTGGCACCTCAGGCTGCGCTAGAGAGACCAAGTTTCTGGATGTTGTAGGTGATTGCTTGCTGGAACAACCTGTCAAGGAAAATACAAGAGGAAACTCGATTCTGGACTTAATTCTAAATGGACTGCGAGGACCGGCATAAGGTGTAGAAATAGAAGGAACGTTGGGAAACAGCGATCACAATATCATCCGCTTCAACCTGGACGCAGGGGTGAAACATCGGTCTAGCACGACGGCCACAGCACTGAACTTCCGAAAAGGGAATTACGAAGGGATGAGACGCATGGTGGGGAAGAAGATTAAGAAGAGCATGAACAATGTAAAAACGCTAGAACAAGCTTGGTCCCTTTTTAAGGTTACGGTCACCGAGGCGCAGAATCTATATATACCACGTATCAACAAGGGATCCAAGAAGAAAAAGGAAAAAAAACTGGCGTGGCTCACTGTAGAGGTAAAGGAAGCAATCAGAGGCAAAAAAAACTTCATTTAAAGGAATGGAAAAGGTCAAAAACTGACAAAAGCTGGAATAAGCACAATCATCAATGCAGGTGCCATAAGGCAGGAAAAGGGGCCAAAAGAAACTACGAGGAATCTTCAAGCCGCTCTTTCGATATATTAAGGGGAAAACGACCCGCGAAGGAAGCGGTGGGACCGTTGGATGACCAAGGAATAAAGGGAGCGCTAAAGGAGGAAAAGCAATCGCTGACAAACTGAACACATTTTTTGCGTCTGTATTTACCAAAGAGGATATACACAGCATACCGGAACCCATCAGGCTATATGCTGGAAACGAAAATGGGAAACTGACAGGGTTAACGGTCAGTCTAGAAGAGGTATGCAGGCAGATTGATAGGCTTAAGAGCAATAAATCCCCGGGACTGGACGGTATCCATCCGAGGGTCATCAAGGAACTGAAAGGGACTATAGCTGAATTGCTTCAGCTAATAGCCAATCTGTCGATCAAATTGGAAAAGATTCCAGAGGACTGGAAGGTGGCGAATGTTACGCCAATCTTCAAAAAAGGTTCGAGGGGAGACCAGGGAAACTACAGACCGATGAGTCTGACCTCGGTACCGGGAAAGATGGTAGAGGTGCTGATAAAGGACCGCATCATTGATCACTTCGCCCGACACGGTCTTATGAGGACCAGCCAGCACGGTTTCAGCAAAGGCAGATCTTGTTTGACAAACTTGCTGCACTTCTTTAAGGGAGTAAACAAGGGCGACCCGGTTGACATTGTATATCTGGATTTTCAGAAGGTGTTTGACAAGGTTTGCATGAACGACTACTTCGGAAAATTGCGAGCCATGGAATCGAGGGTGAAATTCTCACGTGGATTAAAAACTGGTTGCAGCATAGGAAACAGAGAGTGGGGGTAAATGGACAATACTCGGACTAGAAAAGCTTCACCAGTGGGGTGCCGCAGGACTCGGTGCTTGGACCCGTGCTCTTCAACATCTTTATAAATGATCTGGACATAGGTACGACGAGTGAGGTGATTAAATTTGAGGACGATACGAAGTTGTTCAGAGTAGTGAAGATGCAGGGGGATTGTAAAGATCTGCAACATGAGATAATCAGGCTCGAGGAATGGGCATCAACATGGCAGATGAGGTTCAACGTGGATAAGTGTACAGTGATGCATGTCGGTAACAAAAATTTAATGCACGAATACAGAATGTGTGGGGCGGTACTTGGAGAGACCGCCCAAGAAAGGGACTTGGGAGTTCTGTTAGACAAGTCAATGAAGCCGTCCGTGCAATGTGTGGCGGCGGCGAAAAGGGCGAATAGAATGCTAGGAATTATAAAGAAGGGGATCATGAACAGATCGGAGAAGGTTATCATGCCGCTGTATTGGGCCATGGTGCACCCTCACCTGGAGTACTGCGTCCAGCACTGGTCGCCATACAAGAAGGACATGGTACTACTCGAAAGGGTCCAGAGAAGAGCGACTAAGATGGTTAAGGGGCTGGAGGAGTTGCTGTACAGTGAAACATTAGAGAAACTCGGCCTTTTCTCCCTCGAAAAGAGGAGATTGGGGGACATGATTGAAACATTCAAGGTACTGAAGGGAATAGACTTGGTGGAAAAGGATAGGTTGTTCACTCTCTCCAAGGTAGGGAGAACGAGAGGGCACTTTCTAAAATTGAAAGGGGATAGATTCCGTACGAACATGAAGAAGTTCTTCTTCACCCAGAGAGTGGTAGAAAACTGGAACGCTCTTCCGGAGTCTGTCATAGGGGAAAACACTCTCCAGGGATTCAAGACCAAGCTCAACAAGTTCCTGCTGAATCGGAATGTACGCAGGTAGGGCTAGTCTCATGCCGCTGGTCTTTGACTAGAGGGCCGGGCGCATGAGCATGAGCGGCCTGCTGGGCACGATGGACAACTGGTCTGACCCAGCAGCGGCAATTTTTATGAACCGAGCCACATGTGCTGTTCTTCAATTTTTCCCGGCCCTAGAAAAATACTAGAACCCACAGAAAAAACAAAATCTGTACGCGTAACAGCCAAAAGAAGAACACGACAATGGACAGGATGGGGTCTTAACGGTCTGGAGAAGCTAAAAGAAAGTAAATTAGCAGGTAAGAACCTAATTTCTCCTTCTTTAGCACTCTCCAGATCGGTATAGGATCTTATAAGCAGGACATACCAAAACAGTCCCAATCATGTGTGGGACCCCCGAAGAGCTGAAACCAGAACACGCTCACTAAACACCGCGTCCAGACGCGCTTGAATGTCCACATGATAGTGTCTGACAAAGGACTGCAAGGAATACCAAACAGCAGCCTTACAAATATCCACTGGAGGCACTAACGAAGACTCAGCCCAAGACGCTGCTTGATCCCGAACGGAATGAGCCTTGAGAAATTCTGGAACAGGCTTTCTCTGAAGAAGATATGCGAAAGCAATAGTTTCTTTGATACAACGTGCAACGATAGCCCTAGAAGCACCATCCCCCTGACGAGGACCCACAAAAAGGACAAACAGATGATCCAATTTCCTGAACTCCTGTGTCCTCTGAACGGAAGAGCGAAGAAACCGACAGACATCTAGCTTGTGCAACTGTTCCTGCTCAGAAGAACCCTCCTGACTACCCAACACCAGGAGAACCAATGCCTTGACAAGAAAAGGAGAAATACCTTTGGCAGAAAATGAACAGGCCTCAACACTACCCGATCCCTAGAAAACTCCAAGAAGGGAGACCTACAAGAGAGAACCTGCAGCTCCAAAACACGTCTAGCAGAAGTAATTGCCACCAAGAAGACCGCCATAAGAGTAAGGTCCTTCAGCAAGCAAGCTCCCAAAGCTCAAAAGGGGGGAGCGCACCAGCCCGGACAAGACCAGATTCAAATCTCAAAAGGGAACAGACAGCTGCATGGGAGGCTTGAGCAATTTGGCTGCCCGCAAGAAGCAAATAACATCAGGAATGGTAGTCAGCTGCTGACCTCGCAACAACCCATGAAAGGCCGACAAGGCCACCAGCTGAACCTGGAGGGAAGACCAAGCAAGGCCCCCATCCAGGCCATCCTAAAAGAATTATAAGATATTAGGCAGGGAAGCACGAAGAGACCACTCCAAGCGCCCCACACCAATTCTCAAAGATACACCAAACTCGCACATAAGCCCGAGATGTGAAAAGTCTCCCGGAGCACAAGAGGGTGGCGATCACTTTATCTAAATACTCCTTGCCTAGGTGTCTCCTTTCAAGAGCCAAGCTGTAAGACAAAAGGGACCCAGATCGAACATGGGAATGGATCCCTGAGTCAGAAGATCGGGCGAAAGAGGCAGAGGAAGAGGATCCGACACCAGATGCTGCACCAGATCCGCATACCATGGACATTGGGCCAATATGGAGCGACGAGAACCACCAGGCCTGGGTGACGAACAATGTGGAGAAAAACTCTGTGTACCCTCTGCAGCCATTAGTGGTCATACAACAGCCCCTCCATTGGCCATGATTGAACCAGAGCATCCAGGCCCTCGGCCTGACCGTCTCTGCGATGACTGAAGAAGCGGGGTGGTTTGGTATGACACTCGTGGCCATCAGGTCCATGAGGGGCTGATTCCAAAACTGCACTATAAACTGAAAGGCCACATGGCTTAGACACCACTTTCCGGGATCTAGCACGTGATAACTGAGGAAGTCCGCTTGAACATTCTTCACTCTGGCTATGAGGGAGGCCAAGATGTCCTGAAGGCGAGACTCTGCCCAAATCATGAACAGAGCCATCTCCTGCGCCACTTGAGTGCTCTTGGTGTCTCCCT
Source organism: Geotrypetes seraphini (assembly GCF_902459505.1). Classification (NCBI taxonomy): domain Eukaryota; kingdom Metazoa; phylum Chordata; class Amphibia; order Gymnophiona; family Dermophiidae; genus Geotrypetes; species Geotrypetes seraphini. The sequence continues at coordinate 454,951,802 of NC_047084.1, forward strand.
GATGATTGACATAGGCCACCGCCGTGACATTGTCCGACAGAATCCTGACTGACTTGCCTGTCAAAAAGGAGCAGAAGGCTAACAGCGCCAGCTCAGTCCAGCAACAAAAAGGGACAAAAAGTCCTAAACAAATTCCAACAGCCCTACCAAGGGAGATGGGTACAGCTCACACCTGCTGGAGACTGAGGTAATTAGGGAGGAGTCACATGATATTTACAGTTCCAAAGTTTTGTCTCAGTCTCCACCTGCTGGTCATGATGTGAAATAACCCGCTTTTAAGATTAACTTTTGCCGGTCTGGAAAGTTGCTAAAGAAGCTGTAATAGCAATGAGATGGACTGATAGTAGACTTGAGACCAGTATCAGACAAATGGAGAAGATAATCCAAGATCAACTCCACTGATAAGGAAGTTGGATCATAAATGATGACAACGATGGAGACACCAGGAAGAAAACCAAGTCCAACTTTGTTGATAACACTGTTGAGTGGCCAGTTTCCTGGAGGCGTCAATAATAGTGCGCACAAGCTTTGAAAGATGAAATGAAGTCAGCCCGAGAGATTCCAAGGTGTAACGATTGCAGGATGGGATGAAAAAGAATTTGTTGATTCTGTGTAAGCAGAGTAGGAAAAATTGGAAGAGGTACTGGCCTCCTAGTGTTGAGTTGAAGTAGAAGGGAGAGCCAATGTTGTCTGCTATGAGTATCATGATGTTTCCAATAACCAGGGACAATGTAACAATGAGAGTCAGAAAAATAGCTAGACTGCAATTGAAGAGACTGACTCAAGTCAATTAAACCTCCAAAAAGAAGGACTCGTATGTACTCAAACTTAGCTCAGAGGCATGTAACTCTGAAGAGAGGGAGGTAACCCTCTCTTGGAAAAAGAGTTGTATATCCAATCATAGCATAGTGGTTTGTAAAAACGAGTCCAACTAATGAGAGTAGATATAAATTGTAAACTGTATTCAGCACTTAATTGGAATGACTCACAAAATTTTCAAACGTGCAATAGTAATGATTGCATTCAGGATATGCTAAAAATTTTTACTTAGCTTGTATGCACAAAGTACAACTTTCCAGGGTCCCGACGCGGCCCCGTTTCGGCGTCTGCTTCAGGAGACCCCGCCAACCGAAAGTGGATGTTATCAGAAAAAATCACACTGAATGAAGTGCTTTAGCTGTGCTCGATAAAAAATTGAAAAGGTTCCACGCACAGCTAAAGCACTTCATTCAGTGTGATTTTTTCTGATAACATCCACTTTCGGTTGGCGGGGTCTCCTGAAGCAGACGCCGAAACGGGGCCGCGTCGGGACCCTGGAAAGTTGTACTTTGTGCATACAAGCTAAGTAAAAATTTTTTAGCATATCCTGAATGCAATCATTACTATTGCACGTTTGAAAATTTTGTGAGTCATTCCAATTAAGTGCTGAATACAGTTTACAATTTATATCTACTCTCATTAGTTGGACTCGTTTTTACAAACCACTATGCTATGATTGGATATACAACTCTTTTTCCAAGAGAGGGTTACCTCCCTCTCTTCAGAGTTACATGCCTCTGAGCTAAGTTTGAGTACATACGAGTCCTTCTTTTTGGAGGTTTAATTGACTTGAGTCAGTCTCTTCAATTGCACATGAGTATCATGATGGCTGATTCCTGCTTGAGTTTGAACAAAGTTTTCAAGAGGAGAGGAGTGGGAGGAAACGCTTAGAGAAACATCTGTGTCCAATCCAGGAGAAACATATCCGCTTCCAGTTGGTGAGGAGAGTAAAGTCTGGAGCAGAACTGGGGCAATTTATAACTGTGGGGAGCCATAAACAAGTCCACCCGAGGAGTGTCCCATTGTGAGAAAATGGACCAAAGGATCGTCGAGCTGAGTGTCCATTCATGAGACTGAAGAATTCTGCTGAGGTTGTCTGCCAAGGAATTCTGCTCGCCCTGTATGTAGACTGCTCGCAGAAAGATTGCGGGCGGTCACCCAAAGCCAAATCTTTTGAGCCTCTTGACAAAGGGGAAGAGAGCCCATGCCTCCTTGCTTGTTAATGTAGTACATTGCTACTTGATTGTCCGTGCAGAGGACTTGATCGCTCAGATGATGTTGGAAAGTTTTCAATGCATAAAACATCACTCTGAGCTCCAGCAAGTTCATGTGAAATTTGCACTCTATGGCAGTCCAATGACTTTACGTCTGAAGACCGCTCATGTGCGCTCCCCAGGCGTACTGAGAAGCATCCATTGTGAGCACCTGCTGATGAGGAGGAAGATGGAAAAGGAGACCTCTGGATAGATTGGAGGAGGTCATCCACCAGTGGAGCAACTGCAGAAGAGATGAGGTTACAGAGATATTCTGCGAGAGCGAATCTGTCGCCTGAGACCACTGAGAAGCGAGGGTCCACTTAGGAGTGCGAAGATGCAGTCTTTCAAGTGGGGTGACAAACTATGGAGGACACGTGGTCCAGGAGAACCATCATGCGCCTCACCGAGATTGTTTGGAGATGAAACATCCGCTGAAAGAAATTAATTAAAGCGGTTAGGCGATCTGGAGGAAGAAACGCCTTCATAAGAGTAGTATCCAGAATAGCCCCGATGAATTGGAGAAGTTGAGTCAGCTGCAGGTTGAACTTCGGGAAATTGATTTCGAAGCCCAAGGCTTGAAGGAAAGAAATGGTGTAAGTCATCACCAGAGCCACCTCTTGAGACGATGAAGCATTGATCAAGCAGTCGTCCAGATAAAGGAACACCTGAAGATCGGAAGATGTCATAATGCCACTTTATAGAACAATGGTCAGACCACACTTGGAATATTGTGTCCAACACTGGTGTCCATACCTCAAGAGGGATATAATTCTGTTGGAGAAAGTGCAGAGGCGAGCCACAAAACTCGTCAAAGGAATGGAGCATTTGAGCTACAAAGAACGACTCGGGAAACTGGGACTGTTTACCCTCGAGAAGAGAAGACTGAGAGGGGATTTGATAGAAACTTTTAAAATATTAAAAGGATTTGATAAGATAGACCAAGAAGCAGAAATGCTAACATTTTCAGATGTGACAAGGACAAGAGGTCATAGCCTGAAACTGAGTGGTAGCAAGTTTAGGACAAATCTCAGGAAGTTCTGTTTCACTCAGCGAGTGGTGGGTGCTTGGAATGCACTCCCGGAGGAGATTGTGGCGGAGACTACGAATACTGGGATTCAAGCGCAAGTTGGATGCACACCTTCTTGCATATCATATTGAGGGATACGGTAAAGTCGGGTCTCCAAAAAGGAGTACCTAATTTGGCGGCCGCATGTGCAGAGCACCGGACTAGATGGACCTCGGTCTGATCCGGTGAGGGCATTTCTTATGTTCTTATGGAGACCTTGAGATTGGAGGGCTGCTTCCACTACAATTAAGCACTTCGTGAAGACTCTGGAAGAAGATGCCAGGCCGAACGGAAGGACTTTGTACTGGTAGTTACGGTGACTGATCTGGAATCAAAGGTATTTCTTGGAAGCCGGATGGATTGGTATATGTGTGTAGGGTTCCTTGAGGTCCAAAGAGCATAGCCATTCATTATGAGCCAACAGGGGATAGAGAAGGGCCAGAGAGAGCATTCAGAATTTCTCCTTGACAAGATATTTGTTGAGATATCTGAGATCCAGAATGGGTCGCAGGCCTCCCATCTTCTTTGGAACCAAGAAATATCAGGAGTAAAATCCCTGATCGTGCTGAGAGGGAGGGACTTCCTCGATGGCATTGAGGAGAAGTAGGGATTGAACTTCTTGAAGTAGTAGAGAGGACTGTGTTGGGTTTAAAGCAGACTCTCTTGAAGGATGATTGTGAGGAAGGGTGTAAAAATGAACATAACCCTGACGAATGATGTTGAGGACCCAAAGATCTGATGTAATGAGCTCCCAGCAATTGATATAAATCTGAAGTCGTCCCCCAATTGGCTGAGGCAGAGACTGGAGCAGAGGAATGATGGCTATGCTCTGAAGGAACATATCAAAAAGGCTGGGTAGGCTTTTGAGGAGCAGCTGGTTCTTTAGGCTATTGACGGGGCTGTTTCTGCCTACGAGGCGGAACAGGAACATTTTTAGTATATCTGTGCAGGTACAAAGAAGTAGATTTAAAAGGGCGAGCAGGTGGAGGCTTCTTTTTAGGTTTCACCAGCACATCCCATCTGGTTTCGTGAGTAGACAACTTTTGGGTGGCAGTGTCGGTAGAATCTCCAAACAGCTCATCACCAAGGCATGGAGCATTGGACAGACGGTCTTGGTGGTTAACGTTGAGATCTGAAAACCACCGACATAGCCGCCGCTCGAAAAGTGAGTTCAAAAGTGTCACAAGCGGTTCTCACCATATATTTACGAAGCTGTAGGACAGTAGAGACAAGATACAGAAAATTCTTAGCTTTACATGCAGGGATGCATTTTTTGAAAGAGGAGAACTGTTTGATGAGATGTTTCAGGTAGGAGGAAAAGAAGAAATTGTAATTTCCCACTATGTTCACCAACATTGAGTTTTGATAGAGGCGCCTGCCAAACTTGTCCCTTGTCCTACCCTCTCTACCAGGAGGAATGGACACATACATACTGGACCCAGAAGATTTTTTGCAATGTGGACTCAACCACAAGGGACTCATGGGGCAATTGAGGCTTATCAAAGCTCGGTAATGGTACTACTTTGTAAAGAGATTCCAACTTTTGGGGGGCCAAAGGCATGGAAAGGGGAGTCTCAAAGTTTTTGTAGAAAGTGTCTCTAAGGATGGCATGGAGAGGAAGCTGCAGCATTTCCTTAGGAGGAAGGTCATAATCAAGAGTTTCCAAATATTCCTTGCTGTATTTGGAGTCAGCTACCAAAGGAATATCCAGGTTTTTTGCCATCTGGCGCATAAACCTGGAGAAAGAAAGTTTATCTGAAGGAGAAGAGGCTCTGGTAGGTGAACGTCGAGGGGAAACAGAAGCAGAAGAATCCTCCTCTGTAAAAGATGGTAGCTCTGACTCAGAATCTCCCAATAAATCAGAATCTCTTAACCGAAAAGATGAATGTGGGATCAGTGTTAACGGCTCCATTTCGAAGCCTCAAGACTGGCGTGAGACCTTGCCTGACCATGCCGGTGTAGCCTCCCGGAACGTAGCTGAGGAGGTCCAGTGCCGAATTGGTGGAATGCTCGACTCCCGTGTCGAGGATGTCCACACCGGGGGAGTAGTACTTACAGGAGTGGTAGGTGCCTTGAGCAACTTAGACCTGGGTTCCTGGAGAGTCAGTGACAAACAGCTGCACAAGCGGGGATGGTACCAAACAGATGAAAATACTCCCCTAGTTCTTACCGCAGCAGGTTGTCAATCTTCTGCTTAAGGGAGAGGGCCGTTTGCTTTTTTGCCAGTATGGGTGGCTTAACTATACGGTCCAAGGATGAGGAGGCCGAAGTAGAGACACTCACCGATATTAGCACGGTGCGTTTACAGGACTTATGCGAGATCAGCGTGACTTGGCTCAATGCAGCTTTGACCTGCGTCCCGGAGGGGGAAGTGGAAGGCTTCTTAGCCTGCTTACCTAGAGATATGGTGAATTGCAACACCAGGCTTAAAGTTGGTGGATCCACCATAGTTGAAGATCTCGGTGTCATCTTGGTCAGTGTGGTCTTGGTCGGCGTGGGTCGTGTCAGAGATGAAGTTGGCTCCGCTTCCATTGCGGCACCGAAAAGTTGCTTCTGTTGGAGTAAGCGGCTCTTTAAGGTGTGCTTCTGAAGGGAAGAGCAGCAAGAGCAAGACTCGTGACAATGCTCGGGCCTCAGACACTGAAGGCACCAGTGGTGAGAATCGGTCACGGATATGGCCCGATCACAGTGACTGCACTTTTTGAAAAAAAAGATTAGAAAACAGTGACAAAAAGTCACAAACAGCAAGAGCAGAAGGCAGCAAAAATAGAAAAAATCAATGAACGTTGAACACGACTTCTTAGCTCCGCAGAAACTAAAGGGACCGAACGCCTACGTCGGGTAGGAAGGCACTCGCACATATGCGGGCTGATCGCAAACTTTCTAAACTTAAAGTTGCGATTCACTTTTCAAGTGTCCATACCTGGGCTCTGTCAGTGATATCACCATGTGTAAGAATATGCTGCCTGCTTGTCCTGGGATAAAAATGGTATATTCTTATTTTCAATTTTTGTTTTATTTCTATTTGTTAATTTGTAAAGTGGTGATTGTCAGTTTTTTCAAATTTACATCTACTATATTTATATTTTGCAGAGTATTAGGGGGCTATGTGTCGTCGTTTCTGTGGTGTTTCACTGTATGCAGTTTGGCTTCTTGGCGGTTAAGTTTAACTTTTATCTACATATTTCTATTTTTAGTTTGCTATTACTTATTTCATACTGGGTGAGAGTATCTGTGTGTATGAAAGACATGGTTTTCTGTTAGCGTTGACTAGCCTTGTTTGGTGAAATGCATCAGGCATGGTTTTTGGGAGCACCTTGAATAAGCCTGATTTGAATCTCCTTATTATCTGCCAATCTTCTTTTGTTTCATGTTAGATTCTTTGGTGGACTGCTTGCCTTGTTGTTTCGTTACAAGTTAATATACATGGTTGTTTAGATTTGGTTGTTTATACATACATATAGGTTACAGTTGGTCGACAGAGTGAAGCAGTTGAGAGGCGTTGTAAACTTGGTTATTAATATAAACATATTTCGGATAGTATTACTGCTTTACAATATATTTGAACACTGTTATATACTTATGGAAAGGGTTCAGAGTTAAAATCCTGAATAAGTAGGTAGGAAGGGGGATTTGTTCAGAAATGCTTGGTGGTTGCATAAAAGACAAACTGTGCATTGGTATGCTAATCTTTGTTTGTTTTGAATTAAAAAAACCAAACAAACATGTGGAAATAAAGAACTAAATAAGAAAACAGTTAAATGGGGACGGGGTAGGGCAGGGCTAGGGGGGCCCAGTGTATTTGTGTGCCTAGGGGCCCTCGAACAATTAATCCTGTCCTGCATACAATTTTCTTGCATAATTATGCCTATTTTATATCAAATTTTAACAAGCTATAGGTTGCATTTTATGTTTGCTTTAAATTTAAAAGACTTTTTAAATACAGGTTAGGTACAGGGCTAGGAGAAAAAACTTTTGGGATAGTGAGGGGATAGTACCAATATGATGGGGATGTGTGGGTACAGGAAATAAATGACTGAGGATGGTGTAAGGATGAAGTTACAAAGAGAAATTTTTTTTAAACCAATAGGAGGAAATATTTTTTTTCACTCAGAGAAGTTAGAATGCATTGGAAAAGGATGTGGTAAGAGCAGTTAATGTAGTTGGCTTTAAAAAATAAAGGTTTGGACAAGTTCCTGGAGGAAAAGTCCATAGTCTGCTATTGAGACAGACATGGGGGAAGTCACTGACTAGCCTGAATCGGTAGCATGGAATGTTGCTATTTGGGTTTTTGCCAGGAACTTATGACTTGGATTGCCCACTGTTGGAAACAGGAAACTAAGAAGGATCATTGGTATGACCCAGTAAGGCTATTCTTATGTTCCTAGAGGATGGAATAAAATTGACAGGACAGATGGGGATGAGGACCAGATTATATCCCTGTACATACCTCTACTCCCCATCTTCTTTGAGTCAGTCTATCACTTGCCCTCAAACACACACTGAACATAACAGCAGAAGCTGGCTCAAAATCCTCTTTAAAAATATATAATTTTTCACTAATCAACCTAGTTGGCCCTAACAAGGTCTTCCTGCTCAGCTCTAGACTGCACAGGATACATCATCTACCATTTGATGAAGAATAAGGACTACTGACTGGATGGAGGATTGCACAGGTATTTATAGGGTTTTAAATTATTGGTTTGCTGTCTCCATGTGTTGGTAGGAGTGCATACACCCACACATCTGAACTGGTCTGGAGGGATGTGGAAAGAGTAGGGTTAGAAATCTAGACACTGCAAACAGCGAAATAGGAAAGGGGTCATGAAAGTCACTTAAGAACTACTCCGCTCTTACTGTCATGAACCTCTGAAGCCCAGTGGTGAAAAAGCACAGTTACTTACCGTAACAGGTGTTATCCAGGGACAGCAGGCAGATATTCTTAACTGATGGGTGACGGCACCGACGGAGCCCCGGTAAGGACAATTTTAGAGTGATTGCACTCTAAGAACTCAGAAAGTTCTAGTTAGACCGCACCGCGCATGCGCGAGTGCCTTCCTGCCCGACGGAGGCGCGCGGTCCCCAGTTAGGATAAGCTAGCTAAAAAGCCAACCCGGGGAGGTGGGTGGGACGTAAGAATATCTGCCTGCTGTTCCTTGATAACACCTGTTACGGTAAGTAACTGTGCTTTATCCCAGGACAAGCAGGCAGCATATTCTTAACTGATGGGTGACCTCCAAGCTAACAAAAAGAGGGATGGAGGGAAGGTTGGCCATTAGGAAAATAAATTTTGTAAGACAGATTGGCTGAAGTGTCCATCCCGTCTGGAGAATGCATCCAGACAATAATGAGATGTGAAAGTATGAACTGAGGACCAAGTAGCAGCCTTGCAGATTTCCTCAATAGGAGTTGATCTGAGGAAAGCTACAGACGCTGTCATAGCTCTAACCTTATGGGCCCTGATAGAACCTTCCAGTGTCAGTCCGGTCTGAGCATAACAGAACGACATGCAAGCAGCAAGCCAATTGGATAACGTACGTTTAGAAACAGGATGTCCCAACTTATTTGGATCAAAGGACAGGAAAAGTTGGGGAGACAATCTGTGAGGCTTAGTGCGCTCTAAATAGTAAGCCAAAGCACGCTTACAGTCCCAAGTATGCAAAGCCTGTTCTCCAGGATGAGAATGAGGTTTCAGGAAGAATACAGGCAGGACAATAGACTGGTTAAGATAAAAGTCAAATACAACCTTAGGGAGGAACTTTGGATGTGTACGCAGAACCACCTTGTCATGGTGAAAAACTGTGAAAGGTGGATCGGCAACTACTGCATGTAACTCACTGATCCTCCTGGCAGAGGTGAGAGCAATAAGGAAGACCACTTTCCAAGTGAGAAATTTGAAATGAGCTGTGGCCAATGGTTCAAAAGGAGGCTTCATTAAGGCGGAAAGAACCACATTAAGATCTCCAGACCACAGGAGGGGACTTGAGAGGTGGTTTCACATTGAAAAGGCCCCACATGAATCTGGAAACCAAAGGATGAGCAGTAAGAGGTTTTCCGTGAACTGGCTCATGAAAAGCAGTAATGGCACTGAGGTGCACTCTGATAGAAGTAGATTTGAGACCAGAGTTAGACAAAGAAAGGAGATAATCCAACACTAGTTCTACTGCTAGTGAAGTTGGATCATGATGATGCAGAAGGCACCAGGAAGAAAACCGAGTCCACTTCTGTTGATAGCATTGAAGAATGGCCGGCTTCCTGGAAGCATCAAGAATAGAACGGACAGGCTGAGAAAGAAGTGAATGAGCCGAGGTCAGCCCGAGAGATACCAAGCTGTCAGGTGCAGAGACGGTAGGTTGGGATGTAGGAGGGACTGCTGATGCTGAGTAAGCAGAGAAGGAAACAGTGGAAGAAGTATGGGCTCCCTGGAAATGAGTTGAAGTAAAAGGGAGAACCAATGCTGCCTGGGCCACCGTGGAGCGATGAGAATCATGGTGGCTTGTTCCCTCTTGAGCTTGAACAAGGTCCGCAACATGAGAGGCAGAGGAGGAAATGCATAAAGGAATAGATTGGTCCAATCCAGGAGAAATGCATCTGCTGCCAGACGGTGAGGGGAGTAGAGTCTGGAGCAAAATTGGGGCAGTTGATGATTGTGAGGAGCTGCAAAAAGGTCCACTTGAGGAGTGCCCCATTGAGAAAAAATGGACTGGAGAGTCATGGGATTGAGAGTCCATTCGTGGGGTTGTAGAATTCTGCTGAGATTGTCTGAAAAGGAATTCTGCTCTCCCTGGATGTAGACAGCTTTCAGGAACAAATGGCGAGCTGTCGCCCAAGACCAAATCTTTTGGGCCTCCTGACACAATAGGCGAGAGCCCGTCCCACCCTGTTTGTTGATGTAGTACATTGCTACTTGATTGTCTGCACAAAGTAGTAAAACTTGAGGAAAGCGGAGATGCTGAAAAGCCTGGAGGGCATAAAACATCGCTCTGAGTTCCAGGAAATTGATGTGATGTTTCTTTTCCTGGGCAGTCCAAAGACCTTGAGTTTGGAAATCATTCAAGTGAGCTCCCCAGGCATATGGGGATGCGTCTGTGGTGATGACTAGATGATGAGGAGGCAGATGGAACAGAAGGCCTCTTGAGAGATTGTAAGATTTCAACCACCATTGCAGAGACTGTCGAAGAGACGATGTCACAGATATGTGTCGCGAACAAGGATTCGTCGCCTAGAACCACTGGGTAGCTAGGGTCCATTGAGGGGTGCGCAGGTGAAGACGTGCGAAGGGGGTGACATGAACTGTCGAGGCCATGTGACCCAAGAGTATCATCATTTGTTTTGCAGAGATGGACACCTGTGAGAGCACCTGTCGACAGAGATGAAGAAGAGTCTGAAGGCGATTGGATGGAAGAAACGCCCTCATGAGAACAGTGTCCAAGATTGCTCCGATGAACTGAAGCCGCTGAGTGGAGATGAGATGCGACTTGGGCAGATTGATCTCAAAACCCAGAAGTTGGAGAAATAGGATGGTCTGGTTGGTGGCATGAAGCACTTCTTGAGATGAAGGAGCCTTGATTAACCAGTCGTCCAGGTAAGGGAAGACTTGAAGATGGTGAGAGCGTAGAAAAGCGGCCACCACAATGAGACACTTTGTGAATACCCTGGGAGAGGAGGCAAGACCGAAGGGTAACACTTTGTACTGGTAATGACAGCGATTGATCATGAAGCGGAGATACTGTCTGGAGGCCAGATTGATCGGGATGTGAGTGTAGGCCTCCTTGAGATCGAGGGAGCATAGCCAGTCGCCCTGAGTGAGAAGAAGATAAAGTGTGGCCAGAGAAAGCATTTTGAACTTTTCCTTGACCAAGCATTTGTTGAGATTTCGGAGATCTAGTATGGGTCTGAGGTCCCCGGTTTTTTTGGGAACCAGAAAATAGCGGGAGTAGAATCCCTGCCCCTTCTGATCTAGAGGAACTTCTTCTATGGCGTTCAGAAGAAGACGGGATTGGACCTCCTGAAGGAGGAGGGAGGACTGAGATGTGTTCAAAGCAGACTCTTTTGGAGGACTTTGGGTGGGAAGAGTCTGAAAGTTGAGAGAATAGCCGTGGCGAATGATGTTTAGAACCCACTGGTCTGAAGTGATGATCTCCCAACGGCTGAGGAAAGTAGTAAGACGTCCTCCTATGGGTTGAGGCAGAAGGGACGATGGTGGAAGACTGGCTAGGCCCTGGAGAATGAAGTCAAAAGGGTTGAGTAGACTTCGGTTGTGCAGGAGGCTACACCTGTTGCTGCTGTGGAGCACGAGATTGTTGGCGTTGCTGCTGACGCTGGCATCTAGGCTGCTGAGAAGCAGATGGTAAGGGTCTAGCAGAGTAGCGGCGCTGATAGGACGATTGTTGGCGAAAGGGCCGAGCAGGTGGAGGCTTCTTTTTATTCTTTAGAAGTGTCCCAGCAAGTCTCATGTGCCGACAATTTATGTGTGGTGAAATCGAAAGTCACCAAATAACTCGTCCCCGAAGCAAGGAGCATTGGCAAGGAGATCCTGGTGGTTGATATCAAGCTCTGCAACCCTAACCCAAGCCAGACGGCGCATAGCCACAGCCATCGCAGTAGCCCACGAGGTGAGTTCGAAGGTGTCGTAAATTGAACGGACCATGAATTTTCTAAGCTGTAAGAGACTGGAAGTGTAATGGTGGAAAGAAGTCAGTTTCCATTCAGGTAAGTACTTTTCAAAGGAAGCCAGTTGTTGAATGAGTGCTTCAAAAAAAAGGAAAAATGAAATGCATAATTACTTGATCTATTGGCAAGCATAGCATTTTGGTACAAACGCTTGCCAAACTTATCCATGGCCTTCCCCTCTCTGCCAGGAGGAACAGAAGCATAGACACTAGTGCCCGCAGACTTTTTGAGAGTGGACTCAACCAACAAAGATTCATGCGGGAGCTGGGGTTTGTCAAAGCCTGGAATTGGAATGACTTTGTATAAAGTATCCAACTTGCGAGGAGCACCAGGGATGGTTAAAGGTGTCTCGAGATTTTTATAGAAAGTCTCCCTCAAAATGTCATGGAGGGGCAATTTAAGAAATTCCTTTGGAGGCTGATCAAAGTCCAAAGCTTCAAGGAATGCCTTAGATTTCTTGGATTCAGCCTCCAAAGGAATAGAAAGAGACTCACACATCTCCTTTAAAAAGGATGTAAAGGAGGAATGTTCCGGTTTAGAAGAAGGTTCCCGCAGAGAGGGGTCTTCCTCAGCTGAAGAAACCTCGTCCTCAGACAGCAAAGGCTCCTCAGAGTCATCACACAGATCAGGGTCCCGTACCTGAGAGCCTCGACCCCGGGAATCCGTTGTCGAAGGTTCAGCATGCCGGGTTTTGCGCACCGACTTCCCAGATCGCATAGAGGTGGTACCTGGAGAAGTTAGAGGTTGCCGGTGCCAGGAGTGATCAGACAGCAGTGGAGGTTCGGTCGTTTGAACAGCCCGATGGAGGCCTCTCGGTTCCACAGATAATACTGGCATGGAAGCCGAGTAGGCAGAATGGACCGGTACCGAAAGAGTGGAAGCCGACAATAGCGGCTGCTCCATGTCCGGTACCGGCGGCTCAGACCAGACTGGAACTGGAAGGTTCGGTGCCAACAGAGCAGGAAGGAGCTGCTGTAATTGCTCTTTCAGTTGGACTTGAAGGACAGCTGCAATATGGTCATCCAAGGAAGGCACCGGTATCGCTTTCTTTTTCTGCGGTACCTGCGGTGCCGCTCGACGCCCAGAGGATGAGGAGGCCGAGGAGGATGCATTCACCTCAATAGGGGCGGAGCGTTTACAAGGGCGCCTCGAGGTCGGCAGGACTGGACTCTCTGCCACAGTGACCGGAGGACGCTCCAAGGAGGAAGGCTTCTTAGCCGTCTTACCTGAAAGGTGCGACGCCGGAATGATGTCACGCGGCGTCGATGAAGTGGGCGCCTGTTGAGAAGCCGTCGATGCCGGTGTCGATGCTGAGGGATCAGCCATCGCGGCACCAAAGAGAAGTTTCTGTTGAAGCTGCCTGTTTTTTAAGGTGCGCTTCTTAAGAGTAGCACAACGGGTGCAGGTGGAAGCCCTATGATCCGGAACTAAGCACTGCAGACACCAATTGTGCGGGTCGGTCAACGAGATGGGGCGCGCACACCGTTGGCACTTTTTGAATCCTGGTTGAGAGGGCATGAAGGTAAATACGTCCTCCGCCAAATCGAAAGCAGAGGCTTCGATGGTGGCAACAGGCCCCGCCGGGGCGAACCCGAGAAAATAAAAGAAAAATTATCAATTTGATTTTTTTGGGATAGATAAACAAATAAAAAAAGGAAGATAAGCTTCCAAGAAGAAAAATACGCGAGTGGGAAGGCAAATGAAAAATCTTTCAATGGCCGTTGAAAAAAACGTGTCTTCTTAGCTCCGCGGAAATTAAGAAACTGGGGACCGCGCGCCTCCGTCGGGCGGGAAGGCACTCGCGCATGCGCGGTGCGGCCTAACTAGAACTTTCTGAGTTCTTAGAGTGCAATCACTCTAAAATTGTCCGTACCGAGGCTCCGTCGGTGCCGTCACCCATCAGTTAAGAATATGCTGCCTGCTTGTCCTGGGATAAGGCTGTTATACTGGGAATTTACAATATATACCACTACTACCAGGACCTGCCAGGAATGTGACGCTGAAACCGTGGATTGAAGACAAAGTTTTATTTTATTTTTCTTTCCAGCTTATGATTTATCTTTAATCTTATCTATTGTTTTGCCTTTTGTCTTTGTTTTGTTCTATTTCTATCATTTAAATTTCTCCAGAATTCTACTGTTCAACGGCTCCCCCTTCTGCTTCTATTCCTTTCTCTCCTCTCTTCTACCTTCCAAAGTATTTAGATCAATGCTGTCTTATTAAAATATTTATTTTATTTTTATTTTTCCTCTAACTCTACTTTTCACTTCTCTATTACCCTCCAGGTACTTTAGTTAGATTGTGAGCCTTCGGGACAGTAAGGGAATTTTTCAAGTACCTTTCTTATTTCTAATCTTAATGTATATTTTCTGTAAACCGCTTAGAACCTAACGGATGTAGCGGTATATAAGAAATAAATTACATTACATTACTACCTATAAAAATACCTCGGTCTCAACACACCATGCTCTTACCAGGTTTCTTGATTCCTTGCAGAGAATTGCTGGCTGTTTTCTCATCCTTGGGAACCAATTTCTGCATGTCTACCTGACCAAACTCACATCCAGAAGGCAAGCTGCAACAGACACCAAGAAATTAGTACTGGACTTCGAGGCCCACCAATCTTTCCCTAAACATTTCCCATGACCTCCTTGCAACAGTGAAGGCTAAAATCAAGGAATTTTCACAAGGATTTATGGTTGTCATTGCTATGCACAGAAGTTTTAGACCTCATTCTCAGACTGATATATCAAATATTTCAAGAACTGAATAGAAATGCACATCTGGAGAATGGTGGAAGACACCCACTTATTTTTTTAATCTTTAAATTTTTTTTTATTAGTTTTTGAAAATAAAGTTACATTCACACAATAACATCAAGATTACATCAACTATGCCATAAACAGCAAACTAAGATGAACAAAATATTGCAGCAATATACAATACAACAAATCCCCCATACCCCATCACCCCCAAACACCAGAGCTAATTCCCATGACTACAGTCCATCCCCAACAGATCAGAATGGTTAACAAGCAGTAGGGGATACTGAAAGAGCATGCAAAATGGCCCCCAATTTTTTCCAAGTAGAACTATAACACACATAAGTAAAGCGACGTTTAGCCACAGCCATCTCCATCTTCCCCAAAGACAACAATCGATTAAGCCATTCATCTGGAGTGGGAGCTAAATTGCTTTTCCAATAGTTCACTATCAAACACTTTGCCGCCACCAGACCTAGGCGAAGGAGCTTAGTGTGCCATTGATATTCCCTATTATTGTACAAACCCAACAAACAGCCTTGAGGTGTTTCTTCCACCGGACTGCCAATCGATTCGGCCAGAGTATGAACCACGCTCCTCCAAAATGGGTGTACTATCAAACAATCCCACCAGATATGTAAAAAGGACCCCTACAGCATTACCACATCTCCAACATTGATCAAGACACCCCAGGAAACATTCGGTGCAATCTCTACGGTGTATAGGACCACAGGGTCAGTAACTTGTAAGCATTCTTCTGAACCAATGCACAAGAGGATGCCCTATAGACCTTCCCGCATATAACCCCCCATTCTTTAGAAGTAAACAAGTGTCCAAAATCCCCCTCCCAATGGGTCATAGAAGAAAAATGAATATGAGAATTCCCCCTCCAGTACTGATACAACACTGAGAGCGGTCAAGGAACCTTCTGCAGGACCAACCACAAATTCTCAAAATGTTCCTGCCCCAGAGGTACTCTAGATCCCCATCCCTGGGCATGCATAAAATGTCGGATCTGATAATAAGCCAAATAGTCCCCAGCAGGCAACCCATATTTCCTCTGGAGCACTGCAAAAGATAGGACCCCTGTAGGCCACAATAGGTCTCTAAATTTAATCAACCCTTTCTGAGCTCATTGATGAAAGACTCTGTTATCCCTTCCCGTCAGAAACTGAGGTTCAGCTTGTATAATTGCCAGAGAGGACACTAGAGCCCGTGCCCGGCACCACAACATCATAAGATGCCTAAGAAAAGGATTATCAATGCTTTGGAGCCAGGAGCGCTATGTACCAGAGACCCAAAGCTTATGTTTCAACAACCCCGGACCCCCACTCACTTGCTCCAACTGCACCCCACTTTTAAAGTCCCCGATTTCCCAATCCAGAAGTATTTTAATCTGGGTTGACATGTTAGATTAGGCACCCCTCTACCTCCTACCTCTCTAGCTGCCCATATCAACTTTTAAGATAATCTGGGAAGCTTCCTCTGTCAAATAAAGCTCTGCAGTTCTGACCCCAAACTCATCAATTCCGCAGAGGGCACCGGAACCGGCAATTTTTTGGAAAAGGAATAACAATCGTGGTAGAACATTCATCTTAACTACAGCTATCCGTCCTCACCAGGAAAGCCATAGACCATTCCACCGCTGTAAGTCACGCCTAATGTGCTGATAAATGGGAGGATAGTTCACAGCATATAGTTTAGAAAGATCTTTAGGAATGTGAATACCCAAATATTTAATCCCCTGCAAGGCCCAGCAAAAAGGAAAGTACCCCCGAAGCCCAGCAACCTCCAAATCAGTCAGCGTCAGATTCATAATTTCCGTCTTATCCAAATTTATTTTAAATCCCAAAACCTTTCCATACTCATCAAAAATCTGTAATAAGCGCAGTATGGAAGACAACCACTTATTAAGGGACATAAGTAGCAAAGCAAACCTGGGCAAAGCAATAAACCATTCTTACCTGTTTGGAGTGCAGAGGGACAGGAGGACAGTACTTTCCCATACCAGTGAGCAATAAAGCTGGCTTAGCTTACTCAACACATTCAATCCCAGCTGGGAACCCCACTGATTCACAGAGATGGCCCGGATCTCACTCTGCCATGAGAGAACAGAATGATCTACTTAGCACTTGCTTTTGCACTCAGTAAAGTGCTTTAGATCTCAAGAACAGTTGTAGCATTAAATCTCAAACAAAAAACAAATCCAAACACACAATAGATAGCAGTACTAAGGGAAGTTCATACCTGTCCAACTCTGCAGGTATGCACAAACATCATGATGTAGGCATGTGCTGCTGTCAAAGCATGAAGTAGAGGTGTAGCCTGAGCTGAGAGAGTAGCATCTGTTACATTCCCAGCATTGGCTAGCTCTCGTAGCAGAACTGAGCCACCAGGTGCCTCAATTGGCCTGTGAAGAGGCTCCAGGGATGACAGGATGCAATCCAGCTGCAGAAGACCCTCCTGCAGTACCTTGGGCTCATGTGAGAGAGTCTGAAATGGAGAACAAGTGTGCACAGTTGAGTACTACTACCCTAATACTAGTCACTTATATAGCACTGAAAGGCGTAAGCAACACTACATTTTGACATTTACAGATAGTCCCTTCTCGGAAGAGCTTACAATCTAACTTGGACAGACACACATGACATATAGGGCTGGGGATGCAGAATCCTAAGTGAGAGGAGTTAGGAGACAAAAGCACTCTCAAAGAGGTGGGCTTTTAACTGGGCCTTGAACACTGCCTGAGACGGAGCCCACCATAGGAATTTGGGCAGCTTGTGCCAAGCATATAGTGCAGAGCAAGGCAGAAGGGACGGAGTCTAAAGTTGGCAGTTGGAGGGAAAGGCACGGAGGGGGGTGGGAGACATAGGGGGAGATAAGTGAAGAGAGATAGTGAGGGGCAGCTGAGTGAATGCATTTGTAGGTCAGTAAGAGGAGTTTTAATTGTATTCAGAAATGAATGGGAACCCAATGAAGTGACTTTAGAAGAGGGGTAGCGTGAGTAGAGCGTCTCTCCTGGAATATAAGTCATGCAGCCGAATTCTGGGCAGATTGGAGTGGAGCGAGATGGCTAAGCAGAAGGCATGAGAGCAGCAAGTTGCAGTATTCTAAGCATGAGGTGATGAGGGCCTGGATAAGTGTTTTGGTAGTGTACTCAGAGAAAAAGGGTCGTATTTTGGTACTATAACAGAGCAAGAAATGGCAGGTTTTAGTGATATGTTGTATCTGAGCGGAGAGAGAGGAGTCAAAGATGACCCCGAGATTACAAGCAAACAAAAAAGGAAGGATGAGAGCATTGTCCACAGAGAAGGAGAATGAGAGAAGCGGAGAGGTGAGTTTAGGCAGAAAGATGAGCAGCTGTTTTAGCCATATTAAATTTTAGATGGCAGTGAGATATCCAGGCGGCAATGTGAGGTAGGCAGGCTAAGACACTAGTCTGGGTTTCAGTAGAGTTATTTGGCGCAGAGAGGTAGATCTGGGGTGGGTGGGGGGGGGGTGTCAGCATAGAGGTGATATTGGAAGCCTTCGGAACAGATTAGCGTTCCAAGTGAGCAAGTGTAGATTGAGAAAAGGAGTGGTCCCAGGACACAGCCTTGAGGTACACCAATCGATAGTGGGAAGGCTCTGGAGTGTCAATGGGTCCCAAGACTCCAGGGAGAGATCATCATTGCAGGCTATACCTCAGGAAGCTACCAGCACCCTCTTGCCCTGCCACAAACTCAGGATTAGGATACACTTGCTGTTCTTTTGTGCATGAATCCTCCTGGAAGGTTACTTTTTCTAAGCCACCTCTCACCCTTATGCTATTTTAAAATTTTTATTCTGTTTAAAACCTAAGCAGATTACATTAAAAGCAGTTTTGACCTTACAGCCCATTAATGTGTCAGCAATGTCTTATAGGCCTAGGCCTAGAGAAATTCTCCCATATCTAGGATAAATCTTACTAACCACTGAGTAGGCCTTGCTGAGGAAGTTTTGCAGTCACCTATATACTCCTCTCAATATTCTCCAGGCAGCTTCTCTATCCATCCACCCACCTCCATGGCTCCTGTACACCTTTTCCTTCTGATACTTTCTTTCCAAACTCTTTCCTCACTCCAATCCACTGAATTCAACACCATGTCATTCACTCTGAATTCACCACCTCACCTTCCCTTTTGTCTTCTACCTTCTTCTCAACCCTAAATCTTCAATATTTTCTTCCTCTCGTTCAACCATCTCCACTCTTTTTGTATGCATCTTGTCCGTGGAGTGCCCACACTCATGCCTGTCCTATTCTTGTCCGTATTCTCTTGCTCCTTTGTTTACTCTCAGCCAGGGACATCAATCACAACCCTGGTCCGTTGAACGTCTTTGGTTCAAATCTTGCACTCATGCCAAATTCCTTCTGACCTTCCTCCAGTCTGCTCTTTCATTTGCCAAACGGGACTACTATACCCATTTGACTAACTCTCTCAGCTTCAACCCTCACCGTCACTTTGCCACACTGAACTCTCTTTTCAAAGTGTCCTCACCTCTAACCCTCCATCAATTCCTCCCCTCCCCCATACTACAGCCGAATACTTCTATGACAAGTTTCATAAGATTAACCTTGAGTTCTCAACCAAGCCATCTCCACCTCTCCCTCCCCAGCCCACTCAGTCAACCCTCCTTCAGCCTCTGCCATCTATTCTTCTTTTCCAGAAATTATTTAAAAGGAAACTGCACATTTTCTTTCCTCCACAAAACTCATGACCTGCTCCTCTGATCTGATTTACCACCTGTCTACTATACACTCTTTCTTCTACTGTCACCTCCTCCATCTATCACTTTCCACTGCAACTGTCAAACATACTATAGTTACACCACTATTCAAAAAACCTTCACTGAACCCTACTTGCCCTTCCAAGTATCACCCCATCTCCCTCCTTGCCTTCTTCTCCAAGCTATTTGAGCATGCTGTTTACTGGTGTTGCTTTGACTTTGGAGAGGGTCGAGAATAGCTAGGGATGACAATCGGGCTTTAACCCCCTGCACCCTATGGAAACTGTCCTTGCTAAAGTCTCCAATGATCTGTTCATGGTCAGATCCAAAAGGAGCCTCTATTCTATCCTCTACAGGAGTCCCTCCTCTTTCGGTGGTCTCCTCAGAATAATCTCCTTCAGATACCGCTCCCCTGGATAGAACCAGCTTGCAGCAGTCTGCGCTAGTGTCTTTAGGGGGAGGATCTCCGCTAGGGCAAACCTCTTGGGATCACAGAGTGGATTACTCTTATGTCGGATGCAAGCCTGTTGGGCTGGGATGCTCACTGCGGGGACCATTCCAGGGGCAGTGGACTCCTCATCAGAAGCGTTGGTTGATCAATCATCTGGAGAGTCGGGTGATTCATCTGGTGTTACTTGCTCTCCAACCCACTCTGGAAGGACAATCAGTGCGAGTGTTCTCAGATAACGCCGTGATGGTGGCGTATGTAAATTGTCAAGGGGGCACAAGAAGCACTCCCTTGGGCTAGGAAGCTTGCATGCTGTTTTGCTGGGCAGAGTTACATCATCTGTCTCTCTTGGCAGTGCATGTGACTGGAGTCAACAACGTACAGGCAGACTTCCTCAGTCGACAAGTTGTGGACTCGGGAGAATGGTCCTTCTCATGGAAAGTGTTCCATCCGATCGTACAGAGCTAGGGTCAGCCCCAGATGGACTTATTGGCTTCAGCAGAGAACGTGAAGCTCAGAAGCTTCTTCAGTCAAAGAATAGAGCATGGAAGCTTAGGGCTGGATGCCTTGGTTCACTCTGGCGGGCTCACGAGCTCCTGTATGCGTTTCCTCCGTGGCCTGTGGTTGGTCGAGTTATCTACCGGCCAGTGACACATCCCGGCCTCATGATTCTGGTTGCTTCAGACTGGCCTCGTTGCCCGTGGTATGCGGATCTTGAATTCATTTAGAATCTTGGTGCAGTCCCTTATACTTAGTCAGCTTGATTACTGTAATATTGCTTACTTAGCAATATCCCAGAGGAATATGCAGCGATTGCGCATGATTCAGAATTCAGCGGTCAGGCTGATTTTTCAGTTGAAGAAACATGATCATGTAACACCCTCCTGTCGAGTACTGCATTGGTTGCCAATGGAGGCCTGGGTGAAGTTCAAGTTTGGCTGCCTCTCTTTTAAGGCTCTTTTTGGCTTATCTCCCAAATATATAATTGAGCTCTTTTAATTTGCAACCAAACATAAGAGAACTTCGCATTTGAATTTTGTTTTTCCACCTGTTAGAGGTTGTAAATTCAAAAAACATCATCAATATCTTTTTTCACATTTTAGCATTATGGGGTAAGGATTCAGAACACCTGCTTATGCTTTCTGACTCCTATGTGGAATTTAGGAGACATTTAAAGACATATTTATTCACAAAGTACTTAGGTAGTTAGTAGGCAAGGACTCTGTAATGGACTATCTAGCTTATCAAAGTATTACTTTTGAGTACCTGCTTATCTAGCTTTCTAATCTTATCTAACTTTTTTAAAATTGTATTTTTTTAATTTTGTAAACCCCATAGAACTTCACGGCCCTGCGGTATATAAACTGATTATTATTATTATTATTCTCAATCTATCTATCCTCTGCCTTTGACACTGTAGACCACCACTTTCTCCTTGATACCCTGGCCTCACTAGGATTTCAAAGCTCTGTTCTTTCATGCTTCTCTTCTCTCATGTCACACTTTTACTGTATGAAATGGTGGATCCTCCTCCACTGGTATCCCCCTACTAGTTGGGATACCCCAGGGATCTGTCCTGGGACCTCTTTTCTCCATCTATATTCATTCCCTTGGTGCTCTGATCTCTTCCCATGGTTTTCAATATCACTTCTACGCTGATGATTCCTAGATCTACCTCTACATCAGAGATCTCTACAAGAATCCAGGCCCAAGTGCCAGCCTGCCTGTTCGACTTTGCTGCCTGGATGTTCTGTTGCCACTTAAAATTGAACATAACCAAGACTGAGCTAATTATCTATGCTTCCACCTAAATCTACCTCTCATTTCCTATCTCAGTGAGTAACTCTCTCGTCCTTCCTGTCTCACCAGCTCACAACCTCAGGGTCACCTTAGACTCTTCTCTTTCACTGCACAAATCCAACAGACCACCAAAACCTGTTTCTTTCTCTACATCATCTCAAAATCCAACCCTTCTCTGAGAACATTACCAAACCCTTATCCACACCCTTATCGCTTGCCAATACTGCCAACGTGGTTCTCACAGGTCCTCCACATAAACCTCTCCCCCCTTCTATCCATTCAAAATTTTAATGCCCAACTGGTGAGTGTGTGGCACAGTGGTTAGGGCTACAGCCTTAGCACCCTGAGGTTGTGGGTTCAAATCCCTTGCTGCTCCTTGTGACCCTGGGCAAGTCACTTAATCATCCCATTACCCCAGGTACATTAGATAAGTGTGAGCCTGCCAGCACATATAGGGGAAAATACTTGAGTACCTGAATGTATACCACTTAGGTTATAAGTGGTATATATATATAGTAAAAAAATAAAATAAACTTATATTCTACCAGAGTTGCCAAGCCCAAATCACTCCTCGCCTGTAGTCATTTCCCACATACAGTTCAAACTCCTCCTGACTTAAAAGCGCATTCACACTGCAGCTCCTCTATCTCTCTCCCTATACCCCTCTCTGGGAACTTTGTTCATCAGGCAAGTCTCTCTTATTTGAACCCTTCTCTTCTACCACCAACTCCAGACTAGTTCCGTCTCCCTTGTTTAACCATATGCTTGAACAGACTGCTTGAGTCAATATGTCAAGCTCTGTCCCTGACATTATTCAAATCAAAACTAAAAGCCACCTTTTAGAGGCTGCATGCAAGTCCTAACCCCCCACTCACTGTAAAGTAGTCTTGCCTGAGAAACTCCCTAACCCCCTAACTTGTTCTGCTTGTTTAGACTATGTTCTCTCTTGAATGTTTCAATGAACATCACTATGTAAATCTAGCAGCGCTACAGAAATAAGGAGTAGTAGTAAATATGCCTGCCTTTTCACTCTAAACACACTGTACTTTTCAAAAAACTATTTTGGTGCTGAGATGACAGTTACAAAACAGCAAAAAGTACTACATACCAAGATAGACTTGCAAACTCCAGCTACAGCCTGGCAGGCAGCAGATGTAGGGAAATCAATAGGCAAATTGGAAAGCCCAAGAATGGTGATAAGAGGCAGCAATCCTTTCTGAGTCACAAACTCTTGGCAGTGGTCATCTGTTGTATTGTTGCTTAGAATGGACTCCACAAACTTCATCTGCATGGTTGGGGATGGGTGGAGATAGACAGAGAAGAAAGTCAAAAGACTAATAATGTCAATCTTCTAGTGCTGGCTCTTATAGCAACATAATCGATGGGCACAAACTGGTCTAACCGGTCTGCTTAGGTACATCCTTATCAATATAAAGAATATTCCAGATAAAATATAACTTACATTAAGTGCTCTCCGTGATATATCAATATTTTTATATAACGTATGTCAGTTTGCTGAGGTTTTTTTGGTTGTGTTTTAGATGAAAAGTGTTACAGAAAATTGTGGGGTTTTTCCCCTCCCGTCTTTAACTGTAGATATTCAAAGGAGGAGAGGCTAATACTATTAGAAGTCAAAGTATTAGTTCCCGCCATGGAACCCCACCTTTCAAAGTGTTAAAGATTTAAGCACTCCTGGTCAAATCATGTGTTTTCTTGAGCCATTAAGTGAACAGAATATGACTCCATTATATGGTATAAAATTAAATACATATTAAATATTTTGATGCATATTTTATGATTTTAAATTTTATAACTAAAGAAATGAAAATGGCAGATGCTCAAGTTTGGATATCCTTCTAGTTTATTCATTTGTACAGGTACAAGATCCTTTATCCGAAATCTTGGGACCAGGCATATTTCAGGTTTTTTTAATTTTTCAGAATAATGTTAAGTCAGAAAAAGACAGACCATAAGACCATAAAATTTCCACCAAACTTTTTATTTTAAAATAAGGCAAACGTTAAATATCATATTTTTCACTCCATAAGACACACTTTTTCCCCTGGAGTGGGTGGAAATAAGGCTGCGTCTTTTGGAGCGAATACCCAACCCCTTCCCTCCCCCTCCCCGGGTTACCTTATTCTAATTCTGGCACCCTCCCTCGCTGGACGCGTCTGCCTGGTCAGCTGACTCCTCTTCTTCAGCGACAGAGCAGCGCACAAGGCTGCCTGCCTGCCTGGTCGGCTGACTCCTCTTCCCTAGCGGCAGAATGGCGCACAAGACTGCCTGCCTGGTCCTGCGCTGATTCCCACGAGAACTCTCACGGGAAGCGGTGTGGGACCAGGCAGGCAGCCTTGTGCACCGCTCTGCCGCTGAAGAAGAGAAGAGGAGTCACTGCTGGACAGATGCCCAGACAATTCCTCTTACTTTCTGTGTCACTATGAAACGCTGCCTTGCAGTTCAGTGATGCTGCAAACTCACTGCCTCTTCCCACTAGAGAGGCAGCCATGTCAAGCGAGGGAGGGAGCCAGAATTAAAGGTAAGGTAAGGGGGGGTCTGGGCCAACCAAATTAAAAATAAGGAGGAAGAGGCCTGCCTGCCTGCCCTGTCCCTACCTGGGGGAAGGCTTGGGGGGACTGCATGCCTGCCTTGTCTCCTATCTCTACCTGCCTGCCCTGTCCCTACCTTCCTGCCAGCCACTTGACCACCAGAGGGAGCACAG
Organism: Geotrypetes seraphini; assembly: GCF_902459505.1. Lineage (NCBI taxonomy): Eukaryota > Metazoa > Chordata > Amphibia > Gymnophiona > Dermophiidae > Geotrypetes > Geotrypetes seraphini. Next base: position 454,976,094 of record NC_047084.1, read on the forward strand.
GGTTCAGAGCCAAGCAGGGAGGGGGGACAGGGATGCAGAGCTAGGCAAGGAGTGTGGGGTTGGGTGCAGAGCCTACTGTTATAGAGAAGATACGGTATATAAGCCTAAGGTTTAGTTCAGTTTAGCCTGGCAGGGAGAATTTGGTTCAGAATGGTTTTTTTCTTGTTTTCCTACTCTAAATCTAGGGTGCGTCTTATGGTCAGGTGCGTTTTATGGAGCAAAAAATACGGTACTTCAAACACAAACTTGTTCATCAAAAAGCCTTCAATCTAGAAACATAGAAACATGATGGCAGATAAAGGCCAATGGCACATCTAGTCTGCCCATCCGCAGTAACCATTATGTCTTATTACTGCACTTGCTGACATGTCACTGCCTCAAATTTTCAGGTAGGACAGATATAAAATAAAATATAGGTGTGCACTTTTAATTTATTTATTAAATTTTCTATAGACTTCCCAGAGGAGCTCAGAGTGATTTACAAGAATTTATTCAGGTACGCAAGCATTTATCCGTATCTGTCCCAGTGGGCTCAAAATCTATCCAATGCACCTGGGACAATGGGGCGATTAAGTGACTTATCCAGGTTCACAAGGAGTAGCGTGGGTGCTGAGGCTGTAGCTTTAACCACTGCACCACACTCCCCATCCCCCATCAATTTTCCAACACTGACAACAGCTGATGAACGAGCACTATGTTGTATGGAGTGTGCACACAACTGAGGAAAGAGTTGCAATTTTCAAAGGGGACCCTTTCACAAAGCCACTACCACGGTTTTGTAAAAGGGGCGAAAGAGTGCGTGCATACAGGGGAAAGAGTCACAAACATTAAGAACTTCAAAAACACAAACTTATTCCAAAGTCTTTAGTCACGCAGACCTTTCTTAGCCAAAAATGTTTTAACATGTATCATCTTCTGTCTGTATTTGGCTATGACAAGGTGCAGGAACAGTGGCAGAATTTTTAAAGTCTTCTTTCAGTGTCATCTGTCTAATTAACAAAGGTTTCTGTTTCAGTAGTCTCTCTTTGATCGAGTACAGTGCCATAATTTCACGCTCTCTGATAAATACCCATTGTTTCATGCAGGCAATTAACTGATCAAACATTTTCACCATATCATCTATAGCAGTCGTCTCAAACTCGCGGCCCGCCAGGTACTATTTTGAGGCCCTCGGTATGTTTATCATAATCACAAAATTTCTAAGGTATTGCATGATTTCTAAAACATATCAGAGGGCATGGCTTGGCAGCAGAACATGTCGGATGCGTAATTGTTTCTCCCCCCTCTACTTCAGATGTGTTTTTTTTCAAAAAAGTGTAACGGTTCCTTTAATTTTTGTAGAAATAGGAGTGGATTGTAATATGAAGTGAAGAGAAGACAGAGGATTTTTTTTTTTTTTTTTTTTGCAGTAATTCCTTTTTGATGTTGATTCGTTGAGCTTGAGGAAGAGGATGGAAAGAAAGTAAAAAAAAAAAAGATATGGAGAATTTAAGAGTGGCTGCTGAGAAGATTGATTGATTGATCTAATCGTTTAAATCTCCCGATTGTGAAAAGTGCTAATTGTGAAATGAACAAGTCTTGAGAACAAGGAAAATAACTGGTTCTATAGTGGACATCGCGGAGCTGAAGGAAAACAAAAATCGTCATCTGTACCTTTTTCTCAGTTCCTACTGCCTGCCTAACTTGTTCTTGATTAGTTTTGAGGCTTGAGAGGTGGTGGTTTTTATTGAGGCAGGAAGAAAACAGATTGGGTGGAGTGGCTTGATATACAGACAGAAAGGGCAGCAGTAGTAGTAAATATAAAGTGACGGTTATGGCAGTTTAAAGCCTGAAGATCCTGAACAGGATCCTGCACTGCTGAATAAGGGCCAAAGTTATTCATTTACCCTGCCACAGCCACTATATTTTCCTGCTAACTGTTGGAATTTAACCTCGTCTTTCTGTTAAATAAAAGACTAATCTTCAATGACTGATATGTTCTCCTGTTAAAGTACATGATGGGCTTGAGGTTACAGCTGTCTGTCAATTGGTAATCAAGGGAGCTTCGTTTGCAATATAATAATAGTTCCTAATAATATAATAGTTCCTAAAACTATTTGTCTTTCACTACTGACAGGTTTATGCTATGTTCTCCGATATACAGCTGAATATAGTATGATAATGATTAAGGTGTCAGATAGAAGATTGACAGATGTGGCAGTTGGAAAGATTGACAAGTAATTCCAGGTATCAATCTTCTGTAGTACTGAAGTTTTAATGTATTTTTGATATAATAGATGTGCTGTGCTTATTATATTGTGAAAATCATTGAAGATAACTGATACAGTGAAAAAAAGGAAAGGGGAAATAATATTAAAATACATTAACCTGTCATCTTAATATAAGCTGAAAAGACAAGTCAGTTGTCAGCTTTAACTGACAAATTAAACAGGAGAATCTACATCTACATCTACTAAAATTCACTAAGAGTAAAGGAGAAGAAAAGAAAGAAAGAAAGGAAAAAGAAAGTTAATGGAAAAAGTGGGAAAGCATCTATATCTCGTCGAGCTAAAATGGAGGTATTAGTGGCCATACAAAGAGGATGAAGGCAGATCCCCCGACTCCTTCTAGAGTTCCACTTCCAAGAGATGATTTATTGGAAGATAAAAATATAATTGTAGAACTTAGAGACATCATGCTAGAAGTGAGACAGGAGATGGCTAACTTGGCCAAACAAATGGAGGTTGCAAATGCTAGAGCTGCACAACTTGAGACAAGAGTGGAAAAAGCAGAAGGAATACTAAAACAATGTCAGAAAGATCATAGTATAGTACAAGGTCTTAAAAGACAGATGGAAGATCTGGAGAATACATCCAGACGGAATAATTTGAGAATTCTGGAGTTACTAGAGGGGATGGAGGGGAAAAATGCGGTGGCTTTTCTTGAAGACCTAGTACTGAAACTGGTACCTTTAAACCCTAAATTCCCTCTACAAATTGAAAGGGCCCACAGAATTCCTACAAAATCAACTGGAAAAGGATATCCACGTCCTTTAATATTTAGAGTTTTGCGTTTTCAGCAGGCAATTGAAATATTGAGCCTTCCTAAGGTTTCCAGAGATATATCCTACAAAGACTCAAAACTACATATTGTCCCAGATTTTGCAAAAAATACAGCTAACAGGCGCAAACAATTTCTACAACTTTGACCAAAGCTTGGAGAATTGGGGGCTAAATATGGCCTCTTGTACCCAGGTGTGATGCGGGTTACACTTGATAATAAAACGTCACAGTTTGAAGACCCTGCAAAGTTGGTGGAGTTTTTGGAACAGAAAGAACCTATGTCTATATAGATCTTGAAAATGAAATATAAACAAGTATACAATGTGAAATGTTTAATGTCTTTTGATTGGAATAAGAATTAAAGAGTAAAGAGGAAGAAGGAAAAATGAATTAAGAGGAAGGAAAAAGAAGAAAGGGGAAAACATCAATACCATGGATTACTCCAAAAGTTCAGTGGTGTACATATAGTAATTTCATTGGTTTCGCAATTGTTTGAAGATGTAACTAGTTACTAACTTGTTCTACATCACAGAATACAAGAGTAGATTGGTTATGTTCTTTCTCACATACTGGATAAGCTCAATATGAATTGCTGATTTATTCTGTATTAGTCATATACTTAATTTTTTTTATTTTAAAGATCAATAAAAAGGGAGTAAGGGTGAGTGATATGGTTGATAGGCTTATTATTATAATCTTTGGAAGAATACAATATGAATGATATTAAGTTATAAAAGGGAATTTTTTTTATTGAAGATACCTGGGGAGTTGTATTGTAAATCCGAATGAGTGCTTCCAAGCAGGCATTTTGTGTAAAGGAGAGGGAGGGGGGAGGGTTAGGGTATATACTGGAGGAGGGGTATGGAATGTCTCTGAAAATATATTCATTAAATGTCAATGGTCTAAATCACCCTATTAAGAGAAAGAAAACATTATCTTTTCTGAAAAGACAGGGGAAGGACATATATTTTATTCAAGAGATTCATTTATCCGCTGGGGAGAATCAACTGCCTGCTTTCTTTTAAAAACAAGCAGAGGAATCAGCCACCACTATCGGGAGACCATCGACCCAATCCTGCCGAGTATCTGTGCTCCGCCCAATAACTACCTGCTTTTTATTTCCAAGCAGCGGGATCAGCCATCGCCACTACAGAGAGCCCTTCGACCCGATCCTGCGATTAAGAACTGCCTGCCTGCATATGTAACTGCTAGGCATATGTTACCATCAGAGTCATACAATTGCTAGATGAAAATTTAATCACTAGATGTATGTGTAATTGGTGAAGTCTTGAATTAGGACTACTTAGGAATTTTTGAGGCATATGTTATCATCAGAGACACAAATAGCTATTAAATGCATGAGTAACTGATAGCTGCATGTGTAATTACTAGAGACTTGTCGTAGAACTGCTTAAGATCTATATCTCTTTGGACCACCTTCAAAACCTACATCAATCCAGTCAACAACCATACAAACAATAACTCAAGAATTTACAGGGAAACCAATACACTTCTGTGCTAGGAAGAAATACCATACCCTGCAAACATGAATCTCCTCCTGATTTTCCTGATCTGTCTGCTAATTGGCAACATCAAAGATGTTAACTCCCTCCACCCACAATCGCAATCAATCAACTACCCGGATCTCTCACTTTTACATATCTCTATTCCACAAGAAAACATAACAAATCACATTACTGCTATCTTAAATAAAAGAAGACACCAACAAACCCTTAAAAAAAGAATAAGGCAAGTAAAACCCATCAAAACCAATACCGCTACCAAACCTATCACACCCACATCTGTCCCCTGTGCATACCTTAATACTAGATCTGTAAGGAATAAAGCCTTCCTAATTAATGATTGGATCATTAACAAGCAAATAGCCTGCCTTTTACTAACTGAAACATGGTTACTATCAGAAGATGATCCAATAATTGACCTCCTACCAGACAATTTTAAAATCCTTACTCTAAACCGTGTGGGGAAAAAAGGAGGAGGTCTAGCAATTATTCTTAAAGATGGATTTGAGTTCGAACTATTAGATTCCAAAATGAGCGACCAACTAGAAATTCTAGCCTGTAAAATTAGCAACCGTCATCTAGAAGAATCCCTATCATGCATATTATTCTATATCCCACCAAAAAGCTGGCCAAAAGCCAAAGAAGACTTCTCTGCATTTGTCCTAAACAATTCACTCGGTTCTTCTTACAATAACATCACAGGAGACATAAACTTACACCTAGATGAAGAGGACAATACAAACGCGAAAGAGTTTAAAAACTTTCTATCCCTACTCAATTATAACCTCCCTCTACCCACACAAACACACGAAAAAGGCCATCAGTTAGATATGGTAGCCATGTCCACAAAGGACATCCCAAACCCTGCCATCTCTATACGTAAAGGCACCTGGTGTCATGATATCTGGTCTGATCATTTTACTTATTATTTCAAGCTAATCTGGTCTTATTCTAAATCTAAAACACGCCCAATAATAAAAAGAGAACATCACACCAGAGGCTATATTAATCCAATAGATTTCTGGTCACAATATGAATTGCAATCAGAGATAGAAGAAGGAATCGATTTCTGGGATCACTGGATGACAACCAGCACAATCATTTTAGATAAAATCGCCCCTACACACAATAGCAAAAGCAATGCAAATAAATATAAGAAATGGTTTTGACACCGAACTTCTAAAACTGAAACAACTAGCTAGACGACTAGAAAGAACTTGGAAAAAAACAGGAGAACTAACAGACCGTAACAAATGGAGAGCTAACATAAAAATCTACAAACAAATGATAAAAGACAAACGTAAAGCATTCTACTCAATTAAAATCAACTCATCTTGTTATGGTTCACAAGGAATCAATACAAAAGAGCTATTCAACCTGATCACAAATTTATTTGACACCGCTCGCTATACCACACACACACAACTCTAAGTTACCCTCTGCAAATGACTTAGCACTACACTTCGATTCGAAAATTAAAAACCTTAGAATTCATTGTTCAACGACCTAATGATCATCCGATACCTATCACCCAAGGAAATGATACACCGGCAGACATGATCTGGAGCTCCTTTCAAGATTTAGAGTGGAACAATTACAACAGACTATATAACAAATACTCTAAATCCTATTGCGTTCTGGACTCATGCCCCCCAGAAATCATGAAAGCGGCACCTTTAGTATTTAAACTATCGTTGATGCAATATTTGGCTCATAACCTAAAAACTGGGAAGTTCCTCTCTAATAATGGTCATATAATAATAACCCCAATTCTAAAAAATCAAAAAGAATCTTCAGCTATAATATCCAACTACAGACCAGTAGCATCCATTCCGTTTATTGTAAAAATTATGGAGGGATTGGTACACACCCAACTGATGGATTATCTGGATCAGTTCTCTCTCCTACATGAAACTCAATCCGGTTTTAGACCGTTATTCAGTACTGAGACAGTAATTGCGGCTATTTTAGACAATCTGCGCCTACTGTTTAGTAAGGGCCTTAATGCCCTGGTTATGCAATTCGATATGAGCTCTGCCTTTGATCTAGTAGACCACGGGAAACTGCTGCAATGCCTAGACGCCATTGGTATCAGGGACGAGGTGCTGAATTGGTTCCTTGGCTTCCTTATGTCCCACACTTATCAAGTACGTTTTAATTATGAACTTTCAGATACCTGGAGCAATCCATCTGGTGTGCCACAAGGGTCTCCGCTATCTCCATTGCTCTTCAACGTCTACATGTCCTCACTAGGCACGCAGTTAACCCAGTTAGGGATAAAACTATTGTTATGCAGATGATTTTACGATCATCATCCCATTCGTTAATTCTATCTCTGAAACTATTCCTAAAGCTTCAGAAGCCATAAACGTGATGGAGCACTGGATGACAACCTTTAGGCTCAAACTTAATTCAGAAAAGACAACTTTCTTCATTACTTCGCCACATCCGCTTGACACCAAATCACCACTATGTATCAATAATCTTAATTATCCTATCCAACCTACCATAAAGATACTAGGTGTAACTTTGGATCAGTGCCTAACCATGAGAGACCAGGTGGACTCCTTGATCAGAAAGGGATTTTTCACTCTCTAGAAACTCAGATCCATTAAAGCTTATTTTGATACAGCGGCATTCAGAACTCTAGTCCAATCCCTCGTACTGAGTCTACTTGACTACTGTAACATCGCCTATTTAGCAATTTTCCAAAAGAACATGCAGCGTTTACAATTGATGCAAAATGCAGCGGTCAAACTGATCTTTGGGCTGAGGAAGTTTGACCACGTGATACCCTACTACCGGCAGCTGCATTGGTTGCCAATGGAGGCGCGCGTAAAGTTTAAATTTGCCTGCTTCTGCTTCAAAGCACTACACGGACTTGCCCCTAAATATATAACTGACCTTTTCATCTTCTCAGCCAACAGACACAAGAGAAGCTCACATTCCAACTTCGTTTCCCCCCCAGTGAGAGGTTGTAAACTGAAAAAACACCATGAACATCTTCTCTCGCACCAAGCAGCATCATGGGGTAAGACCTAGAATAATTGCTTTCGCCCACTACTTATGAGGAATTTAGGAAATGTCTGAAAACACACCTGTTCCTAAAGTATCTAGACAACTGATCCTCTCTTCTCTCTCCCCTCTATAGCGATTAACTTGTTCTATTGATCACTCTCTCCTCAAAAATGGATTTCCTGTCCTATTAACCCTCTTTCTTCCTCCCCTCTTAAAGTCAATCAATTTGTACCTTTGCTTAATCTTTGTAAACCGCATAGAACTTCACGGTATTGCGGTATATAAGCTGTTATTATTATTATTATTATCTGCAATAGAATCAAGAAAATTAGAAGGGGATTGGGTCAAACAGTGTTTTTATGCCCCTGCTGTAGGAAAAAAAGCTGGAGTTGCTATCTTGGTATATAAAAAATGTTTGGCCACATTTAACATGATATCTATGGATCCCGTGGGAAGGTAGATTAAAGTGAAAATGAGCTCGGGGAAAGATACCTTGTTACTGTTTAATATATATGCACCTAATTCGAATTAGGAGGAATTTTTTAAGAACCTTCATCAACTGATATTACCATAATCTACCTCCAATTTAATTTTGGCAGGGGATTTTAATGCAGTAATAGATCATGTATTGGATAAAAAGCCTAGTAAATTATTAAAATCATTAGGTTTGGATAATCTGATAAATTCTTGTGGTTTAAAAGATATTTGGAGGATTCTTCATTATAATGATCGGGAATTTTCATTTTACTCCCATGTTCACAAATCATTTTCAAGAATTGATTATATGTTTTATATCAGATAATTTAGTTCAGCAGGTTAAAAAGGCAACAATTGATCCAATAATTTTATCAGATCATGGGGGTGTTTGGATTGAATGCAATATTAATGGACAATAAAATAATAGACCTGTTTGGAAATACAATAATACATTGCTGACAGATTCCAACTTTATAGAGGAATTTCAATTAAAAATGAATGAATTGTTTCAGTTTAATGCGTCGGAAGAAATCTCTATAGAAACATTATGGGATGCCTTTAAGGCCATACCAAATTAATACATATACCATTTACATAGAGGATGCATCCAAAATATTCTCTATTGTGACTTTATTCATAGTAACTTATATCTTATATACACAGGAAAAGGCCTCAGAATTGGAGCCTACGCACAGTCCTATCATAGACTGAACCATCAGCGTAGCAGAAAATGCTACGCTGATGGTTCAGTCTATGATAGGACTGTGCGTAGGCTCCAATTCTGAGGCCTTTTCCTGAGTATATAAGATATAAGTTACTATGAATAAAGTCACAATAGAGAATATTTTGGATGCATCCTCTATGTAAATGGTATATGTATTAATTTGGTATAGTGTTTCTTGAGCCACTTCGGGTGAATATATATTTTTTAGGTTTTATACCTATAAGGCCACCATGAAAGGATAAATAATTTCGTATTCAGCATGTATTAGGAAGCAACTAAATCAAGATTTTCTTATCTTGGAACAAAATATTAAGGATCTGGAGTTACAGTTGAAATCAAATTGGGAACAAAATACTTTACAGGCTCTTCTAATCTAAAAGCAAAATATAGATATAATGAGATTTCCTCCCAATTGGCCAGGAAGGAATTGATATCTCAAAGTTTTGTATTATGGAAACTCAAATAAAGCGGGAAGATTACTGGCTAATTATCTTAAAGCAAAAAAATAAAAAAAAAAAGTCAACATAGTGGCTATTATAGATGAGAATGGAATAACTCAATCTCAAATCGGAAATATTTTAAAACAATTTTTGAAATTTTATAAAAGCTTGTATTCTTCCAAGCATTATTCAAATAAGGAGAAAGAGGGTTTAGAATTTTTACAGTTGATTAAGGGACTTAAAATTCCCGAGCATATGAAAATAAGTCTTGAGGCACCTGTTTCGAAAATGGAAATACAGACAGCATTGAAGTCTCTTAGAGTTGGATCCGCTCCAGGTGGTGATGGTTATATGGTAAGAGTTTTATAAATCTTTTCAAAATACTTTGTTACCCCATCTATTAAATTTATATCAGGATCAACTGAATAAAGGTTATATTACAGGTACTATGGCTGAATCTTTAACTATTGTTTTGCCAAAGCCAAATAAAGATCCCTTGTTGGTTTCAAATTACAGGCCCATTTCTTTGATTAATGTGGATGGTAAATTGTTAGCTAAAAGTTACTGGCTTTACGTCTTGCCAAGGCTCTCCCTTATATTATTGGTATGCATCAAACAGGGTTTGTTGCTCAAAGACATTCTTCAAATAATACCAGATTGGCTTTTCATATGTTGAACTTGACAAAAGAAATGGATGATCCGGCCTGCTCTATATCCTTGGATGCAGAGAAGGCCTTTGATCGAGTAGAATAGATTGGTTTAGTATTGGTTCTGGATTTATACAAATGATTCAAACCTTGCATAGTTCCCCTTCTGCCAGATTTTATATAAATAATACTTTTTCAGAGCGGTTTTGTCTGGAGAGGGGAGTTAGACATGGGTGTCCGTTGTCTCCTTTGCTATTTGATATTACTCTGGAACCTTTACATTTGGCTTTTCAATAAGCGGAGGAGATATGAGGTATTCCTTATGCAGGTCGGGAATATAAAGTCTCATTTGATGAATCCTGAGTCGACCATTCCACATTTACTGGATTTGATAGATAGACTTGGAAAATTCTCTGGTTATAAAATAAATTGGAGTAAATCAGAGGTTCTTCCATTAAATGTACATTGTGCAAAAGGATTATTTGATGTGTTTCCTTTTATTTGGAAGGAAAATGGTATAAAATATTTAGGTACTTGGATATAAAGTACATTGGAAGAAACGATGAAAGTAAATTTGAGCCCATTGATAAGACTCCTCTGAAGCTTCTCACTTGGAAGGTGGTGTTCTTAGTTGCTCTCACGTCTGCCCGCAGAGTCAGTGAGCTGCAAGCTCTGGTTGCGGATCCGCCTTTTACTGTATTTTATCATGACAAGGTGGTTCTTCGCACTCATCCTAAGTTCTTGCCTAAGGTGGTTTCGGATTTCCACCTCAACCAATCTATTGTTCTTCCGGTGTTTTTTCCGAAGCCCCACTCTCATCCTGGTGAAGTGGCGCTTCACATGCTTGACTGTAAGAGGGCGCTAGCCTTTTACCTGCGACGCACCGAGTCTCATCGGACGGCTCCTCAATTTTTTATCTCGTTTGATCCTAATCGGTTGGGCCGCCCTGTTTCCAAGCGCACCTTATCCAACTGGTTGGCTGCTTGTATTTCCTTTTGCTACGCTCAGGCTGGTCTCTCGCTGCAGGGTCGGGTCATAGGTCAGAGTCCGAGCGATGGCACGGCGTCTGTCGCTTTCCTCAGGTCCACGCCTATTGAGGAGATATGCAGGGCTGCCACTTGGTCTTCGGTTCATACTTTCACCTCTCACTACTGGTTGATTACCTTTTCCAGGCGCGACGGCCAGCTTGGCCAGTCGGTTTTGCGTAATCTGTTTTCCTAAATTGCCAACTTTCCCTCCGTCCCTTTTTGGTTAGCTTGGAGGTCACCCACATGTAGAGAATATGCTGCCTGCTTGTCCTGGGATAAAGCACAGTTACTTACCGTAACAGGTGTTATCCAGGGACAGCAGGCAGATATTCTCGCAACCCTCCCACCTCCCCGAGGTTGGCTTCTTTGCTAGCTATCTGAACTGAAGACCACGAGGAGGGGATGTGCCCTCTAGTGGAGCAGGAAGGCACGCATGCGTGGGCAGCACTAGCAAACTTTGAGATCTTCAATCAAGTTTGCTTGAAAAGCTGTCCGCAACGCGGCTCCGTGGATTTGACCTGGTAGACCATAACATCCTACTGCAAATCTTGGACTCAATAGACATCTCAGATAAAGTATACTCATGGTTTGAAGGTTTCTTAAAATCCAGAACATACAAAGAAAAATCAGACAAAGAAAAATCCAAACCTTGGTCCATCCCCTGCGGCGTTCCACAAGGGTCCCCACTGTCCCCTACTCTCTTCAACCTATATACGGCCTCTCTTGGCGTTTACCTGAACAAACAAGGCCTATCCTCTTATAGCTTTGCTGATGACATCACCATCCTCATTCCTTTCGACCAACCAATGCTCTTAATGTCAGACACACTACACAGAACTCTAACTACAGTTACGACTTGGATGGAAGACCACAAACTGAAACTCAACCTAGACAAAACTAAATTCATCCTCCTAGAAAATAACAAAATCCCAACCATAACCAACTTAGAAATCAACTCTATCAACTACCCTTTGCAAACCACCCTAAAACTTCTAGGTATGACTATTGACAGAGGCTGCACCATGCAACCACAAATTAACTAAACAATACAGAAATCTTTCGCAGTTATGAGAAACCTTAGACAAATCTGAAAATTCTTCAAAAAAACACAATTTCAGCTCCTAGTACAATCTCTAATACTAAGTATCCTAGACTATTGCAACATCCTCTACCTCCCCTACCCTGCAATAATGATTAAACAACTACAGACAATTCAGAATACAGCTCTGAGACTCGTCTATTCATTGAAAAAACATGATCACATTACTGAGGCATTCATCAATTCTCATTGGCTTCCAATCCAGGAAAGAATACAATTTAAATTCTACTGTATACTATTTAAAACTATAAATGGAGACAGCCCAACCTACCTAAACGACCGCCTCATCCAAACCACCTCTACCAGGCATAGAAAAACACATACCCCATTCACTTACCCCCCAATCAAAGAAGTAAAACGGAAAAAACTATACAACGGACTACTGGCCACTCAGGCAGCGAAGATAGACAACCAAGTCTCCAACCTATTGACAACAACCCCAGACTACAAGATGTTCAGAAAGGAAATAAAAACTATACTCTTCAAGAAATCCCTTAATAAAGCTTAATACCAGATAAAGCTTAACCCCCCTCTTACCATCCCCTCCCTAACCCCAGATCCTACTTTTCCCTCTCTTGGAAACCTTCTCTGATCTAACGTTGTAACCCTTCTTCCATAACTCTTTTTGTAATCCGCTTTGAACCGAAAGGTAATGGCGGAATAGAAATCTGTAATGTAATGTAAATGAAAAATCCTTATTGTTAAAGGTCACGGATATGTGTAACAAATGGAACCCTCTACATTTGTCTTGGTGGGGGAGAGTTCAAACTTTCAAAATGATGATTTTTTCTGTGGTTTGCTATCAAATGGGTATGTTGCCAGTTTAGTTTCAAGGGTCCTTTTACAAAAAGCTAAATAGTATTCTGACAAAATTTATTTGGCTGGGGAAAAATTGAAAAATTGCTGTAGTATCTTTACAAAAACCAATTGAGGAGGGTGGGGTAAATTTTCCCAATTTTTATAGGTATAATCAAGCCTATATAATGTGTCAAGGTATGTATTGGATCCTCCCTGAGCTCATGGAACATCTTCTGGATTGGCTGTATCTTGAATGGAAAATTATGTCCCCTATACGACTATCTCATGTACTAAGTATCAGACTACCTAGATATGCCAAGGACAACATAATTTTATTGGATACATGAAAAACAATTAAATTTATTGACAAATTAACAGAGGTTCCTATAATGAAATCTACTTTGCAGTCCTCATAGTTAAACTCCAAGATTCAAATAGGCGGAGCTGGGATCGCCTGGAAGAATTGGATGCAGGCAGGTATTCGGACATTGAATGATGTTATGTCTAATGAAAAATTGCTTGATTTTTCAAGGCTGCAACAATCATTTAGCATTTTAAAGTCTCAACAATATAGGTGGTTGCAGTTGAAGCAGGCTATTCAGAGTGGGTTCCCTGAATGGAAAAGCTTAAAAACTTATTGTAGCTTAAAAATCCTATGCTACCAGACAGATCTAGTAGGACATCAGGCTGCCCAGTGGTACAAACTGATTTCTGGATTTTTAAATAAGAAACCAAAAAATAGTCTTAGAGATATTTGGAGCATCGAGATAAAACAGTATATTTCTGTGTCTTGTTGGCCACAAATTTGGACTTAGAGATTAAGATGTACAGCATCAGCATCTATGAGACAAACATGGTTATTTTTATTGCATAGGATTTTTTGGACCCCAGTTCGATTACAAAAAATAGAAAATTCTAAATCTAATAGATGCTGGCATTGTCATTAATATAGGGACTTTGGATCATATGTTATATTTTTGTCCATTGATACTTGGTTTCTGGAAGTCAATTTGGGGATAAATTAATCTCATTCTTGAAGCAGCTATTCCCTTATCTTATGAAGCTGTACTTTGTGGTACATTACTACATATTAAGCCTACTTTAGATATGTATAAAAATTGCCTTTACCTGATCTTGACAGGAATAGGTGTTCAACTGATTACTCACAATTGGAAAAACCATGATAGGATCAATTTCACTTTTTGGTGGGTAAATGTGTGTACCACATATAAGTATGAAAGGATGATGGCGGAACGTTTGGGGTCTAGTAAATCCTTTAATGATTTATGGAGTCCACTGACTAATTTTATTGCATTATAAGGGTCGTGTTTCTTTCTTTTTCATTAGATTTCCTTACACATCCAGAGAGGGTGGGTGGGTGGGGGTAGAGAAATGTATTTTGAAAAGTTAAATTCTTAAATTATAATTTGTACCCATATCATATATATATTTTTGTATTAAGAATGAAGATGAGGATGAGAGGAAATGATTGTTTAACGTAATAATTGTATTGTTAATAGTGTGTTTTGTGCAGTTTTTCTGACTTAATATTTGTATTGCACTATCAAAGTTTGAAAATCAAAGATTAAAACAAAAACAAAAAAAACCATCAGCATTTAAATGAAGGGAAAGGTTCTTGGATCAATTCATAAATTCTGGGTTTAATTTAATTAGAACTTGTGCAGAGCAGAACAACAAGTAATGAATAGCGAAGAAAGATTTTACTCTCATTGATTATCTGAACTGTATATGATTTAATTATAATTCATTTTAATTATAAACAGAATATAATATAATAAAATATATATGTAAATCTCTGGTCTTTCTGGACCCTCTCTGTTCCATCCGAGTACATGCTGAAGTAGCATATGATATTAACTAAAACGTAATAATTTGTCATAATATTAAGGTATTTTAGATAATTAAGAATAAATTAAGGAGTTTAACCTAATGTTATCGATCACTTGCGAAAAATAGATGCTAGATAAATAATAACCATGTGCTTTAGAAAAAACTTAGATAGAGGGAATGATGGGAGGGGAGGGTGGTAATTTTATGTTTTATAAGATGAAATAGAAGGATTGTCAAGTGATATGTTTAATTTTATTGTCTTGATGTTTGTACACTTGATGTAAGATTGAAAATGAATAAAGATTAAAAAAAGAAAAAACTATTTATTTGCAGTAAATACTCCTGAAGAAGTCCCCGTGGCGAAACTCAGGACTGAGGAGTAGGGAGAATTCACCAATCAGCACATTTGCACATATTTATATGATCACATTGGATAAGGAAGCCTGCGGAGCCACAAAAAAACGATCATCCATGCTGGGGAAGTTAAGTGCTTGATTTTGAAAAGTATAATAAATAAATAAATAGAACATATAAGCACAGGCTGGATGTTTAACACCGAGAAAAGATACAATTTACAAGGAGCCAATAAGTGCGATGATGGTTCTAGAATGATTTCACTGTGGCTCTTTTGTAGGAGATAAGAGATTGAGCACTTAACAGTAGTATGAAATAATTTTAATATATAACTATTATCATCAATATCATGAGTAGAGAAATATTAGCAAGTAAGCACAATGGTTTCTTTGAAAAATTGAAATAAGAACATAAGACCTTAAGAGTTGCCGCTGCTGGGTCAGACCCGTGGTCCATCATGCTCAGCAGTCCTCTCACGCGGTGGTCCTTTTGGTCAAAGACCAGCGCCCTAACTGAGACTAGCCCTACCAGCATACGTCCTTGTTCAGTAGGAACTTGTCTAACTTTATCTTGAATCCCTGGAAGCTGTTTTCCCCTATGACAGCCTCCGAGAGAGCGTTCCAGTTTTCCACCACTCTCTGGGTGAAGAACTTCCTTATGTTTGTACGGAATCTATCCCCTTTCAATTTTAGAGAGCGCCCTCTCGTTCTCCCTACTTTGGAGAGGGTGAACAACTTCTTCTTATCTAGTAAGTCTATTCCCTTCAGTACCTTGAATGTTTCGATCATGTCCCCTCTCAATCTTCTTTGTTTGAGGGAGAAGAGGCCCAGTTTCTCTAATCTTTTGCTGTATGGCAGCTCCTCCAACCCCTTAACCATCTTAGTCACTCTTCTCTGGACCCTCTCGAGTAGTACCGTGTCTTTCTTCATGTACGGTGACCAGTGTTGTATGCAGTACTCCAGGTGAGAGCGCACCATGGCCCAGTACAGCGGCATGATAAACTTCTCCGATCTGTTCATGATCACCTTCTTTATCCTACCATTCTGTTCATCCTTTTCGCCGCAGTTGCACATTGTGTAGACGGCTTCATCGACTTGTCTATCAGAACTCCCAAGTCCCTTTCCTGGGAGGTTTCTCCAAGTACCACCCCGGACATCCTGTACTCGTGCTTAAGATTTTTTATACCGACATGCATCACTTTACACTTATCCACGTTGAACCTCATCTGCCACGTCGATGCCCATTCCTCGAGCCTGATTATGTCATGTTGTAGATCTTCGCAATCCCCCTGCTTCTTCACTACTCTGAATAACTTCATTTCGTCCGCAAATTTAGTCACCTCGCTCATCGTACCTATGTCCAGATCATTTATAAAGATGTTGAAGAGTGCAGGTACAAGCACCGAACCCTGAGGCACCCCACTGGTGACGCTCTTCCAGTCCGAGTATTGTCCATTTACCCCCACTCTCGTTTCCTATGCTGCAGCCAGTTTTTAATCCACGTGAGTATTTCTCCCTCGATTCCATGGCTCGCAATTTTCCGAAGTAGTCGTTCATGCGGAACCTTGTTGAACGCCTTCTGAAAGTCCAGATATACAATGTCGACTGGGTCGCCCTTGTCTATCTGCTTGTTTACTCCCTCGAAGAAGTGCAGCAAGTTTGTCAAACAAGATCTGCCTTTGCTGAAACCGTGCTGGCTGGTCCTCATCAGACCGTGTCCGTCAAGGTGATCAATGATGCGGTCCTTTATCAGCACCGCTACCATCTTTCCCGGTACCGAGGTCAGACTCACCGGTCTGCAATTTCCCGGGTCTCCCCTCGAACCTTTTTTGAAGATCGGTGTAACATTCGCCACCTTCCAGTCTTCCGGAATCCTTCCTGTTTCGATTGACAGATTTGCTATTAGTTGAAGCAGTTCAGCTATGGTCCCTTTCAGTTCCTTGATGACCCTCGGATGGATGCCATCCGGTCCCGGGGATTTATCGCTCTTAAGCCTATCTATATTTCTGTATACCTCTTCTAGACTGACCGTAGACCATGTCAGTTTCCCGTTTTCGCTTCCAGCATATAGCCTGATGGGTTCCGGTATGCTGTGTATGTCCTCTTTGGTAAATACAGACACAAAAAATGTGTTCAGTCTATTATTGATTGCTTTGTCCTCCTATAGTACTCCCTTTATTCCTTGGTCATCCAATGGTCTCACCGCTTCCTTCGCGGGTCGTTTTCATTTAATATAGCGAAAGAACGGCTTGAAGTTTTTTGCCTCCTTGGCTATTTTTTCCTCGTAGTCTCGTTTTGCTACTTTTACCACCTTATGGCACCTGCGTTGATGTTGTTTGTGCTTATTCCAGTTTTCATCTGTTTTTGATCTTTCCCATTCCGTAGACAAAGTTTTTTTGTTTTTGATCGCTTCCTTAACCTCTACAGTGAGCCACACTGGTTCTTTATCCTTTTTCCTCTTTGATCCCTTGTTGATACGTGATATATATAGATTTTGCGCCTCAGTGATCGTAACCTTAAAGAGAGACCAAGCTTGCCCCAGCGTCTTTATAATGTTTATCCTCTTCTTAATTTTCTTCCCCACCATGCGTCTCATCCCTTCGTATTTTCCTTTTCGGAAGTTTAGGGCCGTGGTTGTCGTTCTGGACCTACATTTCACCCCTATTTCCAGGCTGAAGCATATCATACTGTGATCGCTGTTTCCCAGCATCCCTTCTACTTCTACATCCTGTGCTGGTCCTCGCAGCCCATTTAGAACTAAGTCCAGAATTGCGTATCCTCTTGTATTTTCCTTGACAAGTTGTTCCAGGAAGCAATCGCCTACACTTTCCAGGAACTTGGTCTCTAGCACAGCCTGAGGTGGCTAGGTTCCAATCTATGCTCAGATAGTTGAAGTCGTCCATGATAACTGCATTGTCTCCCTTGCAGTTACGTTTAATCTCATCTGTCATTTCTCCATCAATTTCTTCGGACTGCCCTGGGGGTCCGTAGTAAATACCTATCCTCGTTTCTGGTCCATTTGTTCCTGGAATTTTGACCCATAGAGACTAACTTATCTGTCTGTTGTGGCATGTTCTCTCCAGTAGATTCAATTCCCTCTTTGACGTATATGGCAATGCCTCTTCCTTTTTGAGCCACTCTGTCTCTGCGGTATAGTTTGTATCCTGGTAGAACCGTGTCCCAGACATTTTCATCAGTCCACCAAGTTTCCGTGATGCCGATGATGTCTACATCATCCTTTTGTGCCACAGCTTCTAATTCACCCATCTTATTTCTAAGGCTTCTTGCATTAGTGTACATACACTTGAGTTTGCAGCCTGTTCCCTTCTTGCGTGTCTTTCCCTCTTGTGTCCCTTCCGGTCTGTCCTGACTGTGATCTGGACTCCGAGTATACCGGTTCCCGAATAATCGACTCTTTCTCTCGGTCGACTGTCAGCTTTCCCCTTCTTCCTAGTTTAAAAACTTCTCAACTTCTCTCTTGATGTTGCTTGCAAGAATCCTCATTCCATCTCTGCTGAGGTGGAGTCCGTCCTTCCTGTACAGCTTGCTCTTCCCCCAGAACGTCGTCCAGTTGCACACGAAGTGAAATCTTTCTTCCTCACACCAGTGCCGCATCCACGCTTTGACTGCTTGCAGCTCCATCTTGTCTCTTCTCATCAGCCCTGGATACCGGCAGGATCTCCGAGAATGTTATCCTCTGTGTTCTGGTCTTCAACTTCCTTCCTAGCATCCAGAACTGGTCCTTCAGCACGTCCCTGTTGTAGTTTCTGTTGCTCACGTTGTTCGTCCCCACATGGATCACCACCGCCGTATCTTCCTCTTCCATACTGTCGATGCGACTCACTATGTCTTCTACCTTGGCTCCCGGTAGGCAGGTCACCAGCCGATCCAGTCTTCCTCCCGTTATGTGGCTGTCGTCTTGTCAAATGATGGAGTCCCCTTCAACGATTGATGTCCTCTCTATCTTCCCTTGATTCTCCAGTCGCAAGTCCGTGTCCCTGTTGTTATGTCCATCTCTCCTGCCGCAGGTTCATATCCTTCGTGCTCGCTGCTGCATCACCCATTTCTTCGTGATGTTGTCTGTTGGGTGGTCCACACTCTCTACAGGTGTCTTTCGGTAGTTCCACTGTTGCTGGTGATTTTCCACAGCCTCCCTGTATGCCTCCTCCATGAACTTCTCCAGCTCTTGGACTTCTTCAATGGCTTCCTCTGACTTGTTCTCCGCTTCCTCTGTCTGGACGTTCTCTGCATCTGTCTCCCTCTTCCGCACCTGAAGTGCCTCCAGTTCCAGTATTCTACCCTTGAGGAGTCTGACTTATTTCTTCAGGCTCTCCAGTTCTCCGCATCGAGCGCATACATAACACCGCCTCCCAGAGGGGAGGTAGTCACATATATATGGCAGAGGGTGCAGAAAACTGGGTAAACTAAACTAAACCTTAAGTTTGTATACCGCATCATCTGCACAGAAGTAGAGCTCGGCACGGTTTACAGGAATTGGTATAGAGGGAACTACAATGAAAAGTAGAAGGACTTAGAAAGAGAAGTTTAGAGGGACTTAGTATATCGATGAGGGGGGGGGGGTTCATTGCATTTTAGAGAAAAGCCAAGTTTTCAAATGTTTTCGGAAGAGCTGGAGGGAGGTCAGGCTCCGAAGCGGGGTAGTAAAGCTGTTCCAGAGTTCGGTGATCCTGAAGAAGAGAGAAATCCCTAATTTTTCTGCATGGGATATGCCTTTTAAAGAGGGGAAGAATAGTTTTAATTTTTGAGTGGATCTGGTGGTGTTGGGATTAGAGGAGTTCCAAGATAGTGGAAAAAGGTGAGGCAGGATACCGTGTAGAGACTTGAAGGTTAGGCAGGGCATTTGTAGTGAACCCTAAGGATTACCGGGAGCCAGTGAAGCTTAGACAGAAGTGGGGAGAAGTGGTCAAATTTGCTTTTTGCGAAGATTAGTTTAGCCGCAGTATTCTGGATCCGCTGGAGTCTATGAAGGCTTTTCTTTGTCAGGCTTAAGTAGCTGGAGTTACAGTAATCCAGTCTGGAAAGAATGATGGATTGTACGAGGATTGTAGCTCAACATCTCGCTTCCTTCTGCTGTTTCCATTGCTGCCTGCTTGCTGGTCTGCTGTGGCTGTCCTCTGCGCCTATGTCCTCTGTACCTGCCTGGCTGTGGCTGTCTCAGCGCCTGATGTCCTCTGTGTCTGCCTGGTTGTATGCTGCCTGCGCCTGCTGTGGTCTCCTCCTGCTTCTCCTTCAGTGGTATGTGGTTGTGTGTCCCTTGTACCTGCTGTGTCTGCCTGGTTCTGTGTCGCCTGCTGTGGTCTCTTCCTACTTCTCCTTTAGCGGTGTGTGATTGTGTGTCCCTTCTAACTGCTGTGTTTGCCTGGTTCTGTGCCTGCTGTGGTCTCCTCCTGCTTCTCCTTTAGCGGTGACTCATCCCTTCAAGGCCCTTTGCAAAGGCGCTCTCGCTAAGGCGAGCGCCTTTAACGCTTGCCTTCGACATGCGCCGAACGGCTGAGCACCTTTGGTTCCTCCCCTTTAGAGTTGGAGCCCAGTGGATGACATCGGGGGGTGGGCAGAGCTAACTCTCGCCGCCTCCCCTAGCGCTCTCTGTCTTTGCTCCCCCTCTTCTGCCTTTCTCCTTCGCCTAATTTACTTTTCCAATAGCCGCCTGTCTCCTTCCTCAGCTCTCTGCTCCTTCCTGCTCATCTACCTGAGTCTGTTTATTCGCTGTTGGCTCCACCCCTTTAGAGTCTGAGCCCAGTGGATGACGTCGGGGGTAGGCAGAGCTAACTCTTGCCACCTCCCCTTGCTCTCTGTCCTTGCTCCCCCCCTCTTCTGCCTGTCTCCTTCGCCTACTTTACTTTTCCGCTAGCCGCCTCTCTCCTTCCTCAGCTCTCTGCTCCTTCCTGCTGGTAATTAATTTGAAGTAGTAATATAATACGTACCGGCAATATAAATTATATACTCCCGTTTCACAACCCGTTCTACTCCGCTCAGGATTTTGTAGACTTCAGTCACATCTCCCATCAGCCGTCTCTTTTCCAAGCTGAGGAGCCCTAACCATTTTAGTCTTTCCTCATATGAGAGGAGTTCTATCCCCTTTACCATCTTGGTCGCTCTTCTTTGAACCTTTTCTAGCGCCACTATATCTTTCTTGAGATTAGGAGAACAGAATTGAATGCAGTACTCCAAATGAGGTCGCATCATGGAATATAGGGGCATTATGACACTCTTAGTCTTGTTAATCATCCCTTTTTTAATAATTCCCAGCATCCTGTTTGCTATATTGGCTGCCGCCACAAATTGGGTGGATTGTTTCATCGTGTTGTCTACAATGATACCCAGATCCTTTTCTTGGGTGCTAACCCCCAAGGTTGACCCTAGAATCCGGTAACTGTGATTCAGGTTATTTTTCCCAATGCGCATCACACTGCACTTGTCCACATTAAATTTCATCTGCCACTTGGATGCCCAGTCTTCCAATTTCCTAAGGTCCGCCTGCAATTTTTCACAATCTGCATGCGTTTTAACAACTTGAACAGTTTAGTGTCATCTGCAAATTTAATCACCTCACTCGTCGTTCCAATTTCCAGATCATTTATAAATAAGTTAAATAGCACCAGTCCCAGTGCAGACTCCTGCGGCACTCCACTGTTTACTCTCCTCCATTAAGAAAAATGACCATTTAACCCTACCCTCTGTTTTCTATCCGATAACCAATTCCTTATTCACAACTGAACTTTGCCACCTATCCCACGACTCTAATTTTCTCAGGAGCCTCTCATGAGGAACTTTATCAAAACCTTTCTGAAAATCTAGATACACTATATCAACCGGCTCACCTTTATCCACATGTTTATTCACACCTTCAAAGAAGTCAAGCAAATTGACTAAACCCATGCTGTCTCATTAAATCATGTTTGTCTACAATTTTCCACAATTTTATTTATTTATTTAACTTTTCAAATTATAGACAAGTAAATCAATACTTGAATACAGATATGATTAAAAAAGAAACCCAAAACCCCACATAAAATTATATTACCAAGCACTACTTAAATCAGTAGTGGTTGGAAAGAAATAATTAGTCGTCCACTACATTAAGTAAAGATCCAAGTTTTAGAATTTAACATATCAAGGAAATTTTCCATTTATCTCAAGAACAGTTCAGGAGACACTAATCAAAACCCCCAATAGCCTGGACTTAGACTGCCGGAGGAGCTATCGGACCTATCACCACTCCATCCCCTTCTTTGGCCACAATGAATTCCAACAATTGCTTTGGTTCACAAAATAAAAAAAAAAATTTTCCCTGTAGTGAAACGCAGCACTTTGCCGGAAATTTCAAAATAAAGGTTGCCCCCAGTGCCAAAACTCTGGGTTTATAAAGTAGAAAATCCTTTCTCTTTTTCTGTGTCACTTGAGCAACATCAGAAAAAATCCAAATAGTTGAACCAAAGAACTTATCATTCATATGTCTAAAATATAACCTAAAAAGTAAATCTCTGTCATGCTCCAAGGTGAATGTCACCAAGAGAGTAGTTCTCTCCATGAGCACTTTCAGAGAACTTTCCAAAAATTCTGTTAAGTTCATTTCTCCCTTTTCTACTGCTTCAATTTCAATAGGGGTTGAACTATCTTGCTTCTTCCCTGTAAATAAATATTGAGCCCCAGTTACAGGTGGTACATTTTCTTACAGGATCATCAATATTTCCCTTAAGTATTTCCGCACCATCTCAACTGGAGATAATACTGGAGATTTAGGAAAATTCAACAGGCTTAAGTTGTTCCTTCTCTGCTTATTTTGCATATATTCAAGTTTTTTGTTTTTTTTTTAAATAAAAGCTCTCTTTAATAATCATTTCTACATTTTTAATTTGGGTGATCTGTTCCTTGTGGATTTTATTTTTATATCATCTCCCTGTTTAAAATATTCCCATGGGCTTCTACCTGAGAGTTGACAGAGACATAATCATGCTGAACAATAGTCATTGCCTTCTGGAGGTTAGAGTCCATGATTTCAATAGCCCTCCAGAGTTCTTCTAAATTTACCACTGTGGGCTTAATCGACTGTCCAAACTGTATCTTACTCACAGAAGATAGGTTTTCCCCTGTCTCTGCAGAGAGCCGATGTTTGTGCTTCAGAAGGAAGGTCTTCTCCTCCCCTCTGCTCCTCCGGGGCTAGTCAGTAGATTCCCATCCTGGGTAAACTGTGTAGCCACGCTCCCTGCAGGGCTTCTTCCGGGTTGGTCAGCCACGCCAGCGGCTTGAAGGGGGGTTTCATCAATTGGGCAAGGACCATGTTAAGATTCCATACTACCGGAGGAGGTTTAAGGGGTGGTTGAACATGGAAAAAGCCTTTCAAGAAGTGGGAAACCACAGTATGAACCGAGATGGGCTTCCCGTCAATCGGCTGATGAAAAGCTGCGATAGCACTGAGGCGGACTCGAACCGATGAGGCCTTGAGGCCAGCGCCAGACAAGTGCAAATGATAATCCAGGACAGCAGATAAGGAGGCGGACAGAGACTCCAGCTGTCGAGTAGCACACCAGGAAGAAAAGTGGGTCCACTTCTGATGGTAACAATGGCGAGTGGACTCCTTCCGAGATGCCTCCAGGACATCCAGCACAGGCTGGGAGAGCTGGAACGAGGGCATTAAGTCTCGAGGAACCAAGCTGTTAAGTGCAGAGATTGGAGGATGGGATGAAGCAGAGAACCCTGACTCTGCGTAAGTAGGGAAGGTAAAATAGGCAGAGGAAGAGGCTCCCTGGAACTGAGTTGCAACAGAAAGGAGAATCACGGTTGTCGGGGCCACCGAGGAGCTATCAGAATCATGGTGGCAAGCGAAGACTTGAGCCGGCGACAGTCTTCAGGATCAGAGGGAACGGAGGGAACACATACAGGAACTCGTTTGTCCAATCCAGAAGGAAGGCATCCACTTCGATCCTGAGAGGGGTGTAAACCCTGGAGCAGAAGCTGGGTAACTTTTGATTGAGGGGGGAAGCGAACAGATCGACATCCGGAGTCCCCCAACGAGCAAACACCTGACGCAGGGTTACGGAGTGGAGAGACCACTCGTGAGGATGCAGAAGACAACTTAACTTGATCGCCAGACAATTCTGCTGACCCTGAATATAGACCGCATGAAGGAATATGTTGTGGCGGATGGCCCAATTCCAAAGCCGTAGCGCCTCCTGGCACAGGGACAGGGATCCCGTTCCCCCCTGTTTGATCATGGCGATGTAGTTGTCCATGCGGACAAGCACCACTCGGTCGTGAAGCAGGTGACAAAAAGCTTTCAGGGCGAGGAAGATTGCTCGAAGATTCAGCAGATTGATGTGACAAAATCTGTCGGCACTGGACCAGAGACCCTGAGTTCGAAGGCCGTCCAGATGGGCCCACCCAAGCGTAGGCCGATGAGTCCGTCATGAGGACCTTTTGCGGAGGAGGAGCACGGAATAGAAAACCTCTGGAAAGATTGGAGGAGAGCATCCATCAACGGAGAGACTGCTTCAACAAAGGAGTTATGACAATGAGTCGAGAGACAGGATCCCGATCCGGTTTCCATTGGGACGCCAGAGTCCATTGAGGAATACAGAGGTGAAGTCTGGCAAAAGGAGTAACGTGAACCGTGGAAGCCATGTGACCTAGGAGGACCATCATGAGCCGAGCCGGAACCCTCCGACACAAATGGACAAGGGCCTCCTGACGAGGCCAGGGCAAGAAGGAGTGGAGACGAACCGTGTTCAGGACCGCTCCGATGAACGAGAGACTGGGACGGGCAGAGGTAGGACTTGCAAAAATTCACTTCAAAGCCGAGGCTCTGAAGGAGCAAGATTGTTTGAGTCGTTGCTCGCAGAACTTCGTGGCGAGACAACGCTTTGATCAGCCAGTAGTCGCGGTAGGGAACCACCTGCAGACCGCGAAGACGCAGGGCCGCAGCTACCACCACAAGACACTTCGTGAAGACCCTTGGCGAGGCCGCCAGGCCGAAGGGAAGAACACGATACTGGAGACGAAGATCCCCCACCTGGAATCTCAAATACCGGCAGAGAAGCCGGGTGTATAGGAATGTGCGTGTGCGCCTCTGAGGTCTAGCGAGCACAGCCAGTCTCACTCGTCCAGGAGGGGGTACAACGTAGGAAGGGTGCGTATTCTGAACCGTTCCTTGACCAGAAACTTGTTCAGAGCATGGAGGTCCAGGATCAGGTGCAGATCTCCCATCTTCTTGAGTACCAGAAAGTACTGGGAATAAAAACCAGTGTTCCTCTAGTCCGGCGGAACCTCCTCAACCGCTCGGAGGCGAAGAAGGGTTCAAGCCTCCTGAAGAAGGAAAAGCAGCTGAGACTGAGCAGCAGGAAACTGCCTTGGAGGCATGTCCAGGGGCACTTGACTGAAGTGAAGGGAGTACCCGTCCCGGATGAGAGACAGCACCCAACTGTCAGTGGTAAGACTCTGCCACTGGGAAGGCCCCCATGAGAAAGGGAGCCCCAAGGCTCGTACTGGGATTGTCAAAAAGATGGCCCGGACTTAGCCGGGGCCGGCGGCTGGGCTATAGCCTTACGTTGCTGCTGTGGCCATTTCGAAGGAGGCCGAGAGAAAGCAGGGGTGGACTTTTGTGGATACCTCCAGAGAAGAATTTTATAATCTCGAGCCGGAGGAAGTTTAAGTTTCACTAGAGAGGTGAAGGACTATTCTTGGTCCGAGAGGCACTTCGTGGTGGCCTCGATGGAATCATCGAAGAGCTCATGATCCACACATGGGAGATTGGAAAGACAATCCTGCAGATTCGGATCCATATCCACAATCCGGAGCCAAGCGAGGCGACGCATGGCGATTGCAAAGGCTGTAACTCTCGAGGATAACTCAAAGGCATCGTAAGAGGCCTGAAACATGTACAGGCGGAGTGGGTCGTCTCGAGGAGACGAAAACTCCTGACGCCAAGGCTCTATACGACCTCTCAGAACGAGCGGAGGGCATCTATACAGAACCAGAGGTAGGATGTGAAGATGAAATTGTAGTTAAGGACACGTTTCGCCATCATCGAATTCTGTTAAAGCGGCGACCAAATATGTCCATTGTACGGCCCTCCCTGCCCGGGGGATGGCAGCATAAACCTTCGAGGGGTTAGACTTCTTCAAGAAGTCTCAACCACCAAGAACTTTCAAACCCATTCACAGGGATTGTTCGGTAACGGGACTCCAACTTGGAGGGAATAGCCGTGACCGCATATGGTTTCTCCAGGTTCCGGAGAAATGTTTGCCGGAGAACCTGATGCCAAGGAAGGCGAAGAGCTTCATGAGGCGGATGGTCAACTCCCATTTCCGCCAGGTATTCCTGGGTAAAGCGGGAGTCGGACTGAAGATCCAAGTTCAAAGCTCTGCCCATGTCAAGAGAGGAAAAGAGGAGGTCCGAGAAGAAGATTCATCATCTGGGGGAGACTCCGACCAGGACCTGGGTGCGGCCGAGAAAGAGGGAGAAACCTCCAAGGAATAGTAAGCCAGGGCCTCAGAGTCCCATGAACAGGAGATCAAAGAGGTTCGACTAAGGCGTCTAGGGGGTGTCGAGGAATGGACCTGTGCCAGATGGACCGGGGAAGACCCCGGGGTCCGAGGGATCCACTGGCGAAGCACAGGAGAAGAAGGGGCAAAGGAAAATTCCCCAAACATCTTCGAAGCAGGTGCCTTAGAGACTGGCAAACGCCTCGATGGGGAACATACACTAGAGTCCAACTAGAGAACAAGCGTGTGTCTGGATGGCCTCGAGGTCGGAGACCTGCCCTGACAGGGCGGGGAAGACCGGGGTCATTTAGAAGAGGCGAGTCTCGCCGCAGTAGCAGGGGAAAAACAGGCCCCTGGCCTGGATCCCCAAAAGGTCACCGGCGTCGAAGAATCACTCGAGGGAACCCGACAAGTCTTACGGGTGAGGCCACGAGAGACAAGGGGGCGCTCAGGCTGGTCAGACCGCAACTGGGTCGAGACCAAAGTCAGGACTAATTGGCTCACCACCAAGGAAAGCTGTGTGGTAATAATAGTCTAAAGCATGTCCTCGAACATAGGCACCAAGACCATAGGTAGGTGAGTCTGAGGTGCAGCAGTGCACTCCTTCGGGGGCGACCTTGAGGAAGAGTATTTCCTATGTGAGGAGGCATGCTTAGAGTGATGTCTCGAAGACGCCGATGAGGCGGCGCTGACATGAGACTCTGAGGTAGGCTTCTTTGCTGGCACACCTGAGGAGGAAAGAGGAGACTTACCTGAGGCCGGAGTAGCAGGAGGGGCCGAGGCCGGAGCCTTCGAGGCTGACAGGAACTTCAAGGCCGAGGACTTCAAGGCCGAGGCACCTAAAGAGGGCACCGAGGCTGAGCTTGAGGCTTGTCCCGCAGGATCCATGGGGCCAAAGAGTTGAAGAATCTTAGCCACCCTGCGACCAAGGGCCCATGGTTGCAAATTCGCACAACGGGGACACGACTTAGCACGGTGCTCAGCACCCAGGCACTCCAAACACCAACGATGAGGATCAGTGATGGAGATAACCCAGTTGCATTTAGTACAGTTTTAAAGCCAGAACGAGGCCGGGACATAAGAAAACAAGACGGCCGTGGCCCCGTGAGGCCAGGCGGCAAGAGAAAGACCAGGAACCCGGTCAAAATTATACGAACTGGAAAAAATGAAAATAAATGAAGTGAAAGACGCGAGCACAGCGACTCAACAGGAACTAACCATACAAGCCGCGGTTCTAGAGGGACAACGATATCACGCGAAGCAAGGGAGCAGTGCTTCTGGCTCCGCGGAAAACACAGAACTGAAGACACGCTGAAGAGACGCATGCCCTAGGCAGGGCGGGAGGGGCATGCGCACATGCACAGGCCAATCACAAGCCTGAAGGTCTTCGAGCAAGTCTGCTTGCGAAAACGTCCGCTAGGGGGCTCCGGTGACGTCACCCACATGTAGAGAATATGCTGCCTGCTTGTCCTAGGATAAACCTCATTTATTTTATTTATACCTATTGCTAGATCACTCCACTACTAGTATACTGTTAAACTGTGCACTACCTTGGATAAATCTGTTCACAAAGGCAATTAAAAGATACACGTGTGCAATACCTTTTTACTAAACAACTACAATTTTGACCAGCTCTCGGAAGTTACCATGACCTTTGTCACATCAGGACAGAATGAGCAACAGATAAAAATTCTAGAAGGGATAAATTTACATGTTTATTAGTAGTAAAGGACCATCACTATAAAGAGAATTTTGATTGCCAAGACCTCATTTAGAATACTGTTTACAATTCTAGAGACCACACCTTCAAAAAGATAGAAAAAGGATTGAGTCAGTCCCAAGAAAGACTACTAAAATGGTGTGTGCTCTTCGACATAACGCGTATGGGAATCTCAATAAGTACAGTTACTTACTGTAACAGGTGTTATCCAGGGACTGCAGGCAGATATTCTCCAAACATTGGTGATGTCACTAACAGAGCCCTGGTACAGACACTGGAAAAGTGAATCGCAACTAAGTTTTAGAAAATTTGCGATCAGATCGCACCGCCCATGCGCAAGTACCTTCCCGCCCGACATAGGCGTGCGGTCCTTCAGTTAAGATAAGCCAACTAAGAAGCTAACCCGGGGAGGTGGATGGGTTGTGAGAATATCTGCCTGCTGTCCCTGGATAACACCTGTTACAGTTAGTAACTATGCTTTATCCCAGGACAAGCAGGCAGTATATATCACACATGGGTGACCTTCAAGCTAACTAGAATGGGACGGTGGGTGAGTTGGCCTTTAAGAAAATTAATTTTATAATAGTGACTGGCTTAAGTGCCCTTCCCATCTGGAGAAAGACTCCAGACAATAATGCGAGGTGAATGTATAAACTGAGGACCAGGTGGCAGCTTTACAGATTTCCTTAATAGGAGTAGATCTAAGGAAAGCTAAAGAAGCTGCCATAGCTCGGACTTTGTAAGCTGTGACCCTACTTTCCAGGCACAGTCCAGTCTGAGCATAGCAGAATGATATACAGGCCGCTACCCAGCTGTAAATTGTTCTCTTGGAAACAGGATGCCCCAACTTATTAGGATCAAATGAGATGAAAAGTTGAGGAGATGTTCTCTGTGGCTTTATCCTGTCAATATAATAGGCCAAAGCATGTTTACAGTCCAGAGTGTGCAGCGCCGTTTCTCCAGCATGAGAATGAGGCTTAGGGAAAAAAACTGGAAGAACAATTGACTGATTGAGATGAAACTCCGTGACCATTTTCGGTAGAAACTTAGGATATGTGCATAGAATCACTTTATCATGGTGAAAAACTGTAATGGGTGGATCTACCACCAATGCTTGCAACTCACTAACCCTCCTGGCAGAGGTGAAAGAAATGAGGACAACTTTCCAGGTGAGAAACATGAGATGAGCCATGGCCACTGATTCAAATGGAGGCTTTATTAATCTGGAAAAAACCACGTTAAGGTCCCAGACCACTATAGGAGATTTGAGAGGCGGTTTCACATTGAAAAGTCCTTTCATGAATCTGGAGACTAAAGGATGAGAAGTAAAGCACAGTTACTTACTGTAACAGGTGTTATCCAGGGACAGCAGGCAGATATTCTCAACATATGGGTGACAACAATGGAGCTCTGACGCGGACAGCTTCACAAGCAGACTTGCATGAAGAACTTTTAGAAAGTTTGCGACTGCCGCACCACGCAGGTGCGAGTGTCTTCCCACCCATGTCTCCTCAGTTCAGGTAGCTAGCTAAGAAGCCAACCAGGGGAAGTGGGTGGGTTGTGAGAATATCTGCCTGCTGTCCCTGGATAACACCTGTTACGGTAAGTAACTGTGCTTTATTTCCAGGACAAGCAGGCAGGATATTCTCAACATATGGGTGACCTCCAAGTTAACCAGAATGGGATAGTGGGAGTGTTGGCAATTCAGGAGAATAAATTTAGTAATACTGCCTGGCCAATGTGGCCATCCCATCTGGAAAAAGAATCCAGACAATAATGAGAGGTGAATGTATAAACCGAGGACCAAGTGGCAGCCTTGCAGATTTTCTCAATAGGAGTAGATCTAAGGAAAGCTACAGATGCTACTATGGCTCTAGCTTTATGGGCTGTAACTTGTTGAGGAAATTCTGAAATTTACAGTTGCAATAAGGTGTCACAGAAAATTGAGTTTGTGAATGAATTAAAACAAGGTGCCTATTAAAATTTGGAAACTCAGCCTTGAGACCTTGTAATTAAAACATTAAGCTCACAGATTGGCATTCATTGTCTAAATTGCTGTTTCTGCATTCTAGTTATGCTACGGAAGTTCAGAAGGTTAATTTTGTGACTCTTTATGTACCATTCTTCATATACACCCATGGAGTTTATAAGTAAGGTTCACAGAGGAACAGGAAACTTGAGGTTTTTACAGGGAGAATCTGTTCCTTGTAGATTAGAACATACAATGCTAATAGGGAGATCATACAGATGTCAGGATGTAGATGTCAAGACGAATTAGGCTTATTACAGGCTTTTTACCGACATGATTGATGTCTGAAAAAGTCAGAGATCAAAAGTGATTTAGAAAGAAAAAGTGAAATACTGCCACCTGCTGGGTGGACTTCACATTAAAATTAAGGATTTAAATTAGAGAATGACACAGGGAAAAAATCTGTCCCCGTCACCACCCCGTCCCCGGCCCACCATCCTATGCACCGCTCCGTCACCGCCATTCCCTTCACCGCCCCGTCACCGTCACCGCCATCCCTTTCACCGCCCCGTCACCGCCACTGCCATCCCATTCACCGCCCCGTCACCGTCCCCGCAGCATCCATATAAGCCTTAGTACTATAATATTTAGCTTATTCCTTTCTTATAAATCAAAGTTCCTGCTGCTGAACTAGAGAAAGAGATGTTCAGCTGGCAGGGCTTTGTTTATAAATTTTTATCAACACAACTAATATACTACTTTATCCTAAAGCAAAAAATCAATAAATAAATATAATTTTTTTTCTACCTTTGTTGTCTGGTTTCTGCTTTCCACATCTTCTCATTCAATTCCTTCCATCCACTGTGTGTCTTCTCTCTGCGTCTTCCATTTGCTGTTACTGTGCCTCTCCCTTCACCCTCCCCCAATTGGTCTAGCACCCATCTTCTTCCCTCCGCTCCCCCATAGTCTGGCATCTGTCTTCTTCCCTTCCAGCATCTTCTCCCCACTCTGTCTTCCACATTTCCCTTCAGGGTCTGTTCTTCTCTACCCTCTTTCAATGTCTGTTCTATTCCTTTCCACTACCACCCTTCCCTCCCTCCTTTACAATCTGTTCCTTTCTACCACCCTTCAGCTCCTCTCGCGTGGCCTATCTATCTACCTCCCTCCCTCTTATTTTCGTGGCACGTTACAATGTAGTTTGTGCAAGCCGTTGGAGCCTGCGAGCTCTGTCCCTGTCCAATTCCCACAAACTATCTCGCTTCTGTGTTCCTATTTTCCCCATTTCTAATATCTCTACTATGTATCTGCCATTGCCCCCCCCTGTGTCCATATACCATCCCCATGGCATGTCCCCTTTATGTCTCTGTCCCTATGCCCCATGCACATAATTTCCCCTCTTTCTGTTACCTTCCTCTGTCCAGATTTCCCCTATCTTCCTCTTCCATACCAGTGTGTCTCTTCTTTTTAACCCCATCTAGCTTCTTTACCTCTTTCTCCCCCCCCCCTGCTTCCAGCATCTGGCTCACATGCCTGTCTTCCCCTTTCTTTCCTGCTGTGGGTTTCTTTCTTTCCCTCTTCATCCCCTTGGCCCAGAATTTTTTTTCCTTTCACTCCCTCCTTCCTAGTATGAGCCTGGAACAAACGCGATCTCACGCTCTAGCAGCCCCCACCTACCCGATCGCAGCGTTTAGCCAGCTCCCTCCCTCCACCTCACCTTACATTCTGAGTTTGCCGGCTTCCTTTTTCCCCAAGCCGCACGCGTTTAAAAAGACGCGCATGCACGGCTGCGCGAGTCCATCAAGCTTCTCCTCTCCTGCAACTTCCTGTTTCCGGTTGCGTCAGAGAAGCTTGATGGACTCGCGCAGCCGCGCGTGCACGGCTTTTTGAACGCGTGCAGCTCAGAAAAATGGAAGCCGGCAAACTCAGAATTTAAGGTGAGATAGAGGGAGGGAGCTGGCTAAACGCTAAGGGCGGGCGGTGGCTGCGGGGACCGCGCAATCCTAAATGCTTCACTGCGGATACAAGACCATTCACCGCTCCACGGGTGGTGAATGGCCTTGTCCCCGTCCCTGCAGCGACTGTTATTTTTCATTCCCCGTTCCGGCGGGTTACTCGCGGCTAAACGCGGCTAGCCGCAGGTAACCGCCACCGTGTCATTCTCTAATTTAAATGTAACACTGACGAAGGCATTTTTGGAAAGGAGGTCATGTAATCAACTGTGCCACTGTATTCTAAAGCATGATAATTATTACAAATGATGCCACATAGGGTATAAATCTGTTTGTCCTTTCTCCCTTTAAAGAACACTGAAATTACGATAGCTTGCTCTTCCCAGACAATGGGAGAACAAGTAATAAAACCTAATTGATTACATGGCTTTTCCTCATGTCTGTTGTTTGAATTCACAGAATGGAGTCTCTAGCCCAGTCATGTGGGAGAGAGAATCCATTCTGGCAATTCTTTTGGCCTCGATGTTCAAGTCTTCCAGCCTGGCTTGACCAGTCCAGCTAGAGCATAGCAGAACGAGATGGAATGTAGCTAACTAGCTGGAGATGGTTCTTTTAGACACTGGGTGTCCCAACCTGATTGGATCGAAGGAGACAAAAAGTTGAGGAGAAGATCTATGTGGCTTAGTCCGTTGTAAGTAGAAAGCCAAAGCACACTTGCAGTCCAAACTATGAAGAACTGTTTCTCCCGGGTGAGAATGAGGCTTTGGAAAAAACACTGGAAGTATAATGGACTGATTGAGAAGAATTTCTGAAACAACTTTTGGTAAGAATTTAGGATGAGTACGGAGGACCACCTTGTCAGGATAGAATACTGTGAAAGGAGGGTCTGCTACTAAAGCAAGCAGACGTGAGAGCAATGAGAAAAACTCGATCGCCAAATTTCTCAGTTTAACTTAGATAAAGATACTCATTCACTCCTTAGTAATATCAAAAATTGACTACTGCAATGCTCTTCTACTTAATATCACCCAGAAAGAAAAAAGGAGACTGCAGTTAATACAAAATACGGCCATTAAATTAATATATAACGCGAAAAAATACGATCATGTTTCTCCACTACTAAAAGACGCTCACTGGCTGCCAATCGGCCATAGGATTATCTTCAAAATAATGTTACTTATCTTTAAAACACTAGCATCTAATGAACCACAATTTATTTCTTGATCTCTAATCCCCACAGTTCTCAACGTTCTCTTCGATCATCTGGTCAAAATCTGCTTTCAGTACCCTCTTTGAAAATCATAGGTACAAGGAGATCAGACATGTTCACAGTGATGGGACCACAATGGTGGAACGCCCTCCCTCAATACATTAGAAATGAAAAAGACATCGCAACATTTAAAAAACTTTTAAAAACTTATTTATTTATCGATGCTTTTAATATCTGAAATCTTTACATGCTTCAGAGATGCTTTTAGCTGTGCTTTGGATTATAGCCCCTTACCTCTTGTTTTTTCCTTTTTCTACCAAATTTAAGATTGTAACCTTTAATTTTTCCCTTCCCACCTCATGTTTGTATTTTATGTAATTATATTGTTAAAATGATAGTTTCTCTGTATTACTTTCTACTTGGATTTTGTACATCGCCTAGCAATTTTAATAGGCGATTCATCAAATGAATAAATAAACTTGAACTTGAAACTACTTTCCAAGTGAGATATTTCAGATGAACCGTAGATATTGGTTCATCAATTTGGAACGAACCACGTTGAGGTCCCAAACTACTGGAGGAGGATTGAGAGGTGGATTGACATTGAAAAGTCCATTTATAAATCTGGAAAACACAGGATGAGCAGAGAGGGGTTTCTCTTCTAGTGGCTGAAAGAAAGCAGAAATTGCGCCGAGATGTTGATTTTAAGCCTGATAAATGAAACAAGTAATCCAGAACTGAAGACAAGGAGGTAGACTAAGGCTCCTTGTGATGAAGGTTGCACCACGCAGAAAACCGAGTCCATTTCTGGTTGTAACACTGCCTGGTGGTAGGCTTTCTGGAAGCCTCTAAAATGTTTGCCACATATGGAGAAAACTAGGTTGGCAATTAAGGTACCAAGCTGTCAGGTGCAGCGACTGCAGATTGGGATGAAGTAGAGAGCCCTGACTCCGTGTAAGCAGAGACGAAAAACTGGTAGAAGTAGTGGCTCCTTGCTGCTGAGTTGAAGTAGAAAGGAGAACCAAGGTTGTCTAGGCCACCGAGGAGCTATCAAACCATGGTGGCATGTTTGTGTTTGAGTTTGACGAGTGTCTTGAGAATTAGAGGGAATGGAGGAAACGCATACAGAAATTTGTTCGTCCATTCCAGAAGTAAAGCATCTGCCTCGTGGCGGTGAGGAGAGTACCGTATATACTTGAATATAAACCGGAATTTTGGGGCCCAATAATGGGGGTCCCGGTTTATATTCGGGTCAATTCTCCCTACCAGAATTTTTTTTTTTCAGGCCGCCACCAGGCTCTGCCCCCGCCTCGGCCCCCTCAGCTCTGCTCCTGCCCTTGCGGGAGCCAGTATGAATGCCTCTCAGTACTGAGCAGCAGCGCAAAATCGCGCTCCTGCTCGTGTTGCTCAGTGGCCGAAGAAACTCCGGATGCCGGTTAGCAGCAGGGCAGGAACTTGGAAAGTTCACTCCTGCCCGCTGCACCTCCACCGCGGATTGCCAGATGAGGTACCTATGAGGCTAGGGCAGGGAGTGAGGGTGCAGAGTCTGAAGGAGAAAGAAAGGAAGGAAGGGTGCTGGGTGCAGAGTCTGACGGGGGGGGGGGGAAGGAAGGAAGGGGGCTGGTGCAATGCCTGACTGGGGGGGGGGGGAAGTTAGGAAGGGGGCTGTGCAATGCCTGACCTGGGGGGTAAGAAAGGAAAGAGGCTAGTGCAATGCCTGACAGGGGGGGGAGGAAGGAAGGAAGGAAGGCAGGGGGCTGGTGCAATGCTTGACATGGGAGAGAGGGAAGGATGCTGACTAGAAATTTGTTGAGATCTCTGAGATCCAGAATGGGTCGTATACTTCTGGACTTTTTCGGGATTAACAAATACCAGGACTAGAATCCCTGACTCTGCTGATTTAAAGGAACCTCTTTGATGGCATTGAGAAGGAAGAGGGACTGAATCTCCTGAATGAGAGGAGAAGACTCTATCGGGTCTGAAATAGACTCTCTTGGAGGATGATCCGGAGGTAGGAGTATGAAAATTGAGAGCATACCCCTGACGAATGATGTCTAGAACCCAGAGATCTGTGGTGATGAGCTCTCAACGATTTACGTAATGCTGAAGCTGCCCTCCAGCTGAGGTAGCAGTTGGAGAAGGGGAACTGTGGCTAAGCTCCTGAGGAATATGTCAAAAAGGCTGTGTGGGCTTTTCTTGAGCATCCTGTTTAGGTTGCTGAAGTGGTTGGTGCTTTTGCTTCCTAGGCTGAGAAGTAGCAGGAGGAGCAGGTTTAGCCCCAAACCTGTGCTGGTACAAAGAAGCTGGCTTGAATGTACAGGGTGGTTGAGGCTTCTTCTTTGGTTTAACTAAAGTGTCCCATATGGTCTCATAATTGGATAGTGTTTGAGTAGTTGTATCCATTGATGGACCAAAAATCTCATCTCCTTGACAGGGAGCATTGGCCAAGAGGTCCTGGTGATTTACATCAAGTTCAGAAACACAAAGCCAGGCAAGGCGCCTCATGGCCACCGACATGGCCGCTGCTAGTGATGTAAGTAAAAAAGTATCATAAGTCATGCAAACCATATATTTCCGCAATTGAAAAGTCGAAGCAATGAGTTGTTGGAATCTCGATTGCTTACAAGATGGAATATGCTTTTGAAAAGATGCAAGTTATTTGACCAAATATTTCAGGTAAAACGAAAAATGGAAATTATAATTACCAGCTCTGTTGGCCAACATTGCATTCTGGTAAAGGCGCTTACCAAACTTGTCCATTGCTCTACCTTTTCTGCCAGGAGGTACAGATGCACAGACACTAGCCCCAATGATTTCTTTTGAGTGGATTCAACTACTAAAGATTTATGGAGCAGCTGTGGTTTAGCAAAATCTGGAATAGGAACCACCCTATACAAAGAGTCCAGTTTTTTAGGAGCCACTGAAATGGAGAAAGGAGACTTGAGGTTCTTGTAGAAAGTCTCTCGTAGAATTTCATGGAGCGGGAGCTTCAGCAGGTCTTTAGGAGGCTGATCATAACCCAGAGCCTTCTAGAACTCCTTACAATGCTTGGAATCCGCTTCTAGCGAGATGGAAAGATCTTCAGTCATTTGATAGAGACATTTAGAAAAAGAAGACTGCTCAGACAAAGCAGTAGGTCTTTGAGGCAATCATTGGTGAATCTGAACAAGGAGAGTCCTCATCTGAAGTAGAAAGTGGTTCCTGTTCCGAGTCTCCAAATAAATCTGAATCCTGTATGGAATGAGGAATGTGTGCAAGAATCAGTGTCAAAGCCTTGAGATGCTTGGTCTTATGAGAGTGCTTCCAATATCGCACCGGAGTAACCCCTCTTGATGTTTGAATCGAGGACAACTGGTGCCGTGTAGAATGATCAATCAACTCCCGTGTCAATGGTCTCCGCACCGGTGGAGAATCAGAATGAGATACGGTCTATGTCATTCGCTGCTCAGACTGAACAACCTGGATAGCCGGTGTCGATGTGGCCTGGATAGCTGGTGTCAATGTGGCCATAATTTGAGTCAGCACCAACATTTGAAAATGCTCATCCAATTCCTACCAAAGCAAATTGTCAATCTTTTGCTTGAGAGAGCGAGCACCAGTAATGCAGGCTTTTTAGCCCGTACCATTTGTGCTGCGCGCCGGTCCGGTGATGAGGAGGCCGATATCAAGGCACTCACCAAAATCGTGACCGGGCGCTTATGGAACTTTTTCAGAGATCAGCATGACTTGACCCAATGCCACTTTGACCCGAGTCCCAGAAGGGGCAAGGGAAGGCTTCTTAGTTGGCTTACCCACTAGAGGTTGCAACACCGGATATGTTTCCGCTGGTGTCAAAGAGTTTAGCAACGCCTTAGTCGGTGCTGGCAGCAATGTCGGCTCCCCCTCCATAGCGACACCGAACAAACGTTATTCTTGAAGAATGCAGTTTATCAAAGTCCTTTTTTGAAGTGATAAACAAGTACAGGATTCTGGACGGTGCTCGGGTCCTAGACACTGGAGACACCAGTAATGTGGGTCGGTCATAGAGATGGGCAGAGCACAGCGACCACACTTCTTAAATCTCATCTGCAGGCATGACATCAATGGGAAGACCGCCTCGGCAAAATTGAAATCGGAGGCCAAGGTGGTACAACAGGCCCTGCCGGGCCAAAAACCCATGAGGGATAAGGAGAAATTAAGTTCTTACCTGCTAATTTTCTTTCTGTTAGCTTGTAGACTGGTATATTTCCTTATCGATGAAGACCAAGATCAAACTTGTATATCAGTACAGATTCCCCTCTATTGATCCAGTCTGCCGAATACCCAAGCAGAACCTAGGAAAATTCTTAAATACACTCCAAACAGGAGTGGAAAAACAACAAGCATCTGTAAACAACTGTTGGAACATATGTAGAACTGAACCCCGGAGATAAAACATCCTTACAGCTCACCAGCTGAGCCATAGCCGTTGTTCTTACTTCTCCACAGAACTAGAAAAATACTAGAACACTCAGAAAAATTCAAAATCTGCACGCAAGCAAAAACCCGCAATCACCGCACAAAGACAGAATACCGGTCTACAAGCTAACAAAAAGAAAATTAGCAGGTAAGAACCTAATTTCTCCTTCTGTATCGCTTGATAGACCGGTATAGTTCCTTTACAGATGGGACGTACCAAAGCAGTACCCATCAAGGGTGGGACCCCCGAAGGGTCGACACCAGAACACACTCACCGAATACCGCATCCCGACCCGCTTGAACATCTACACTGTAGAGTCTGACAAAGGAATGCAGAGAAGACCAGACTGCAGCCTTGCAAATATCCACTGGAGGCACTAGAGAACATTCAGCCCACGAAGCTGCCTGACCCCAAGTGGAATGAGCCTTGAGAAATTCTGGAACAGGCTTCTTTTTCAGAAGATAAGCAGAAGCAATAGTCTCCTTGATCCCGAGCGCAATAGGACCCCTAGAAGCGCCATCCCCCTTACAAGGACCCGCTAGAAGGACAAGGAGATTATCTGAATTCCTGGATCCTCTGCACATAAGAGCAAATGACCCAACTGACATCCAATGTGCGCAGCTGTCTTTGCTCAGAAGAGCCCTCCCGACTACCCAACACCAGGAGGACAACAGATGGATTGGCATGAAAAGGAGAAACTCCCTTTCGCAGAAAGGAAGGAACAGGCCTCAAGACAACCCTCTCCCTAGAAAACTCCAAGGGAGCCCTACAAGAGAAAGCCTGCAGCACAGAAACATGTCTAGCTGAAGTAATGGCCACCATGAAGACCACTTTAAGAGTAAGATCCTTCAAATAGCAGTCATCCAACGGATCAAAAAGAGGGCGCACTAGAACTGACAGAACCAGATTGAGAACCCAAGATGGAACAGAGGGCCGCACAGGAGGCCTGAGCAACATGGCCGCCTGCAAGAAGCAAATCATATCAGGAATGGAAGTCAAACACTGACCTTTTAACAACCCACGAAAGGCTGACAAGGTCGCAAGCTGAACTCGGAGAGAAAACCAAGCCAGTCCCTATCCAGGCCATCCTGCAAGAACTCTAAGATGTTAGGCAGGGAAGCGCGAAGAGACCACTCCTCACGCATCACACCACTCCTCAAAGAGACATCAAACCCTCACATAAGCCCGAGAGGTGGAAAGCGGATTATTACGCAGGTTCTGGACCTGTTGGGCCGCCGCGTGAGCGGACTGCTGGGCACGATGGACCTCAGGTCTGACCCGGTAGAGGCATTGCTTATGTGCTTATGTGCTTATGACCCCAAGAGAATGGAGATCACTATCTGAATACTCCTTCTTACCTAGGCAACCCCTTACAAGAGCCAAGCCATACGACAAAAGGAACCTGGATCGAACAATGGAATGGGACTCTGAGTTAGAAGGTTGTCCAAGAAAGGCAGAAGAAGAGCATCCGCCACCAGATGCCTCACCAGATCAGCATACCATGGTCGTCAAGGCCAATCTGGAGCCACCAGAACCACGAGATCTGGGTGGCAAAATATGTGGAGAAGAACTATGCCCACAGAGGAAACACATACAACAGATCCTCCCATTGGCCATGGTTGAACCAGAGCATCCAGGCCTTCAGCCTGACTGTCTATGCGACGACTAAAGAAGCGGGGTACTTTGGCATTCACACTTGTGTCCAACAGGACCATGAGGGGCGGACTCCAAGACTGCACTATCAACTGAAAAGCCACCTGGCTTAGACACCACTCTCCGGGATCTAGAACATGACAACTTAGGAAGTCTGCTTGAACATTCTCCACTCCGGCTATGTGGGATGCTGATAAGTCTTGAAGGTACAACTCCATCCAGACCATGAGCAGATATGCCTCCTGTGCCACCAAAGTGTTCCAGGTGCCCCCCTGATTATTGACATAGGCCACCACCGTGGCATTGTCTTACAGAACCCTGACTGACTTTCCCATCAGAAAGGACTGGAAGGCCATCAACGCCAGATGGATGGCTCTGGTCTTCAATACATTGACTGACCAAGAAGCCTCCTCTGTGGACCAGGTGCCCTGAGCTGAGTGACCTAGACACTGAGCTCCCCAACCGAGAAGACTGGCATCCGTGAGCAACACCATCCACTGCGCCAGGTCCAGACTCGCACCTATAAAATGGGGGGCCTGGAACCACCAACGAAGACTGTCGCAAGCTAAGTCCGGAAGCAGAATAGGGTGATCCAGACTGTGTCTCTGAGGCGACCACCATCGAAGAAGAGCATACTGAAGAGGACGTATGTGGGTCCACAACTACCTCACTACATCGAGAAAGGCTGCCCTCGACCCCAAAACTTGGAGGTGAATCTGAGATTGTAAATTGCTTACCCGGGCCTCTGGAAGGAAGACCATCCCCAAGGAGGTGTCAAACAGGACCCCCACCACCCAAGCCGAGACCAGAGTGCTCTCCTGCAACGACTTGGCACGAATCAACCAGTCGTCCAGGTAGGAATGAACAAGAATGCCCTCTTTTCGCAACGTCGCTCCAAAGACCACCATCACCTTGGTGAACGTCTGGAGCCGTGGCCAGACCAAAGGGAAATGCACATAACTGATTACGTTGCCCCAAAATCGCAAAATGCAAGAATCGATGATGGGAGGCCCGAATAGGGAACAAAAAGGGGAATCAGGAGTCCAAACACAAAAATCCAACAGTGCTAAGAGGGGATCTGCTACCGGAGATTGAGGAAGACTGGATCAGTAGAAGGGAAGCTATACTGATATACAAGTTTGATCTCAGTCTCCACCTGCTGGTAGCAGTGAGGTATAATACCCATCTGTAAGGAATTATACTGGTTTATCAAGCGATACAGAAAAAAAAGTTTTTTTTAACCGAAGTAACTAAGAAAAGCGAAAGAAGAAAATAAAACACAAAAATGACTAAAAAGTCACTAATGCGAGAGCGGGAAGGCAAAACAGTTTTCAATGGCCGTTGAAACACATCTTAGCTCCACAGAAACTAAGAAACTGAGGGCGGGAAGGCACTCGTGCATACGCGGTGCGGGCTGATTGCAAACTTTCTAATACTTAACGTTGCGATTTACTTTTCAAATGTCTGTACCAGGGCTCCAACGGTGACGTCACCCATATGTGAGAATATGCTGCCTGCTTGTCCTGGGATAATGTATACTTTGTAGGAAAGGTAAAAGAGGGGAGCTATGAGAGAGACATTTAAATACCTACATGGCGTAAATGCGCATGAGTCAAGTCTCTTTCAATTGAAAGGAAGCTCTGGAATAAGAGGGCATAGAATGAAGTTAAGAGGCGATGGGCTCAGGGGTAATCTAAGAAAATACTTTTTTACAGAAAGGGGGGTAGATGTGTGGAACAGTCTCCCAGAAGAGGCGGTGGAGATGGAGACTGTGTCTGAATAATGGTTATTGTGCATGGGCAAACTGGATGGGCCATTTGGCTTTTATCTGCCATCATGTTTCTAGGTTTCTAAGTGAACCACAAAAGAATGTCAATCCCTGAACACCCATCTTCCACCTTGTTTCCATGACTTTGCAATAAACTAAAAAACTGTCAAAGTAAATATGGCCATTGCCCAAGCTCCAGACCTTATATGTAACTACAATCTTTTTGAACAGTACCAACCTGCTGTCTTTAACCCAATTAGACTACAGAGTTTTAGTCTGCTGGTCCCAACCAAGCTATTCAATTATCTCTATCACTATAACTTTACTACACCTTTGCCATTTCTTACCACATTTAGGATGTAATCCATGAGTGGAATAGGGATCCGCTCCTCTGTTCCAACAACCCTGTAGAGACAAAAATGTACCTTAACCAGAAGCTGCATGTTGTTATATGTAGGAAACATTAGAATCTGGGAAGTTTGGCAGCACACTTTCATTCTATGGTGAAAACTTAAAGCTCTGAAAAGAACAGACTCATCAGTACTTTCCAATGTAAAACTCCTTCCCTGAAATAGTAGAAGTTAGTACTCTCCAGCTGCATGCATAGCCAAACATCTCCTGAGAAGTAGAAACATGAAAGTTAAAAAGTACTTCAGTAAAGCAACTCCACATTTAAAATCACACTAGGAGGCAGTTCAGGCAACTTTAGTTATTCTACTATTTTCAATGAACACATAAGAGAGAGTTTTCTTCCTAAAACAAAATTGGCTCTGCAGCAAGGGGCAGTCATTTCAGCACCCTAACAGGGCCCTGTTATTGAGAAGAGGGGGGGAGAAGAAGGTTGGACAACAGGTAGCTGGCAAACGATTAGAAGCCACAATAATGTTTTGTTTAAAAAAAAAACAAAAAAACGGTTCTGCAACAGCAGACAAAAAAATAAAGTTTAAGACTTTTGCATGCCAAGAACTTAGTGAGCAACAACCTGATCTAGAGAATGATCTGGGTACAAGTTTTTTCCCATCCCCGCTCTATTCCTTAAAGCTCCGTCCTCCATCTGCATAAGCCTCAAACACTTTAAAATCATAAGTATTTGAGGTTTGTGCGGTCAAGGCAGAACTTACAGGAATTGGGTAGGGACAGGGACAGTGAAAAAACTCACAGGAAGGGAAATTGAGTTCCTGCAGGGACGGGGACAAATTTGTCCCCATGTCATTCTCTAATCTGAACAAAGAATCACCCCACTGCCTAGCAACAGTGTAAACTAGAAAGACATGGACAAGAAACTGAATTTGGACCTATGCTTAAGAAATAGCACAGTTACTTACCGTAACAGTTGTTATTCAGGGACAGCAGGCAGATATTCTCACACATGGGTGACGTCACCGACGGAGCTCCGCAGCGGACAGCCTCGAAAGCAGACTTGCTTGAAGATCTTTATAAGAGTTTCCGAATGCTGCATCGCACATGCGTGAGTGCCTTCCCGCCCGAACTAGGGGGCACATCTCCTGTGAAGATCCTCAGTTCAGATACCTAGCTAAGAAGCCAAAGAGGGGAGGCGGGTGGGTTGTGAAAATATCTGCCTGCTGTCCCTGGATAACAACTGTTACGGTAAGTAACTGTGCTCTATCCCAGGACAAGCAGGCAGCATATTCTCACACATG
Organism: Geotrypetes seraphini; assembly: GCF_902459505.1. Taxonomy (NCBI): domain Eukaryota; kingdom Metazoa; phylum Chordata; class Amphibia; order Gymnophiona; family Dermophiidae; genus Geotrypetes; species Geotrypetes seraphini. Next base: position 455,018,962 of record NC_047084.1, read on the forward strand.
GGTGACCTCCAAGCTAAGCAGAAAGGGATGGAGGGAAAGTTGGCAATTCAAGAAAAAAGATTTTGCAAAACAGATCGGCCAAAATGGCCATCCCGCCTGGATAAGTTATCTAGATAGTAATGAGAAGTGAACATATGAACCGAGGACCAATTGGCAGCCTTGCAAATTTCCTCAATAGGCGTTGATCTGAGGAAAGCTACAGAGGCCGCCATTGCTCTAACTTTATGGCCCGTGACTCGACCCTGCAGAGGAAGACCAGCCTGGGCATAGCAGAAAGAGATGCAAGCAGCCATCCAGTTGGAGATGGATCGCTTGGAGACAGGACGTCCCAACCTATTTGGATCGAAAGAGATGAACAGTTGAGGAGATGTTCTGTGAGGCTCAGTGCATTGCAAGTAAAAAGCCAAAGCACGTTTGCAGTCCAAAGTATGGAGCGTCACTTCTCCAGGGTGAGAATGAGGTTTTGGAAAAAATACCGGCAAAACAATAGACTAATTGAAGTCTGAAACCACTTTAGGCTAGAATTTTGGATGAGTACGGAGGACCACCTTGTCATGGTGGAAAACGGTGAAAGGTGGGTCCACAACCAAAGCTTGTAACTCATTAACTCTTCGAGCAGACGTGAGAGCTATGAGGAAGACCACTTACCAAGTGAGATACTTGAGATGAGCTTTATTAAGTGGTTCAAATGGAGGCTTCATTAGTTGAGCTAAAACAACACTGAGGTCCCAAACCACCGGAGGCGGTTTAATCGGTGGATGAACATTAAAAAGTCCCTTCATAAATCGGGAAACTACAGGATGTGCATAGAGAGGTTTCCCATCAAGAGGCTGATGAAAAGCAGCAATAGCACTAAGATGAACTCAAATGGATGTAAATTGAAGTCCAGAGTGTGATAAGTGAAGCAAATTCTCCAAAACAGAAGCCAAGGAGGTAGACATTGGCTCTAGCTGACGTGTGGAACACCAAGCAGAAAATCTAGTCCATTTCTGGCCATAACAAACTTATTGCACTTCTTCGAAGGAATTAACAAACGGATGGACAGAGGAGACCCCATAGACATCATATACCTTGATTTCCAAAAAGCCTTTGACAAGGTGCCTCACGAGCGTCTACTCCGGAAACTGAAGAACCATGGAGTGGACGGAGACGTACATATATGGATCAGAAACTGGTTAGCGGGTAGGAAACAGAGGGTAGGGGTGAAGGGGCCACTACTCGGACTGGATGAGGGTCACGAGTGGTGTTCTGCAGGGCTCAGTGCTCGGGCCGCTGCTATTTAATATATTCATAAATGATCTAGAAACAGGCACGAAGTGTGAGATAATAAAATTTGCAGACGATACAAAACTATTTAGTGGAGCTGGGACTAAAGAGGAATGCGAAGAATTGCAAAGGGACTTGAACAAACTGGGGGAATGGGCGGCGAGATGGCAGATGAAGTTCAACGTTGAGAAATGTAAAGTATTGCATGTGGGAAACAGAAACCCGAGGTATAACTACACGATGGGAGGGATATTATTGAATGAAAGTAACCAAGAAAGGGACTTGGGGGGGTAATGGTGGACATGACAATGAAGCCAACGGCACAGTGCGCAGCAGCCGCTAAGAAAGCAAATAGAATGCTAGGCATAATCAAGAAGGGTATTACAACAAGGACGAAAGAAGTTATCCTGCCATTGTATCGGGCGATGGTGCGCCCGCATCTGGAATACTGCGTCCAATATTGGTCTCCATACCTTAAGAAGGATATGGCGTTACTCGAGAGGGTTCAGAGGAGAGCGACACGTTTGATAAAAGGGATGGAAAACCTATCATACGCTGAGAGATTGGAAAAACTGGGTCTCTTTTCCCTGGAGAAGAGGAGACTTAGAGGGGATATGATAGAGACTTATAAGATCATGAAGGGCATAGATAGAGTAGAGAGGGACGATTCTTCAAACTTGGAAAAGTTGAAAGGGGACAGATTCAAAACGAATGCTAAGAAGTTCTTCTTTACCCAACGAGTGGTGGACACCTGGAATGCGCTTCCAGAGGGCGTAAAAGGGCAGAGTACAGTACAGGGGTTTAAGAAAGGATTGGACAATTTCCTGCTGGAAAAGGGGATAGAGGGGTATAAATAGAGGATTACTGCACAGGTCCTGGACCTGTTGGGCCGCCGCGTGAGCGGACTGCTGGGCATGATGGACCTCAGGTCTGACCCAGCAGAGGTATTGCTTATGTTCTTATGTATGTTCTTATAACACTGTCGAGTGGAAGGCTTCCTGGAAGTGACCAAAACATCTCAAACAGACTGGGAGTAGTGCGAGGAGTCAATCAGGCCGAAAGGTACCAAGCTGTTAAGTGTAGAGACTGCAGATTGGGATGAAGTAAAGAACCTTGACTCTGAGTAAGGTCCGGATAAAAGGAAGGCAACAATTTCAGAAAATGATTGAAATAGGTGGTAAAAACGTAATTATAATTAAGAATTCTCTCAGCCATCATGGAGTTCTGGTACAATCGACATCCAAATTTATCCATGGTCCGACCTTCCCTGCCTGGAGGAACTGCAGCAGAAAGTTTAGAAGGATGAGCCTTCTTCAAGGATGATTCCACCACCAAAGACTGATGTGACAATTGACATTTTTAAAATCCCTTGCAGGGTACAGTGAGGTAGCGGGATTCCAATTTGGAAGGAATGGCCGTAATAGAGTAAGGAGTTTCCATGTTCTTCATGAAAGTCTGCTTAAGAACTGGAGTCATAGGCAACCTCAAGGTCTCTTTAGGTGGATGAGGCAGCTCCATGTCAGCCAAGTATTCTGGGGTATACTTGGAGTCAGAATGAAGATCCAATTGAAGAGCTTTCCCCATATCAAAGACAAATTTGACGAAAGAAGTGGACTTCGAGGCTGAGGCATCCTCGGGGGAGGCAGAGCGAGACCTAGGAACCACGAGTAGGATGGAGAAGTCTCTCTAGAATATTGAGACAATGGCTCCGAGTCCAAGCGCACCATGATCGAAGAAGCTGCACTGTCTGCATGGGGTGGAGTCAGCGAATGCTTGCGCTTCAAGCTCCTTGACGGCGAGGTCCTCGGGATTCGAGGCATTGAGTGCGTCGAGGCAGGAGGGGAAGAGTCTCACAAAGTAGGCCTCAATGGAGGGGTCCTCGATCTTGATAGTCTCGGAGGAGAAGTAGTCGAGGCACTTCGAAGATGAGACCGCTATTTCAATTTGGAGGAGGTCTCGGGACGCACTGAAGTGGAAAGCTTCGGATCCTTTTGAAGCTTGGAAGCAAGGTGCTTCGATGGCTTCGAGCGATGCTTCGACCGAGGCAGTGGAGACATCGATGGAGGCTCAGGTGAAGTGGCAGAAGACGAGAGACGATGGAGCTTCCAAGACCTGCCTCGAAGCACCTCGACAGGAGGCTCAGACTGCTGCCCAGGCTGGTTTACAGGAAGCAGGGTCGAGGATGGGACAATTTGAGCCACTATCGAGGAAATTTGAGTGGTCAAGATGGACTTTAACATGTCCTCGAACATCGGCACCGAGACAAAGAGATCAGGTCTCATAGGTGCAGCAGTGCGCTCCAAGAGGGTGACCTCGAAGATGAGTATTCCCGAGGCTTGGAGGCACGCTTAGCTGGAGGTCTCGAGGAGGCGGACAAAACCGGAGGCACGGTTTGCGGGGCCTGAGACTCTGGTGGCTTCTTAGGGACGGTACCTGAAAGAGGCAGGAGACTTACCCACAGAAGCAGACTTCAACGAAGGAGCCGACGAGGCCTTCAAAACCGAGGACGCCGAGGTCTTCGAGGTCGAGACCTGCGTCGAAGGTGAGGTTTTCAACTCCGAGGCCACACCCAAAGTCGAGGCCTTTGAGACCGAAGGTGTCCCCAAGGTCGAGGTTTTCTCGGGCTCTATGGTGCAAAAAAGTTGTTCAAAACGGGGACAACAGCGACGAAAGGCACGAGGCTGCAGGGTCAAGCAGCAGTGACAATCTTCAGGGCAATGTCTGGGCCCCAAACAAACCATACACCGACTATGAGGGTCGGTGATGGAAATGGTCCTGCCGCACTGATAACAACGTTTAAGCCCGGTAAGAGGCCGGGACATAGAAAAAACAAAGTCCGTACCGAGCGAGGTGTGGGGTTGGCCTAGGCCCAAAGCCCACGCACCGGACGGCCAAAAAAATAACGAAAGAAAAGAATATTATTATTATTTTTATTTTTTTTTACGTTTTTATATCGAAGAAAGAAAGGAAGACGCGAACACAGCGACCAAATAACAAATATAGCCACGGTGAAGAGAAGGCACGAAGGCTGCAGAGCTAAGACGAACAGGTCTTCTTGGCTCCACGGAAATTATTGAACTGAGGATCTTCATAGGAGATGCGCCCCCTAGTTCAGGCGGGAAGGCACTTGCGCATGCGCGATGCAGAACTCGGAAGCTCTTATAAAGATCTTCAAGCAAGTCTGCTCTCGAGGCTGTCTGCTGCGGGGCTCCATCGGTGACATCACCCATGTGTGAGAATATGCTGCCTGCTTGTCCTGGGTTAATAAGAAATTTGTTTTGCAGCACCAAAATAGCAGCTCAGTTTACTAGAAACTCAACTTCAAAAATGTATATTGGACTAAAAACACTACTAGCATTGTGCTTTTAAACAGAAACCAGAACCTAATCTAATATCATGAAGGCATAACCAGGAAATAAAACAAATCTTCTCCCAAGCCCACGGATACTGATATGTTGGCGTTTGTCCTAAAATGAGCCAGTGCAAGCAACTTGACACTTGTTCACCCTATGTTATACAATGTGTTATTGTTCACAGCATACGTATTCAAACATCCCAACAGCCAGTGTTGGATATCCACATAGGGAAGCATTACTAATATGGTACCTACCACATGATTCTGTTCTGTGAAAATAAAATCCATTCCACATATATCTACTATAAAACGGAAGCAGGTGTAGATGCATATGCCACAATGCAACAAGGGCAACTAGGGAGTTACTGCAACCAACAGCACAAAAAGTACAGTTACTCACCATAACCGTTGTTATCTAGGGACAGCAGGCAGATATTCTCACATATGGGTGATGTTATCCACAAAGCCCCGGTACGGACACTTTAAAAGTGCATCGCCACTTTAACAATTTTAGAAAGTTTGCGATAGCCCACACCGCGCATGCACGAACGAGTGCCTTACCCCCAAGATCGGCACGCGGCCTCTCAGTCCAGTAAGCCACCTAAGAAGCCGATGAGGGGAGGTGGGTGGGTTGTGAGAATATCTGGTTGCTGTCCCTGGATAACACCTATTACGGTAAGTAACTGTGCTTTATCCCAGGACAAGCAGGCAGAATATTTGGTGACAGGTCAAAAGTGCGCGCCGACAAAGGCGCGCTGAGACAACTGAGCGCAAGGCGGAAGCCCGCACCGAAGAAAAACAGTGTTTTAAGGGGCTCCAACGGGGGGGGGGGGGGGGGGGGTTTGAGATCGTGCCGGAGTTGGGGGGTTTGTAACCCCCATTATACTGAAAATGTCACTTTTTCCCTAAAAAACAGTGAAAAAGTTAAGTTTCCAGTATAATGAAGGGGGGTTACAACCCCACAAACCCCCCCACAACGCCGGCGCGATCTGTATTCAATAAAGTGTGGGGGGGGTTTCCCCACCAACACCCCCTGTCTGAGCCCCATATAACACTGTTTTTCTTCGGCGCGGGCTTCCGCCTTGCGCTCAGTTGTCTCAGCGCGCCTTTGTTGGCGCATGCTTTTGACTATGAACCGAATATTCTCACATATGGGTGGCCTCCAAGCTAATCAGAATGGGATGGTGGGAGTGTTGGTCTTTAGGAAAATAAATTTTGTAATACTGATTGGCCAAAGTGGAATCTTTTTCCAGACGGGATGGGCAGACAGTAATGTGCTGTGAATGTATGAACTGAGGACCAAGTAGCAGCTTTCGTCAATAGGAGTAGATCTAAGGAAAGCTACTGAAGCTGCCATAGCTCCAACCTTATGGGCTGTGACACGGCTCTCCAGTTGCAGCCCAGCCTGACCATTACAGAACGTTATACAGGAAGTCAGCCAGTTGGAAATCACTCTTTGAAAAAGAATACCTAATGTGACCATACGTCCCGTTTTGAACGGGACCGTCCCATTTTCAGATACCCTGTCCCGTTGTCCCCACGCACAGCTTCGGGATGCCGAAACGTCCCGTTTTCAGAGACAGCGTCCTGAAGCTGTGTGTGGGGACAACGGGACAAGCGATCACTTCCCCTCCCTGCTGCGCCAAAGCCAGCCTGTATCCCTCCCTTCAGCGCCGAAGCCTGGCCTACCACCGATCCAAACCATTCCCCCCCGGTCCGCCACCGCAACTGAAGAAAAGGAAGGGCCAGGCACCAGCACACAAACCTTATTCCCGACATCAATTTTGACATCAGAGAGGAAGTTCAAGGCCAGCCAGTGAGGGGGACATAGGGAGGAAGGAAAGAGAGATAGAAGCAGAGAAAGGGGGGGGGGGGGTTTGTAAGCAGAAGAAATACGAGAGAGAGAAAGGCCTGGACCAAAGGGGAAAGACAGGAGGCAGATGCAGGATTATGTGAGGTGCAGAGAGAAGGGGGAGAGACCCTGAACCCTGAGGAAGAGCAGAGAGATGCAAGATCATAACAGAGGAGGGAGAGAGAGGGAGACCTGGAACAAAGGTACAAAGAAGAACTGACACTGAATCTGGGGAGGGTAACAGAGGGAAAAGAGAGACACCTGGACCCAAAGGGGATGGGGATGGAGAAAGAAAGAGAGAGACCTGGACCCAAAGGGGATGGGGCTAGAAATAGGAAGCAAGAAAGAAATATTGGATGAACAGTGAGAAAGAAGTGCAACCAGAGACTCATGAAATCACTAGGCAACAAAAGGTAGGAAAAATTATTTTATTTTCAATTTAGTGATCAAAATGTGTCAGTTTTGAGAATTTATATCTGCTGTCTATATTTTGCACTATATCTACAACTGGACCTGAGCAGTGTTTTCGATCTACTCGACCACGACATTCTCCTAGACTGCCTTGCCTACATTGGCATCTCCGGCCAGGTCCTTAACTGGTTCAACGGGTTCCTACGGAACAGATCTTAGAGTATTTAAAAACGATTCCTTCTCCTACTCCTGGGAAAACGCCTGCGGTATGCCACAGGGCTCCCCCCTGTCCCCCACCCTGTTCAATATCTAACTCAACTCCCTAGGAAACCTCCTGCAAAGCCTCAAGCTAAAATTCTTTATCTACGCGGACGACATTACCATAGTCATCCCTCTAACCAGTTTCACTCAAGAACTCCTTAACTCCCTCACAAGCATACTTAGTCAGATAGAACTCTGGATGCTATCCTACAGATTAAAACTAAACCCAGACAAAACAAAATTCTTCCTAGCAACCCCCAAAGACAAAATCAAAGACACCACAATTCAAGTAAAAGGATCCACATTCCCCCTTGAACAAACTTTAAAAGTACTGGGTGTAACACTAGACAAACATCTATCCCTCGAGAAACACACTGATATCACAGTCAGGAAAAGTATCTCGACACTATGGAAACTCCGCACCATAAAAAAATACTTAGACGACTCTTCATTCCGCCTTTTAGTACAATCCTCCATCCTCAGCATACTAGACTACTGCAACATCATCTACTTGAGCTCCTCAAAGAAAACCATCAGGAGACTAAGGATGATCCAGAACACCACTGTCCGCCTCATATTTGACCTGAAAAAATGGGACCATATCACCCCTTTCTATCACAAACTCCACTGGCTCCCTCTAGAATCTAGAATCATGTTCAAATTCGCCTGTTTTTGCTACAAAACAATATTTGGTTTATCCCCAAGCTACATCACCCCCCACTTCACCCTTAACCACAACTACAAGAACTCCCGTAAAATTCAACTCTTCGCCTTCCCCTCCCTAAAACTATGCCACTCAAAAAAATTCCTCGACAAAACCTACGCCTTCCAAGCCGCCAAACTAAACCCCTGGCTAGCCCAAATGGTCCTCAAGGCCTACAACTACCTTGACTTTAGAAAACTACTCAAAATTCACCTATTTCGAGACCAAGACCCTTAATGCCCCTTTTCTATCCTCCTTCTCCCTCCCCTTCTGATCTACTCCCCTCCCCCGTCTCCCTCCTCTCCCCCCTACTTCTCTCCTTGCTGTTCGCAACTTTACGATCAATTTGATATGTAACCACTTGTAACTACTCTCTCCTTGCTGTTTGCAACTCTATGATCAATTTGATATGTAACCACTTGTAATCTCTGTCTAACTAATGTGAACCACCTAGAACTCTTCAGGGTATGGCGGTATACAAAAATAAAGTTATTATTATTATATCTGTCTAACTAATGTGAACCACCTAGAACTCTTCAGGGTATGGCGGTATACAAAAATAAAGTTATTATTATTATATCTGTCTAACTAATGTGAACCACCTAGAACTCTTCAGGGTATGGCGGTATACAAAAATAAAGTTATTATTATTATATCTGTCTAACTAATGTGAACCACCTAGAACTCTTCAGGGTATGGCGGTATACAAAAATAAAGTTATTATTATTATATCTGTCTAACTAATGTGAACCACCTAGAACTCTTCAGGGTATGGCGGTATACAAAAATAAAGTTATTATTATTATATCTGTCTATTTTTCTATAGTTACTGAGGTGACATTGCATATTTTAAAGTCATCTGCCTTGACATCTTTGAAACCCCCCCAAATATAAATAATTAACATTTTCTCTGCGCATAGTGTGCTTTGTGAGGTTTTTTTTAATTTTATGGTTAGCATTATGAATTAAGTTATTATGTATACATGAAAAATTGAATGAAAGAAATTGGGGGTGGGATTGGGGCAGGACTGAAAATTAATAGATGTCCTGTTTTGATGAAAAAAATTTCATGGTCATTTAAGGATGCCCCAATTTGTTAGGAACAACAGAGACAAAAAGTTGAGGAGATGATCTATGCAACTTTGTTCTGTCAAGATAATAGGCCAAAGCTCATTTGCAATCCAGAGTATGAAGAGCCGCTTCCCCTGAGTGAGAATGAGGCTTAGGAAAAAACACTGAAAGTACAATTGACTGGTTGAGATTAAATGCAGTGACGATTTTCGGCAGAAACTTAGGATGTGCGCGAAGAATCACTTTCTCATGGTGAAACACTGTAAAAGGTGGGTCTGCCACTAACGCTTGAAGTTCACTTACTCTTCTGGTAGAAGTGAGTGAAATGAGAAAAATGACTTTCCAGGTAAGATACTCGAGATGAGCCGTAGATATTAGTTCAAATGGAGGCTTCATCAATCTGGCAAGCACTACATTGAGGTCCCATATGATCTACAAACTCAGGGAAGCTATAAAAAGATTGATATGGAATTTGGAATTATGTATGGAAGTAAGGTAAGATTAGGAACTCTCAATGTGAAAAGACTCAATATACCTCGAAAACGTCAGTTGCTTTTAAAAGAAATAAAAAGGCTGAAATTAGATATTTGTTATGTACAAGAAACTCACTTATCAAAAAATGGGAGAAAAGATGATTCATTTTAAAGATTATCCAGTGAGAGTTTGGGCCTCTAATAAAAAGGAGAAAAAGAAAACAGGGGTAGGAATATTATTTGAGAAAAAATTGAAAATAGTATCAAAGGAGGAATGGAGAGATGATGGAGGCAGATGGATCATCTGGGTGGGGGAAATAAACGGTAGAAAGGTAACATTGGTGAATCTTTATGCACCCAATAATTATCAAGGGAAATTTTTAGAAATCCGTACGAACATAATTTTAGAAAAACAGGAAGGATTATTGTTGGTAGGAGGGGATTTCAATTTGGTTCTGGACCCTCATTGGGATTCTACGAGTACTAAAAGTGATAGAACTAAAAAAGATAGGAAATTATTAAAAAGATCTTTGGAAGTATTAAATTTATCAGATGGATGGAGGAGTATACTGCTAGAAAGAGATTATATCTACTACTTTCCACCACACAAAGTGTACTCTCGAATTGATATGATTTGGATTGATAAATCCCTAGGAGGTAGGATAATAGATACAAAATAGATACAAATAGAAGAAACTAGCTGGACAGACCATTCCTCAGTCTGGATGGATATAATATGGGGTTACTCTAACATAGGGACACAATATTGGAAATTAAATGATATGCTATTAAAAGATCCCAAGGTAGTACAGAAAATAGAACAATCTATTAGAAATTTTTTAGCGAATAATAGTATTGACCACTATTCACCTATTACGATCTGGGAATCTTTAAAAAAAACTGTCCTAAGGGGAGAACTGATTTCTATAGCTTCATATAAGAAAAAGACCCGGGAAAAGGAAGAAAAAAAGATTAAGAGAAAAGTTGATGGGATTAGTAACACAACTTAAAAAGGGAATCAATGGGGAACAGATTATGGCCCAAATTAAAGAGACTCGTATGACTTTAGGAAAATTGGAGGACGAAGCCATTCAATTTAATTTAAATCGCCTCAGACTTAAACATTATGAATCTGGGAATCGGGCACGTAAAATTTTAGCACACCGTATCAAAGTTCAACAACAACAAAGTAATATTATGGGGATACGATCTGAATATGGCGACCTTTTAACAGAAGAGAAGGAGATTCAGGATAGATTTATGGCATTTTATAAGAAGTTATATACATCAGAGTACCAAGGAAAGGAAATATCATTGACACAATACTTGTCTCAGTTAGAATTAAATAAGCTTCAAGACTGAGAGGTTCAGAGTCTAGATGAAGATATAACTGAAGACGAGATACGCGGTGTAATACATCAAATTAAATCAGGCAAATCTCCAGGATTGGATGAATTTACAGAAATGTTCTATAAAAAATTTATATCTTACTAGTCTTTAAGCCCGTTACATTAACGGGTGCTAGAATATATGTATGTCTGTCTTTCTTTCTTTCTGTCTCACTCCCTGCCCTTGTGTCTTTCTTCTTTTCTTTCTGTCTCCCTCCTATTATTTGTCTTTCTTTCTATTTGTCTGTCTTCCTGCCCCCTATGCAGCATTTATCTCCTCTTGTCCACTTTCCTGTACAGTTGCCATATCAGCATTCCCTCTCCCTCCATTTCCTTGTGCATCAGCATTTCCCCCTCCCTACTTCCCTGTGCAGCATTTTCCTACCTCCCCACTTCCCTGTACAGCAGCTGCAGCAGCATTTCTTCCCCTGTCCATTTTCCTGTGCAGCAGTGAGAGCCGGGTGAGAGCGGTGACCCTCAGCTGTGTTTTGTTTTGTTTTTTAGTTGAAAGCCGCCGCTGCAGCTCCTCTCTCGATCCTGGTGCGGTTCGAGAGAGGAGCCAGTACCATGCAGTGAGAGGCGGGGGTGAGGAAGGCCGTCGAAGTTGTGTATTTTTTTTTTTTATTTGAAAGCCACCGCCGCCGCAGCTCCTCTCTCGATCCTGGTGCAGTTCGAGAGAGGAGCCGGTACCATGCAGTGAGAGGCGGGGGTGAGGAAGGCCGCTGAAGTTGGGGTTTTTGTTTTTTTTTAATTTGAAAGCTGTATGCACAGTGAGAGCCGGTGAGAGCCGCACAGTGAGAGCCGGGGCCGTGCATGCGCACTCCTGTTTCCGCGACGGATCAGGGAACATGACTTTTGAGTGCGCATGCGCAGCCTAGCATTTTATATTAGATGTAACTCCTCTTTTAGCAAAATTATTTAATAACCTAAAAGATAGAGAAGAATTGCCATATTTTATGAGACTAGCCGGAAATCACAATATTACCTAAAACAGGGAAAGATAAAATCTATTGTGCTAGCTACAGACCCATCTATTTATTGGGAATTGATACAAAAATTATGGCAAGAGTTCTTGCTAATAGATTGGCATTATTTATGCCATCACTTATCCAACCGGACCAGGTAGGTTTTATTACTGGGAGACAAGCTTCAGATGGGATTAGGAAGGTGTTAAACTTAGTATGGCGAGCTAAGAGAGAAAAAACTGGGTGGGTGGCAGTCTTGGTTGATGCTGAGAAAGCATTTAACGGAGTTGAATGAAGGTTTATGGATGCAGTATTGGCGCTCAGGGGCCTGGGGAAAAGATATAGGGATTGGATATTTACATTATATAATAATCCATTAGCATCTGTTAAAGTAAATGGATCCTATTCCCCCACATTTGAACATCAAAGAGGGACAAGGCAGGGTTGCCCGTTGTCTCCTCTGATTTTTGTATTAACTATTGAACCTTTAGCACAGAAAATTAGACAATCTCAACAGGTAAAAGGTCCGAGGGTAGCTGGCGAAGAACAAAAGCTCTCATTGTTTGCAGACGATATACTAGCTATTGTTGAGGCATCTGAGATCACCCTTAAAGACATTATGAGTGAATTTGGCCAATTATCAGGGTTTAAAGCCAATTTAAATAAGACGGAAGCGATGAATCTCTCAGCATCAATAGAGAAGATTACGGAATTACAAAGATCAGTTCCCCTGAGATGGGTAAACGGTCCTATACACAATTTGGGAATAATTTTGGGAGAAGATTGGACATCTCTGCTCCAAGAAAATTATATACTATTGGTCAAAGATATCCAGATAGATGGAATAGGTTATACATTTCATGGCTAGGTCGTATGGAAGTGCTAAAGATGATGATTCTCCCTAGGTTTCTTTATTTATTCCAAGCACTACCGATAGAAATTCCCAAATCAGTTTTTCCAAAAATGGAATAAAATGATATTTAGATTCATATGGGGTGGAAAACAGCCAAGGGTTGGAAAGTATTCAATGTTTAAATCTAAGATGGAAGGAGGATAAGGCTTACCTTCTTTGGAGAACTATTATAAAGCAGCACAGATGAAAGCAATAGTTGAATGGCATTCATCCCCTTTTAAGCTCTGGGTAAAGGTAGAACAAGCAATGTTAGATGGGGAAGATGGAATAAGAAAACTGAAATACCTACCATGGTTGGGAGAAAAAGAATTAATAAATATAAATAACCCTTTTACTAAATGCTCCCTGAAAATTTGGAAAAATGTTAGGAAAAAAAACTCACAGGTAGAGAAAAAAACATTATTTTTACCCCTATATTGCATACACAAGATTTCAAACCAGGCAGGGAGAGGGGAATGTTTAAGAAGTGGGAGGATAAAGGATTAGTATATTTCGGTCAAGTAGTTGAAGAAGGCGAGGTAAAAGCCTTTACAGATATTCAGGATTATTTTCATTTAGAAAGGAGGGGTCTCTTCCCTTATTTTCAGATAGAAAATTATATATTAACATATAAGATGAAGAATGATGGAATTTTAAAGAAATCTGAATTTGAAAAAAGGCTAGGAGAACCAGCAACCAAAGGGTGTATTTTGTGGTTATATAAAATTATAAATGATAAAATAACCAAAACATCATATATGAAAGCATGGGAAAAAGATTTAGGGAAAGAATGGTCAACAGAGGAGTGGGGGGTAATTACATTACACCATTTTCAGACAGCGAGGGCTGCCACTTTGGTGGAAAACGCTATTAAACTTCTAGTACTATGGTATATTACTCCGGTTTTAATTAGCAAATATACCAATCAGAGTGTTGCTAGCTGTTGGAAAGGATGCGGTGAAAGAGGTACATTTTATCATATGTGGTGGGATTGTCAAAAGATCCAGGAGTTTTGTATGCAAGTTTTTGAGTATATAAGCAAATTAATTCAGACTCCACTTAAGCCTAATCCCGAAAGGGCTTTATTGGGAGTAAGAAGAGACGGTTTAACATCCTCTCAATCTAAACTTTTAGACTTGACATTTATAGCTTCCAGATTAACATTAGGTCAACAATGGCGTATGTTAAATGTACCTACCTTGAGAGATGTAAGAGAACGCTTAGGATTAGTATGTGAAAAATATAGACTTTTTGCTATTTTAACTAATCAATGGGCAAAATTTAATGATATATGGGGGAGTTATATTGAACTGGAGAAACAAATGTTTGAAAGACTTATTTGATCATTTTGGTTTTTGGAATTAGACTTTTGGGGATGGGAGGAATGGTAATGTTCAAAATGTGCAATGACAAATTATTTTATTTTTATTAGTTTAACAACATTATAAGACATATTTACTTTAACTGTGTGTTGCATTGAATTTATTGTATTAGAAAATATTAAATAAAGAACTAAAAAAAAAAATACTTGATGAGCCATAGATATTGGTTCAAATGGAGGCTTCATCAATCTGGCAAGCACTACATTGAGGTCCCAGACTACTGGAGGTGGTTTGAGAGATGGTTTAATATTGAACCTAGAGACTAGAGGATGAGCAGTGAGAGGTATTCCCTCAACTGGTTGATAAAAAGCTGTGATAGCACTGAGATGGATTCTGATAGATGTAGACTTGAATCCATAATCAGACAAATGAAGAAGATAATCCAAGAATAATGAAACAGATGGATTTTGGATTATAATGATGGAGAAGACACCTGGTAGAGAAACGAGTCCACTTCTGCTGATAGCATTTGCTGAGTGGCAGGTTTCCTGGACGCTTCCGGAATAAGTCGAACAGGCTGAGAAAGGTGAAGTTCAGTTGGATTCAGCATGAGAGAGGCCTGTCAGGTGTAACAACTGAAGACTGGGGTGTAGAAGTACACCTTGACTCTGTGTGAAAAAAGATGGAAATATCAGCAGAGGCATTGGCTCCCTGGCACTGAGCTGAAGTAGAAGGGAGAACCAAGGCTGCCTGGGCCACCGAGGAGCTATGAGAATCATGGTGGCGGCCTCCTGCTTGACTTTGAAAAGAGTCTTTAGAATGAGAAGCTTAGGTGGAAACACATAGAGAAACTTGTGTGTCCAATCCAGCAAAAATGCATCCAGCTCCAGGCAGTGAGGTGAGTAAAGTCTGGAACAGAACTGGGGCAACTTGTTGTTTTAGGGAGATGCAAACAAGTCCACTTGAGGAGTGCCCGAATGAGCTAAGATGGGATGGAGAGCTGCAGAGTTGAGCGTCCATTCGTGATGTTGAAGAATTCTGCTGACCTTGTCTGCAAGTAATTCTGTTCCCCTTGAATGTAAACTGCTCTGAGGTAGATATTCCGAGCAATCGTCCAAAGCCAAATTCTTTGAGCTTCCTGGCAAAGAAGGAGAGATCCTGTGCCTCCCTGGCTTGTTTACATAGTTCATCACTACTTGATTGTCCGTGTGAAGCAGAAGGACTTGACTGCTTATGAGATGCAGGAAAGTCCTGAGAGCATAATAAATCACTCTGAGTTCCAGAAGATTGATATGGAACTTCTACTCTCTGGTGGACCAATGACTGAGTCTGAAGACCATCCAGATGTGCCCCCCAGGCATTTGTGGTCAAAACCTTTTGATGAGGAGGCATGTGAAACAGAAGACCTTTGGAGAGATTGGATGAGATCATCCACCACTAAAGCAACCGTCGCAGAGACAATGTCACAGAAATGTACTGCCAGAGAAGATCGGTTGCTTGAGACCACTGTGAGGCCAAAGTCCATTGAAGCATTGGAGCCTTGCCAGAGGAGTCGCACGAACCGTGGAAGCCATATGGCCCAGAACCACCATCATTTGTCTGGTTGAAATGGACTGGAGCTGTTCCACCTGATGACAGATTTGAAGGAAAGTGTTCTGACAATCCTGTGAAAGGAACGCTCTCATCGAGAAGATGTCGAGAAGAGCCCCAATGAACTGAAGCCTTTGCGACGGATGCTATGACTTGAGAAAGTTTATCTCGAAACCCAGATTTTTTTTTTTTTTTTTTTCCATTATTTTTTATTTTCAAATTTTACATAAAGTGTACAAAATATTAAAATACAATTGATAACTACATAGTATCACTTTTATATCTAATACATTATATATCTAAAATTGATTTTCCCCCTCACCCTCCCCCCACCCTTTTATTACTTTAATATAATATTTTTAATTTTCAAATTTTACAGAAAGTGTACAACATGTTAGAATACAATTGATGAATATTCAATAACACCTTTATATCTAATGCATTATGTTCTAAATAAATTTTATCCCCTCTCCCTCCCCTCACCCTTCTATTACTTTTCATTCCTACATTACATATTGTATAATATATTATAACATATTATGTAGAAATTATTTTCCTTACCCCCCTCCATGTGTGTCACAAAAAAGATCCTTAAAAGAAGAAAAGAAGAAGAGAAATCCTACTATTTATTCATTACAGTATTTTGTCAATGGCCCCCATATTTTTATAAATTTAGTATATGTCCCCCTTTGTATTGCTATTGTTCTTTCCATTTTAAATATATGACATATTGTATTCCACCAAAATGTATAATTTAGGTTGTTATAATTTTTCCAGTTGTTAGTTATATGCTGAATGGCAACCCCTGTCATAATTAATAAAAGCTTGTTATTTTCTGGTGATATTTGACTTTTTTTTCTCATCATCATTCCAAATAATATTGTATCATATGATATTGCAATATGATTTTCCATCAGTTTATTAATTTGTGGCCAAATTGAATTCCAAAAAGTTTTAATATAGGGACAATGATATAATAAATGATCTAATGTCCCTGGTTCTAGATTACAGTGCCAGCATTTATTGGACTTAGAACTGTCTAATTTTTGTAAACGTGTAGGGGTCCAAAAAGCTCTATGTAATAAAAAGAACCAAGTTTGTCTCATAGATGCTGACACTGTACATCCCATTCTCCAAGACCAAATTAGTGGCCATTGAGATGCATTAATCTGATGTCCAATCTCAATGCTCCAAATATCTCTTAGACCATTTTTTGGTTTTTTATTCAAATATCCAGATATTAATTTATACCACAATGCGGCTTGATGTCCTAGGAAGTCTGCTTGAAAACATAAGAACTTTAAACTATATTGATTATTTAATGTTTTCCATTCAGGGAACCCAACCTGAATGGCCTGCTTCAATTGCAACCATTTAAAACTTTGTGTTTTATTAAGACCAAATCTATGTTGCAATTGTGAAAAATCCAGCAGTTTACCTTCTGAAATAACATCGTCTAGAGATCTAATGCCTGCAATAATCCAGTTCTTCCAAAGGATTTGAGCTCCGCCAATTTTGATCTTGGAGTTTATCCATATAGATTGATTAGTTGATTTGTTTATTGGGATAGGTGTTAATTTATCAATAAATCTCAACGTTTTCCAAGTATCCATTAATATTTTATTTTCTCTGTATCTTCTAGGCATGTTGATACTTGGAAGATGAACTAAATTTAGGGGGAACATAAGGCGCCATTCTAAATATAACCAATCCGGTGCATTATCCATAAGTTCTGGGAGGATCCAATACATACCCTGACGTAGAATATAGGCTTGATGGTACCTATAGAAATTTGGAAAATTTACCCCTCCCTCCTTAATTGATTTTTGCAAAGTTACTAAAGCTATTCTAGGTGTTTTACCAAGCCAAAGAAATTTTGTTAAAATGCTATTAAGCTTTTTATAAAAGGACCCCTGAAAATAAATAGGTATCATACTAATTTGGTAGCAAACTACAGGCAACATCATCATTTTAATAGTTTGAACTCTTCCCCACCAAGAAATGTGTAATGGGTTCCATTGCTCACATAACTCCGTAACTTTTTTTAATAAATATTTTTCATTCTCTTTTACAGTATCTTCAATTGTATTTTTAACTTGAATGCCAAGATATTTAAATCCTTCTTCTTTCCATATGAATGGAAAAGTATCAAATAATCCTTTTACACAATGAACATTCAAGGGTATAATTTCAGATTTATTCCAATTAATTTTATAACCTGAGAATTTACCAAACTTATCAATTAATTCCAATAAAGAAGATAAGGTTGACTCTGGATTTCTCAAATAAAGCAAAATATCGTCAGCATAAGCCGAAATTTTATATTCCATATCTGAATATGGAATACCTTGTATCTCCCTCGTTTGCTGTATTGCTAACAATAAGGGTTCTAATACAACATCAAATAATAAAGGAGATAAAGGACAACCTTGTCTAACTCCCCTCTGCAATTGAAAACCATCAGATATCTTATTATTAATATTTAGTCTTGCAATCGGGAAGCTATACAATGTTTTTACCATTTGTATAAATCCAGAACCTATACCAAACCATTCTAAAGCCTGATACATAAAATTCCATTCTACTCTATCAAATGCTTTTTCAGCATCTAATGAAACTGCAAAAGCCGGTTCATCCATTTTTTTTGATAAGTTTAACATGTGAAACAATAGTCTAGAGTTATTAGAGGAATGTCTTTTAGCAACGAAACCCGTTTGATGCATATCTATAATATGTGGGAGAGCTTTGGCTAATCTCAAAGCCAAAATTTTCGCTAAAAGTTTGTTATCAACATTTATCAAAGATATTGGCCTGTAGTTTGAAACCAAAGTAGGATCTTTATTTGGCTTAGGCAAAACAATTATTATTGATTCAGCCATAGTACCTTTAATATTACCTTTTATAAGTTGTGTCTGATATAAATTTAGTAAATGTGGGGAAAGGATATTTTGAAATGTTTTATAAAATTCTACTGTATAACCATCACCACCTGGAGCGGATCCAACTCTAAGAGATCTCAATGCTGTTTCTAATTCTTTTAATGATATAGGTTCATCTAAACTCCGTTTTATATGATCAGGAACCTTAGGTCCATTAATTAAATCTAAAAAATTTTTTCCATCTTTTTGTCTCTCCAAATAAGGATCGGAAGAATACAGGTCCTTATAAAATTTTAAAAATTGTTTTAATATTATATTTGTTTGATTTGTTATTATACCATTATCATCTTTTATTCCATTAATATTAGTTCTTCTTTTTTTTGCTTTAAGGTAATTTGCCAATAATCTCCCCGCCTTATTAGAATTTCCATAATACACTGTTTGCTTGGAAAACAAATCTCTTCTTATCATTTTTGAAGTTAATTCATTATATTTACCTTTTGCTTTCAAAAGAGCTTGCAAAACTTCATATTCCCATTTACTTATCAATTTAGCTTCTAATATTTTTATTTCTTTTTCTAATTCTATATATTGTATTTTAATCTGTTTTCTAATAAAAGCTGAATATGATATAATATTACCCCTCATAGTTGCTTTAAATGCATCCCATACATTCTCTATAGATGTATCCTCCACTAAATTTATTTGAAAGAAATCGTTAATTTGTGTTTTAAAATTTTCCAAAAATTTGTCATCCACAAGCAATGCATTATCGAATCTCCAAAGAGGTCTACCATTCTCTAATTGATCTAAATGTAATTCTATCCATACTCCCGCATGATCCGAAATAATAATAGGATCTATGGAAGCTTTAATCACCTGTTGCACTTTATTTGTTGAAACAAAAATATAATCTATTCTTGAAAATGATTTATGAACCTGTGAACAAAATGAAAATTCCTGATCATTAAAATGAAGAATACGCCATATATCTTTCAAATCACATGACTGAACCAAATTATCTAAACCTAAAGATTTAATACTTTTACCAGGTTTTTTATCCAATAATGGATCCATTACAGCATTAAAATCTCCAGCCACCACTAAATTAGAAGTAGCCAGTGGTAATAACATATTCTGTAATTTTTTAAAAAATTCTGATTGATTCGAATTAGGGGCATATATATTAAACAACGTCAGGGCATCATTTCCCATACCTATATCAATATGTATCCATCTTCCATGTGGATCTGAATTTTTTACCTTAATCTTGGCCATACATTTTTTATTTATAAGAATTGCTACCCCTGCTTTTTTACCCTCTGCTGGAGCAAAAAAACATTCTTTTACCCACCCACCCGATAGTTTCTGTGATTCCTTTATACTAAGATGGGTCTCCTGCAGACAATAAATATCCGCATTTTGCTTTTTTAAAAATGTTAATACTTTTTTCCTTTTGATTACGTGATTCAGGCCATTGACATTAATAGAATATATCTTAAAAGACATTATACATTTTAATACTTCTCATTATAATCTTCTTCTCCTCTTCTTTCATTTTTAGAATACAAAATATGTTTTTCACGACACACATATTTACCCCTAAAGTATCTAAACCCTTGTTTATTTTTCCCTTAATCATTTTAGTAAATATTCTCATTTTCCCTCCCTTTCCCATCCAATATAATGGCTGCTTAAGGATACACATTGGAACTGTAACCCGAACATTCTCCTCCCTCCTAGGCAATCAATATTCAATCAATTTCCCCTTCTTCCTTAGTATTTTTATTTACATCATAAAATTTTATCTTAAACATATATTTAGTATTTTATCAATGTTTTTTCTATATCTTGTTCTTTCTTTCTTATAAATTTTTATTGTCTTTTCTTTGTATCATTTTTCCTTTCTTCAGATATTTCAATATTTCATACTTTTATAATTTTTCATAAAGTCATCAAAATCCATCTTAATGTTTTATGTTAAAATATCATAGGTTCTGGTTTAGCAAGAAAAGCTTTTAATTTTTCTGGATCCTCGAAATATAGGGATTTATCTCCAGATGATACTCTCATTTTTGCCGGATAATATAGACCGTATTTAAAACCTTTTTCTTTTAGCTGAGGTCTCATGTCTAATAGTCTCTTTCTTTTATTTGCTGTGTTTTTAGCAAAGTCCGGCAAAACCATATTCTGGATCCTTTATAATTTAGATTTTTGTCTTTTTTTGCAGCATTTAATATTTCTAATGCTTGTTGGTATCTAAGCATTTTGAAAATTAGCGGTCTTGGCCTGCCTTTGTTTTCTACATTTTTAACTGGAATTCTATGCGCCCTTTCTATTTCAAGTGGTTGTTTCAAGTCCAGTTGTAATATTTTTGGAATTAAATTTTCAAGAAAAAGGATAGCATTTTTCCCTTCTAAATTTTCTTGTATTCCAAAAAGTTTAATGTTTTTCCTTCTTCCTCTATTCTCATAGTCTTCCAGTTGATCTTTCAATTTATTTAATTCCAGGCTGTCATTTTTGCATCTATTTGATTCACTTTCTATAACCTCCATTTTTGATTCTAATTCAGTTGTTCTTTTGTTATTAACTTCCATTTGTCTGTGGATGTTTAAAATTTCTTCCTTCATTTCAGACATATTGGTTACAGTTTCCTTAAGCATTTGTTTAATTTGTCTTAGTTCTTCCATAACTTCTGCTTTACTCAATATGTCAGGCTCTTCAACAGGAAGTGGGATCTTGCTTGGTGTTATTTGATCTTGTTTCTGTCTTTTTGCAGACGTACCAGCCTCATTTTTGTTTTGTCTGGTACTTGCCATGTTGTTATTTTCTTTTTCTTGGTTTTACTTTCTTTATATTTATTAGGAGACACAATAGTCACTTTCAGTCACAATTCCCAGTAATCTGTCTTGTTTCAGTTTTTTACACAGTTATATCTTTTACAGCAATAGTTTTAGAACAGCATTGAAACTTTCTTTTTTCCTCCTTTGGCCAATTCAATTTTTTTTTTTATCAGCCAGCCCTCACTGTCTCTCTGTATCAGTCCAGAGAAAAACCAATAAGAAAAAATTATTTTCTTCTCAGACTTTTTTTTTTTTTCCTCTGGTTTGTTCACATACTTCAATATCTCGCCGCTTGTCTCTTTTTTTTTTCAAGTCTTCAATTGATGTCAATATCTCTATCAAATTGTCTCCATTGATGAATAAATCCTTTTTTTTTTTATTATTATCTGCCTCAATGCCGATCCAACGCTGAGAGAAAAGCAAACAAGAAGACTGGCTTCAGGCAAAAAATCAGTTAATCACTCAGGGCTCCGTTTCAGCTCTAATCTGGAAATGGCTGCTTCAAACCGCCACACTTAGGAATTCAACTGACAGCTTCCACATATTGGGAGTCAGGTCTCTCTTTTACTTTTTTTTTTTTTAAACATTAGTTAGTATTTTCCCCTTTAAACAACTCTCTTCACAGTTATAGCTTTGACAGCATTAATATTTAAAACTGCATTTAAACTTCTTTTTTCTTCCGTTAGCCAATTCAATTCAATTCTTTATCAGCCTTCCCTCACTGTCTCTCCACATCAGCACAGAGACAAGCCGTTAGAATCAGTTATTTATCTTTCCTTAGCACCTCTCTCTTCTGTGTCAGACCCCCTCAGTTAAACTTCAATAATTGCCGTTCTGAGAAAGCTGCAAATCTTCAAAAGCCTTCTCTCATTCTCTCAGCATTCAAATCGGCAAACAATATAATCTCACAGTCTTTTAACTTTTATGACCTCCAGTATCATCAGATTGTATTCGCTGACATTTCTTTTCCCTTTTTATATGTTATCTGTCTTGATGCTGCGCCGATTCAGCGCCGAGGGAAAACAATAAAAGTATCAATCAATTAGTCTCTCAGGGCTCCGACTCAGCGCTTCAAACCGCCACAGCCCAGGAATCTAGCTATCAACGGTCTCACATTGGGATCTGTCCCTTTTTCAATGTTAGTCAGTTAATAAAATTTTTTTTTTTACAGCTCTTCTCACTCTCGTGCCGTATCACCACACAGAAAGACCGGTAAAAATTAGTAGCTTTACTTTTCTCCTTCGCTTCAGATCTTTTCTGCGATTCTGGCAGGAAATGTTTTCAAATTATCTTTTATATATATTTAATTTGTTATCTTCAGCAATTGATTTCTTAAAAATCAAGTTGAAAGGGGAATTTTTTATTAATTTGTTGCCTATTTGAGAGGAGCTCCGTGATCACACGTCCATCTGTGTGTGCGGTAAGCCGAAACCCAGATTTTGAAGAAACAAGTCAATTGGTCGCAAGAACCACCTCTTGACATGAAGGGTCTTTTATGAGCCAATCACCCAGACAGGGGAAAACGTGAAGACCGTGGGACCTCAAGGCCGCT
Source organism: Geotrypetes seraphini (assembly GCF_902459505.1). Lineage (NCBI taxonomy): Eukaryota > Metazoa > Chordata > Amphibia > Gymnophiona > Dermophiidae > Geotrypetes > Geotrypetes seraphini. The sequence goes on from NC_047084.1 coordinate 455,041,785, forward strand.
GCCGCCACCACAACCAGGCACTTGGTGAGGACTCTGGGTGAAGATGCCAGGCTGAATGGTAGGACCTTGTATTGGTAGTGGTGATGTGCCACTCAAAATCTGATGAATTTTCTGGAAGCTGGGTGAATTGGGATATGAGTGTAGGCTTCCTTGAGATCCAGAGAGCATAGCCAATCGTTTCGAGCCAGGAGAGAATATAGAGTGGCTAGAGTATGCAAAACTTTCTTCTGTCCAAAAACTTGTTGAGGGCTCTGAGACCTCCCATCATCTTCCCTACTAAAAACCCCTGGTTCTTTTGATCTACAGGGACTTCTTCTATGGCATTGAGAAGAAGGTAGTGAACCTCCTGAAGAAGAGGGGATTGGTGAAGCCTGAAAGCAGACTCTCTTGGAGGATGATCTGGAGGGATGGTGATGAAATGTAGAGAGTAACCCTCCCGTATGATTTTCAGAACCCAGATCAGAGGTGATGAGCTCCCAACGATGGAAATAGAGTTGAATGCGACCTCCGATTGGCTGAGGAAGAGGCTTGAAGTAGAGGGATTGAAACTATGCTCTCTATCAACAGGACAAAAGGACTGAGCTGACTTGGCAGGAGCAGCCGGTTGGGTCTTGGGAGGACACAGCTTTTTTTGCTTCTTCTGTTGAGACCTCACTTTGGCTGAAAAACATCTCTGATAAGAAGAAGCAGGCCTGAAAGGTCTCGATGAGGGTTTGGACTTGGATTTAAACAAGGTGTCCCATCGAGTCTCATGAGCTGAGAGTTTTGGGTCACCGAATCTGCCAAATCCCCAAAAAGCTTGTCCCCTAAGCAAGGAATGTTGGCTAGTCTGTCCTGCAGGTTAACATCCATGTCAGACATAGAAGAGGCTCAGGACGCGAGTTCAAAGATGTCATAAGCTGAACGCACATGATACTTCCTCAATTGCAGAACAGTGCTCCCAAAATGTTGAAAACCTTTCAACTTGGGAGAAGGGAGGAGCTTACTAAAGATAGCGGCCTGAGGACTCCGCAGAGACGCCACTGTGCTGTTGAAGGGAATTTTTTTCCTGCCGGATGGTGAAGAGAGTCTAAAGTTCGGGTATTCCCGGACAAATCTGTTCCGTCAACGGGCCCGATGGATGCCTTTGTTGATCACGGCACAAGAACGCCACAATCGGATGTTTCCCCGGCTGAAGGGAATGCGCAAACTGAGGCGTGTGATCCTTCCTTTGAGGGTGTCACTCTGTCCTCCAAAGAACGAAGTCTGCCTAGCTGTCCCGGTGCATCGGGGGAGTCGTTTCTGGATGCCACGGCCCGGAGTACCCTCTTGCTGGTCTCTCGGAGTGGGAGGACTGGCTCTGAGATAGGGCAGGAGGAGCAGTTAACATCTAAGCAACTGGTGACAAGAGGATCACAGCTAACTCATTTAGATTCCCATACAGCTGACGTTGGCTAAGATGTAATGGGAGCTGCAGGGAACTCTGGTGCAGGGATTGTTCCCTTACAGAGGCCCAGGGTCTTTACAATGGAATCCATTTGGGATGCTATCTCGGATATGCAAACTTCTCTTGGTAATCAAATCCAGCAACTGACTACTCGGTGTAATAATAATAATAACAGTTTATATACCGCAGTACCGTGAAGTTCTATGCGGTTTACAAAAGAATAAAAGAAGGTACAAATTGATTGAACTTAAGAGGTGAAAGCAAGTGGTTGATAGGTCAAGAGAATCGTTATTGAGGAGAAAGAGATGTATGGGTCAGCTGTCTAGGTACTTCAGGAACAGATGTGTTTTTAGGCGCTTCCTGAATTCCTCATAAATAGTGGACGAAAACAACTGTTCTAGATCTTTACCCCATAATGCTGCCTTATGTGAGAGAAGGTGTTCATGGTGTTTTTTCAGTTTACATCCTCTAACTGGGGAGGGGGGGGAATGAAGTTTAAATGTGAGCTTCTCTTGTGTCTGTTGGCTGAAAAGGAGAAAAGGTCAGTTATATATTTAGGGGCTAGTCCGTATTGTACTTTAAAGCAGAGGCAGGCAAACTTAATCTTTACGCGTGCTTCCATTGGTAGCCAGTGTAACTGCCGGTAGTAAGGTATCACATGATCAAATTTCTTTAGCCCGAAGATTAGTCTGACCGCTGCATTTTGCATTAATTGTAAATGTCGCATATTCTTTTGGGAGATTGCTAAATAGGCAATGTTACAGTAATCAAGTTGACTCAGTACGAGGGATTGTACCAGGATTCTGAATGCTGAAGTATCAAAATATGATTTAATGGATTTAAGTTTCCAGCGAGTGAAAAAACCCTTTCTGATTAAGGAGTCCACCTGGTCTTTCATGGTTAGGCATTGATCCAGAGTTACACCCAGTATCTTCATGGTGGACTGAATAGGGCAACTAAGTTTATTGATGCATAGTGTTGTTTTGGTGTCAAGCAAATGTGGCGAAGCAACAAAAAATTTTGTTTTCTCTGAATTAAGTTTGATCTTGAAGTCTGTCATCCAAAGCTCCATCAAATTTATAGCTTCTGATGTCTTGGGAATAGTTTCTGAGATAGAGTTAGCAAATGCGATGATGATCGTAAAGTCATCAGCGTAACTGAATGATTTTATCCCCAGCTGGATTAATTGCACGCCCAGTGAAGACATGTAGACATTTGAAAAGCAATGGGGATAGCGGTGACCCTTGCAGCACACCGGATGGATTGCTCCAGGTATCGGCGAGATCATATTTGAAACGTACTTGATAGGTACGGGACATAAGGAAGCCACAAAACCAGTTCAACACCTCATCCCTGATACCAATACCACTGTGCTTTCAGAGAACCTGGAACTCAAAACCAAGGTAACGAGTTTTGAGAGTAAATCAAGTGACTGATACTAGACTAAAAATTTTGGAAGTTCAAGCTTTAACTTGGGCCAAGGACAGTACTAGCTTGCACTTTAAACAAGAAATGATGGAAAACTCTATTAGGAGATGTAATCTCCGAGTACTTAATTTTCCTAAAGTTCAACCTATATCTGCCCTGCAATGTTTAAAAGATATATGTCTGAAATTCTGAAAGTTCCGGAGACCTCATACCCACCTCTATCTAAAATATACTATTTTCCAAAGGCAATTAAATTTCAAAAGTCCAACCAGAAGAATCTTCCTGCTGATAGTTTAGACCTGACTAATTTCTTGGAGAGGTCGGATACTGAGGTTTGTGTCTCAGCAACATTAATTGTTCAGTTTGCTATTGACTCTGATAGGGAATGGATCTTAAGATGTTTTTTAAATATAAAGATATTCCCTTTTTGAATAATCTAATATAATAAAACCCTAAGCCACGCATGTGCACTCCCATCTGCATGCTCCAGTTTTCCAAGCGCTGTAGGGCACCGCAGGTAGGAGTGCGTATGCGCGCACATCTCTCTCTCTCTCCCCTGAGGCGGATGTCGGCACGGCGGATGTTGGCGGCTGCAGGCTGTGGCGGCTGCTGGCTGCGGCGGGCGAGCCCGGAGTCTAGATACTCCTGAAAAGGAAGGCAAAACAGAAGGTTCTGTGTTGTCGTCTCTGAGTGGCAGAGATTGAAAGAAGAGGAACAAGAAGTTGTAAGGTCACTGGAAGGAAAAAAAATAAAGGAATTGGCAGATGAAGGAATCGTGGCTGAGAGTGAGGCTGTTCATTTGCAGGAGGCTGGCCAAGCAGACAGAAGGTGGTAGTCAAACACACAAAAGGACAGGGAGCTAGAGAGACAGATTTAAAGGGAAAAAAATGCACAAGGAGAGACACACACAGAAAAAACAAAAACAAAAGGAGAGAGATAGGAAAAAAAAACCAAGAGAGACATACAGCAGCCAATGAGACAGATAGACAGACAGTAGCCAAGGAGACAGACAGAAAAACACAAAAGGAGAGAGATAGGAAAAAAAGACAGAGAGACATACAGCAGCCAATGAGACAGATAGACAGACAGTAGCCAAAAAAGGGAGAAGGGCTGCTGCTGGATAAGGAGAGCAGTGAAGGGGTGGTGGTGGACACATGGAAGATAAAGGAAGGGAGAATGGGTGGACAGCCGAGGAAAACGAAAGACAGAAATACAGAAAGTGTCTAAGGAGAGAGAAAGAGAAAGAAATAAAGACAGACACACACACATATATTCTAGCACCTGTTAATGTAACGGGATATAAGACTTGTATTATAAGAATGTATCCAGATGTCTTCGTTCTACTCAAAAGAGAAGGAAACAATTTCTCATTTTGAGACCCCAGGCAGTTCAATTAGGGGTAACTTTTGCACTTAGATATCCCTGTAAGTGCGTTCTGACATATAAAAAAAGTAGATATGTATTCTTTGAACCACAGCAGCTGTCTAAGTTTATTTCAGATAGAGAGCAGTCAGTATCTTCTATATGAGTTTTGCTGTCTTCAAGCCTAGCAAGATTAGTTCATGTGCACTCAGGTCCCCATTTTTTAGTTCCTTTGATTAAATTACCTTGGTTTAATTCAGTTTATTTATAGCTGCCTCCCCGGGAGATATATTGTGGACTAACTATACTCTGTAATAAGTTGATACCTCTTGGAATTATATTTTCATTTTACATTGTATTTTTTCTTTTTTGACTTGTAAAGATTGTCAAAGTTAAAACTTATAAATAAATAAAATAATAAATAAAATAAAACCTTTCAACTTATGAGATGGGATATATATGCAGGAAACTGTTTCATGAGATGCTTCAAGTAGCATGAGCAGTAGAAATTGTAGTTGACAGCTCTATTAGCCAACATGGAATTTCGGTAGAGTCTTCGACAAAATCTGTCCATAGTATAGCCCTCCCTACCAGGAAGAACCAATGCATAAACTTTGGACGAGTAAGAGTAGACTTCATGACGAGGGATTGATAGGGAGTTGAGGTTCATCAAATCCCAGGAGAGATATCTTGTAGAGAGAATCCAATTTTCTAGGAGCCACCAGTACCAAGAGGGGTGATTCCAAATTCTTGTAAAAAGTCTCTCTTAAAATCCCATGCAAAGGGAGCTTGAGCATTTCCTTAGTAGGATGATTGTAATCCAAGGTTTAGAGAAACTCCTCACTATACTTAGAATCAGCCTCCAATGTCACTGAAAGATCCTTTCACATTCGTCGTATAAATCTAGTGAAAGAAAGCTTTTCGGTGGGAGAAACCACTCTAGCTGGAGAATGTCTTGGAGACTTCAATACAGGAGAATCATCAACATTGGTAGTAGAAGGTGATGGATCAGGGTCGGAATCATCCTGCAAATCAGAGTCCTGGAGCAGAGGAGGAGAATGGTGCTTCAACCAATGCGGGTCTGGTGTTGGGGTCTCAGAATGTTTTCTCTTTAGAGATACCTTCCCAGGCTTAATGGAGCTCCTGTCAAGAATGCCTGGAAGAGGATGTATGACATTGAGCAGATGTGGACCGGTGTTTGGAAGACCAATACTTCGATGCTGGAGTGGCAGGACTGGATTGGCGTTGCGACTTTCTGGGACACACCAATAGAGCATCGATGGTACCAGAGATCATGGTAATGTTAGGCTGAGGCTGGACTGGTACCAGAGGAGTCAGTGTCAGGAGTAACAACTGAAATTGGTCCCCAAGCTCCTCTTGAAGCACAGTATCAAGCTTCTGCCTCAAAGTAAGCACCGGTACACGGGGCTTTGTCGCCGGTACCACAGGTGCTATGACACATTCCGGAGAGGATGACTCCGATGACGAAGCATCCCTCGATAATGGAACTGGTCGCTATAGGGACTTACGCTTAGTCAGCATGAATTGGATCAATGCCTTTGTGTACTGTGCCCCTGGAAGGGAAGGGGATGGCTTCTTATACAGCTTACCCAAGAGCGTGATGACCGGTGTCGATGCTGGTGCCTCTGGCGGTGTCGAAGTTTTGATGCCAGTGATTTAGATATAGAGTCGGTGTTATCGGTGCACCTCCCTCCATGTCGACACCAAAAAGTTTCTCTTGTTGGAGAATACAATTCTTGATGGTAAGCTTCTGCAGTGAAGAGCAGCGTTTACAAATCTGAACACGGTGTTCGGGACCCAAACATTGCAGGCACCAGCTATGAGGGTCCGTTAGCAATACAGTGCGAGAACACCGATCTTACTTTTTAAATCCCATCAGTGGGCCTGACATCAACAGAACACCACCTCAGCCAAATCAAACTCAATGGTTGAGACGTGAAAGTAGACCCCGCTGAGGAGAACCCCCGCAGGCGAAAAAAGAAAAAAATAAACTTTTTAAAAAAAACTTTCAGATAAAACTATAAAAGAAATAAAGATGAAAAAGAGCATGAGGAGAATCAAGATGGCGACGGCGTGCTTAACAGCTAGTTTGAAATGCTCTGTCCTACCTTGCAAAGTTTCCACAAAGTCGTTAATCGGCTTGCTTTTTTTCTCCAATGCCTCATATCAAACACAAGGGTATGCTTTGGATGGACTCCTCTACTCCCAGGCAGGCGACGATGGAGTGCTTTTTAGCTAGATCCCCATCTGTTCCAGGAGTGGAGTTGCCTGCATTTACCTTGGAGGAAGGAGCCTCCAAGGCGTTAGGGCTGGAAATATTACCTCCTCCTGTTGCCCGTTTGCCGCCGTGACCGGTGCTGGAAAATGTTGAAGGCGCAACTGCCGAAGCCTGGATGTGCTTGACACAACCGCATAGTGGGGGCTTTCACACGGAACAGAACGCCAAAATTACAACTGCTTTGGGAGTTGCTGAACCCCGCTCCTTCGTGGTGACATTAGAAGCTATATGGACTACACTTCAAAGACTTGAAAAAGCTGTGAATAAATCGTCTGAAGAAGCTTCACCGACAATTTATCACTATTTGTTCAAGCCATGAAAACTGAAACTCATACTAAGTTTGAACAAGTGGACAAGGAGCTGGTTGCATTACAGAATTTAGTGGGTAATTTTGTCAAGGACAAAATTATTTACCAGAGGAAATTTGAACAAATTGAAAACTATAATAGAAGACTCAATTTGAGAATTCTTAACTTTCCTAAATCACTAGGTGTAACATCTAGTGATATATTAAAAAAATAATGGAAAATTTTGAAATTTACTCTTGAAACAATGCCTCCTTTAAACCGAGTCTTCTATTTACCAACAAAACCAGAAATACCATCTGAAACAAATCAAGGAGAGAATCCACCAGTGTTGGATTTAAATAATATAACAGCAATTCTTAAAAACTCTGAAGTTCAAATTGACTCTAGATGAACGATGTTAACATTCTTTGTTTTTGAACGATTTAAATGCTGTTATGAGAATGTTTTTCTGCTTTTCTCAATTGTTATTTTATGGTGAAAAAGTATGGATATTTCCAGATGTTGCTAAAATAACTCAAGAATTGAGAAAACTTTTTCTAAGTATGAACCAAGATGTAAAAAAGTTGGAAGCTAGCTTCTTGTTAAGTTACCCCTGTAAATGTTTGATCAGCTATATGAGGATAAAGTATGTCTTTTTTGCTTCTGAGCAACTTCGTAGCTTTTTGGATTCTAAGACTGTATTCCATAATGTATAGGGTAATTAATAATTTATAGGATGGGTATGATTGATTCATGTTAAGTTGTTTTGTTTTTTTTAAGCAATATTTGCATGGAGATCTCCTTATCTTTTCTCAATTCTCCACAGTATAGTTATGGTCTATGGCAGTGTTTTTCAACCGCTGTTCCGCGGCACACTAGTGTGCCGCGAGATGTTGCCTGGTGTGCCGCAGGATCGCCATCAGGGCAGTACTACCAGTCCTGCATTCAGGGGCCCGGAGCTGACAGGGGGCCCGAGGCAGGGGCGCCAGTAGCTCATCAAGGCAAAGTGAGTCGATCACCCAGGACTCACTTTGTCTTGGCGATCTAATCTATCGAGCCGATAAGTCTTCTTCTCCCCGACGTCAATTCTGCAGTCGGAGAGGAAGTTCGGGCCAGTCAATCGCTGCCTGGCTGGGCGGAACTTCCTCTCCGATTGCAGAATTGACGTCAGGGAGAGCATGCGTCGGCGTCGGCTTTGGGGCCTGTTATCCATTGGTGGGTCCTGTTCCCCGATGGCAGCGGCAGTGGCTTGGGGAACGGCAGGGAGAAAGAAAGAAAGGGGGCAGGCAGGGAAACAGAAGGAAAGAAGAGAAACAGAAAAAAAGAAAGAAAGGTCAGGGAGAGAGGAAGAAAAAGTTGGGGGAGGGAATGAGGTGTGGAGGAGAGAAAGCATACAGGCTGATAGAAGGGAAGAAAGATTGGATGCACAGTCAGAAGAAGAAAGTGCAACCAGAAATCACCAGACAAGGTAGGAAAAATGATTTTATTTTAAATTTAGCAAAGTGGAGGCAGTATTACCACAGTTTTCAAAGGAATTTGCCCAAATAACTTAATAGTTAACTGGGTAAATTCCCAGAGATGAAAACTTCCCTTCACTTACTATGCACAGTTCTGAATTTATATCTGCTGTCTATATTTTACAATATGGTCACCTTTTACTAAACTGCAATAGTGGTTTTTAGCGCAGGGAGCTTATGAGCGTCAAGAGCAGCGCTGGGCATTCAGCGCAGCTCCCTGCGCTAAAAACTGCTATTGTGGTTTAATAAAAAGGATGGAGGGTATATTTGTCTATTTTTGTATGCTATAAAAACCAAATACAGAGAGAGACTGAGAGCTGTTGACGAAGAGCTACGTGTGTGTCTTTCTTCGATTCCAGTCAAAATATCAGCTTTGTGTTCAGCCAAACAGGCCCAGGTTTCGCACTGAATAAAGTATTTTATAATTTTTCACTATTCTGTTTACTTAATATTTCATAATAAAGTAATTATAAAATACTTTCTTTGTGTTTATTTGATTCCTATCAAGAGAATTACTTTATATATAGTCAATATAGGCACAGAGTTAAATTTTTTAACATTTTCTAATGGTGGTGTGCCTCGTGATGTTTTTCATGAAACAAGTGTGCCTTTGCCCAAAAAAGGTTGAAAAACACTGGTCTAAGGAAGAGTATTAATATGATGCTAAGATGGTCTATTTGATTTATTTCTTTAACTCTGTATTTCTGTTAACAAGTGGATGCTTGTGGATTTATTTGAAAATGCATATAAATTAAAAAATTAAAAAAATAAAAGGAGCATGAGAGCGGGAAAGCAAACAATTGAAAATGAAGACCGTTAAATATGCGACTTCAATGCTCCACGGAAAAAATGGAACTGAGGGGCCAGGCGCCAATGTCGGGCAGAAGGCACTCGTGCATGCGCAGTGCGAGCTATCACAAACTTTCTAAAATTGTTAAAGAGGCGATGCACTTTTAAAGCGTCTATACCAGGGCTCCGTGGATGACGTCGCCTATATGTGAGAATATGCTGCCTGCTTGTCCTGGGATAAATGCCACAAGGAAAAAATTTCACGCACCAAACTAGCTCTCAGGGGAACAGATCCAACTAAAAACTTCAGGTCAGACCTTTATTAATGGCTCTGTCAGTTCCTACAGGAAGTCAAATTCTAAAACTATAGTGATAACACTTACTGCTGGTTCTGCTCTGCCTCACTCTGCTGGTTCGTGCTGAAGCTTTGCATAGCCTGCACTTCCTCCTCCTCCTCATCCTCACTTGAAGCTTCCTCAGCAGCATGGTTGGAACGGGGTGAAGGTGTAGTTGCAGTGCCATCAGCTTTTTGGATGGATGGTTTCTGACAGATATATTTAGGATCACGTCCAAGATTACAAATCTCTTCCAGCAACTGAAAAATAAGACGAAAGGAAACATTTGAGTGAAATATATAACTCATGAAGCCAGCAGTTACACAACACTTCTTGCATCACTGCCTCTTGAAGGCAGTAGAATGCAAGATACAGAAGAGCTTGGTTACATCATCAGCACATTCACTCCTCCACCATCTAGTATCACTACCTATATGCAATATCTTATGAGCTTCAAAAAAACTCTTTGGCACAACAATATGGTGATCATCAGCAGCAAAACTGAGATTGAAATCATATTCCACATATCCTGGCTTCAGGGTGATATTCATTACTATCATATTATATGCAATATATTTATTTTAAATTTATTCCAAAATAAGAATTATACTTAGGGAAAATAAGTCCAAATTAAGGGAGAAAGAGAAACAAATCGTGTATCTGGATTTTCAGGTGTTCTACAAGGTTACGCATGAATGACTACTTTGAAAAATTGCAAGCCATGGAATTGAGGGTGAAATACTCACGTGGATTAAAAACTGGCTGGCGGATAGGAAACAGAAAGTGGGAGTAAACGGACAATACTCGGACTGGAAAAGCGTCACAAGTGGAGTGCCACAGGGTTCGGTGCTTGGACCCGTGCTCTTCAACATATTTATAAACAACATGGAAATTGGTACGATGAGTGAGGTGATTAATTTTGTAGATGATACGAAGTTATTCAGAGTAGTGAAGACACAGGAGGATTGCGAAGATCTGCAACGGGACATAAACACACTCAAGAAATGGGCCGCGACATGGCAAATGAAGTTTAACGTGATAAGTGTAAGGAGATGCATGTTGGTAACAAAAATCTTATACACGAATACAGGATGTCCAGTGCAGTACTTGGAGAGACCCCCAGGAAAAAGAGACTTGGGAATACTGGTCGAAAAGTCAATGAAGCTGTCCGCGCAATGCGTTGCGGCGGCAAAAAGGGCAAACAGAATGCTAAGAATGATTAAGAAGGGGGATCACGAACAGATCGGAGAAGGTTATCATGCCACTGTACCGGGCCATGGTACGCCCTCACCTGGAATACTTTGTTCAGCACTGGTCGCCGTACATGAGGACACAGTACTACTCGAAAGGGTCCAGAGAAGAGCAACTACAATGGTTAAGGGGCTGGAGGAGTTGCATACAGTAAAAGATTAGAGAACTGGGCCTCTTCTCCCTTGAAAAGAGGAGACAGAGGGGACATGATCAAAACATTCAAGATAATGACTTAGTAAAGACAGGTTCTTCACCCTCTCCAAGGTGGACAGAACGAGAAGGCACTCTAAAGTTAAAAGGGGATAGAATCCGTACAAATGTAAGGAAGTTCTTCTTCACCCAGAGAATGGTAGAAAACTGGAATGCTCTTCCGGAGGCTGTTATAGGGGAAAACACCCTCCAGGGATTCAAGACAAAATCAGACAACTTCCTGCTGACCCAGAATGTACGTAAAAAAGGCTAGTCTCAGTTTGGGCACTGGTCTTTCACCTAAGAGCTGCCGCGTGAGCAGACTGCTGGGCATGATGGACTACTGGTCTAATCCAGCAGCAGCAATTTTTATGTTCTTATGACATAGAAGCAATCGCCTGAAATTAGAAAGGGTTAATATCAAATCACCCACCCATTGATCTTCACTATTAACAATCATTATAGCTTCCCTATCTAACAGGAATCTTTCTAGTTGGTCAGGCTCAAAAATATACTGAATTTTTTTTTTTTTTAATTTAAAAATATTTTCAGTTATACATGAATTGAATATAAAAGACGATCATGAACACAGGAAATGATGAAGATTTTGTGCTTCAAGGCGACAGAATAGAAGTTGTAAAGTATTTCAATCTCCTAGACTCTTTTATAAAGAAGCAACTAGCAGGTAAAAAATACTTCACAGAATAGCACTTGGTTGCTCTTCAATGAAAGCTCTCGACAAAATATACAAAGGCAAGGAAATAACATTCCAAATGAAGATCAGACTTGCCCATGCACTCATTCTCTCAGTGGTCAAAAAACTAAATCAATTCAAGAAGAGATCAAACTGGCAATATCACCTGAAGCCCAAATGATGAAGTTACGACTGTCTTATTTTTGTCATACTGTCAGAAGAGAGAGATCATTGGAGGAGGACATCATGTTTAGGAAGACTAAAGGAACAAGGTAAAGAGAGCAACCTGCAATCAAATGGCTGGACATGTTGAAAACAACTATGGGGATAACGCTGGAGGACCTTACCAGATTAGTACAAAACCAATTTCTTTAGATCTGTAATTCATAAAGTCAGTAGGACTCAAACAGGAGTCAATGGCACCTAACACATTAAGGATAATTGAGGAAATAGTACGAAACAGTTTACATTGCCATTATTTCAAACAAGTCCACATCAAGGAAGGAAACCCCAAGAACTGCTATGGCATCATTAATAAATAAAATTTAACACAATTTAACAAAAATAACTAAATATGCTGGCCCAGAGACAATATTTAAACCCAATTTAACCTGTGGTGTGTGGCGTAGTGGTTAAAGCTACAGTCTCAGCACCCTGAGTTTGTGGGTTCATATCCCATGCTGACTCTTGTGACCCTGGGCAAGTCACTTATTCCTTCACTGTCCAAGGTACATTAGACAGATTATGAACCCACCAACACAGATAGGGAAAATGCCTGAAGTATCTGTATGTAAACCGCTTTGAATGTGGTTGTAAAACTACAAAAAGGTGGTATATATAAGTCCCAATCCTTCCTTTCCGTTACCATTGGCTCCATTACTAAAACCCCTATATTAGAATAAAAAAAGTTTCCAATGGAATTGATCAAAAATATAAAAGATTTGTCTCCAGATTTACAAGGGAATCTCAAAGACCCTACCACTGCCAAATCCTTTAGCTTTAACTGAAAAGCACAGTTACTTACCGTAACAGGTGTTATCCAGGGACAGCAGGCAGATATTCTCTACATGTGGGTGACACCATCGACGGAGCCCCCTAGCGGACGTTTTCGCAAGCAGACTTGCTTGAAGACCTTCAAGCTTGCGATTGGCCCATGCATGCGCGCGAGCCCCTCCCACCTGGTTTAGGGCATGCGTCTCCTCAGCGTGTCCTCAGTTCAGATAGCTTGCAAAGAAGCCAACCACGAGGAGGTGGGTGGGTTACGAGAATATCTGCCTGCTGTCCCTGGATAACACCTGTTACGGAAAGTAACTGTGCTTTATCCAAGGACAAGCAAGCAACATATTCTCTATATGTGGGAGACCTCCAAGCTAACCAGAATGGGATGGAGGGAGAGTTGGCAATTTAGGAAAACAGATTTTGCAAAACAGACTGGCCAAAATGGCCATTACACCTGGAGAAAATATCCAGACAGTAGTGCGAGGTAAATGTATGAACCGAGGACCAAGTGGCAGCCTTACAGATTTCCTCAAGTGGAGTCGAGCGGAGGAAAGCAACTGACGCCGCCATCGCTCTGACCTTCTGGCCTGTGACTCAACCCGGCAGGGAGAGACCAGCCTGAGCGTAACAGAAGGAGATACAAGCGGCCAACCAGTTAGAAATGGTCCGCTTAGATACAGAGTGACCCAAATGACCTTCCAAGTAAGATACTTCAAGTGAGCCCACACAAGCGGCTCGAACAGGGGTTTCATCAAATGAGCAAGGACCACGTTAAGATCCCGAATCACAGGGGGAAGTTTAAGGGATGAACAGAGATAGGCTTCCCGTCAAGCGGCTGATGAAAAGCAGCAGTGGCACTAAGGTGGACTCGAACCGATGAGGACTTGAGTCCAGCGCCAGATAAGTGTAACAGATAGTCCAGGACAGCAGATAAGGAGGCAGACAACAGCTCCTGCTATCGAGTAGCACACCAGGAAGAAAAACGGATCCACTTCTGATGGTAACATTAGCAAGTGGACTCCTTCCGAGAAGCTTTCAGGACATCCAGCACAGGCTTTGAGAACTTGAACGAGGACATCAAGCCATGAGGAACCAAGCCGTTAAGTGCAGAGATTGCAGATTGGGATGAAGAAGAGAACCCCGACTCTGCGTAAGCAGAGAAGGAAAAACAGGCAGAAGAAGAGGCTCCCTGGAACTGAGTTGCAACAGGAGGGAGAACCACGGTTGCTGGGGCTACCGAGGAGCTATCAGAATTATGGTGCACTCGTGGACTTGAGCCTGATGAGAGTCTTCAGAATCAGAGGGAATGCATACAGAAACAGGTTTGTCCAATCCAGCAGAAAAGCATCCGCCTCGAGTCTGAGCAGGGTGTAAACTCTGGAGCAGAAGCGGGGCAACATGTTATTGTGGGGGGGGGGGGGGGGAGACACGAACAGATCGACGTCCGGAGTCCCCCAGGGAGCAAACACTTGACGTAGAGTGAAGGAATGGATGGACCACTCTGTGAGGCTGTAGTAGATGACTCAACTTGTCCGCCAGACAATTGTGCCGGCCCTGAATGTAGACCGCTTGAAGGAATATGTTGCGGCGGATGGCCCAATCCCAGAGCCGCAGCACCTCCTGGTACAGTGATCGGGACCCCGTTCCCCCCTGTTTGTTGATATAAGACATGGCGACCTGGTTGTCTGTGCGGACCAGCACCACTCGGTCGCAAAGCAGGTGACAAAAAGCTTTCAGGGCGAGGAAGATCATTCGAAGCTCCAGCAGATTGATGTGACAAAGGAGGTCGGCACTGGACCAGAGACCCTGAGTGCCAAGATCATCCAGATGCGCCCCCCAAGCATAGGCTGACGAGTCCTTTGTGAGGACCTTTAGCGGAGGAGAAGCATGAAACAGAAAACCTCTGGAAAGATTGAAAGAGAGCATCCACCAACGGAGAGACTGCCTCAACAAAGGAGTACCGTATTTTCACGTAGATAACGCGCACCCGTGTAAAACGCGCACACGGGTATAGCGTGCGGGAAACCAAAATATATGTAAAAAAATTTTGTATACCGCGTACACCTGTATACTGCGCATGCTGCCCCGACTCTCCCGTCGCCGCCCGACTCTTTCGCCCGCCCCGACTCTCCTTTCACCCGCCCCGACTTTCCTCTCCCCCTTGAAGTCCTGTCCCCACCCTGAAAGCCTGATGCCCCCCGACGTCCGATTCACCACCCCGCAGTACCGCTCGCACCCCCACCCCGAAGGACCGCTCGCACGTACTCGCACCCCCACCCCGAAGGACCGCTCGCACGCACTTCCACCTGCACCCCCACCCTGAAGGACCGCTCGCACCCCCACAGCCTCCCGACCCCCCCCCCCCCCATCATGTAGAAGCTCCTATCGGTGTCCTGCTGCTTCCTCTTGGCGGTCCCGGCCCTTCTGTGAGCCCTGCGCTGCTTCCTCTTCCGGCGGTCCTGCCCTTTCTCTGACGAAAAAAAAAAGTTGTAAAACGCGCTCATGCGTATAAAGCGCAAGGTTATGCACAGTTTGTAAAATTGTGTATAATGCGCACGTTATATGCGTGAAAATACGGTAATGAGTTGAGAGACAGGGTCTCGATTTTGGTTCCATTGGGATGCCAGAGTCCATTGAGGAATATGGAGGTGAAGTCTGGCAAAAGGAGTCACGTGAACCGTGGAGGCCATGTGACCGAGGAGGACCATCATGAGCCGAGCCGGGGCCAAGGACAGATGGGCCACCTTTCAGCATATTCGAACAAGGGCCTCCCATCAAGGCCGAGGCAGTAAGGAGCAGAGACGAGCCGTGACCAGGACCGCTCCGATAAATTCCAGAGACTGGGACGGACAGAGGTGAGATTTGGGGAAGTTCACCTCGAAGCCGAGGCTCTGAAGGAGCGAGATGGTTTGATTCATCACTCACAGAACTTCGTGGCGAGAGGACGCTTTGATCAACCAGTCGTCGAGGTAGGGAAACACCTGCAGGTCACGGAGACATAGGGCCGCAGCTACCACAACTAGACATTTCATGAAGACCCTCGGAGAGGCCGCCAGGCCGAAGGGAAGAACACGATACTGGAGATGGAGATCCCCCACCCGGAATCTCAGATACCGGCGAGAGGCCGGGTGCATCGGAATGTGCGTGTACGCCTCCTTGAGGTTCAGTGAGCACAGCCAGTCCCCCTCGTCCAAGAAGGGGTACAAAGTAGGAAGAGTGAGCATTCTGAACCGTTCCCTGACCAGAAACTTGTTCAGAGCACAGAGGTCCAGGATTAGACGCAGATCCTCCGTCTTCTTGGGTACCAGAAAGTACCGGGAATAAAATCCAGTGTTCCACTGGTCCGGGGGCCTGAGCTTCCTGCAAAAGGAGAGGCAGCTGAGACCGAGCAGAAGGAAACTTTCTAGGAGGTAGGACCAGGGGTACGTGACTGAAGTGAAGGGAGTACTCCTCCAGGATGATAGAAAGCACCCAACTGTCAGTGGTAACACTTTCCCACTGGGCATTGAAATGATGGAGACGACCCCCGATGGGGAGGTGAGAAGGCTCCAGGAGGAAGGGAGCCCGAAGGCTCGGACTGGAAATGTCAAAAAGACAGCCCAGTCTTCATCGGAACCGGCAGCTGGGCCTTAGCTTGATGTTGCTGCTGCTGTTGAGACTGCTTCGGGGGAGGACGAGAGAACGCAGGAGTAGATTTCTGCAGAGACCTCCGGAGAGGAATTTTGTATTGCCGAGCCGGGGAGGGCCTTTGGTTTAAGTTTCACCAGAGAGGCAAAGGACCGTTCGTGGTCTGATAGGCGCTTGGTGGCCGCTTCAATAGATTCATCGAAGAGCTCATGACCCACACATGGGAGATTGGCAAGACTATCCTGTAGATTCGGATCTATATCCACAAGGCAGAGCCAAGCGAGTCGACGCATGGCGACCACAAAGGCCATGACCCTCGAGTACAACTCAAAGGCGTCGTAGCCCACCTGAAACATATAGAGGCAGAGCTGGAAGTGGGTCTCCTCGAGGAGGCGAAACTCCCGACGCCGACAATCCGGAATATCCTCCCGGAACGAGCGGAGGGTGTCCACACGGAACCGGAGGTAGAGCGTGAAGATAAAGTTATCGTTGAGGACACGATTCGCCATCATTGACTTTTGGTAAAGACGGCGACCAAACTTGTCCATCGTACGGCCCTCTCGGCCCGGAGGGACGGCAGCCTAAACCTTAGAGGGGTTGGACTTTTTCAAGGAAGACTCAACCACCAAGGACTGATGAGAAAGCTGACAACTCTCAAACCCCTTAACCAGAATCGTCCGGTAACGGGATTCCAACTTGGAGGGAATGGCCATGACCGCATAGAGGGTCTCCAGGTTCCGGAGAAAGGTTTTCCGGAGAACCTGGTGCAATAGCAAGTGCAACGACTGGCGTGGCGGATGATCAACACCCATCTCATCCAGATATTCCTGGGTATAACGGGACTCAGACTGGAGGTCCAGTTTCAAGGCCCTACCCATGTCAGAAATGAAACGAGTAAAGGAGGAGTTTCGAGAAGAAGACTCATCCTCCTGAGGAGACCCCAAGCGAGATCTGGGGGCTGCCAAGAAAGAGAGAGAAATTTCCCTCGAATAGTAAGCCGGGGCCTCGGAGTCCCACGAATGGGAGACTGAAGAAGCTGTACTAAAGTGTCTGGGGGGCGTCGAGGAACGACCCCATGCTAAGTGGGCCGGGGAAGACCCCGGGGTCCAAGGAAGTAGCTGGTGACGCCTCGGGGAAGACTGGGTAAAGGAAAAGTCCTCTACCGGTTTCGAAGAAGGCCCCTTAGAGGCTGGTAACTGTCTCGATGGGGAACACAACCTAGAGTCCAACTCGAGGACAAGCTTGTGTCTAGAAGGTTTCGCGGTTGGAGAACTGCCCCGAAGGGGCGGACAAGCCCGGGGCTTTTTAGGAGGGGCAAACCTCGACAAAGTAGCGGGGGGAAAACGGCCCCCTGGTCTGGATCCCCGAAAAGTCACAGGTGACTCAGGGGATTAAGAATCGCTCGAGGGAACCCAGCGAGTCTTGCGGGCAGGGCCTCGAGAAACGAGGGGACGCTAAGACTGGTCAGACCGAGACTGGGTCGAGACCGAGGTCAGAGGCGTCTAAGTCGGGACCAGTTGGCTCACCACCGAGGAAAGCTGCTTGGTAAGAATAGCCTTAAGCATGTCCTCGAACATAGGCACCGAGACCAAAGGTGGTTGGGTCTTAGGTGCAGCAGTGCGCTCCATCGGGGGCGACCTCGAAGAAGAGTATTCCCCATGTGAAGCACGTTTAGTGATGTCTCGAAGATACCGATGAGGCAGCACTGATATGAGACTCAGAGGTAGGCTTCTTTGCCAGCACACCTGAGGAGGAAAGAGGCTTACCTGATGCCGGAGTAACAGGAGGGGCCGAGGCCGGAGCCTTTGAGGCCGACGGGGACTTCAAGGCCGACGGGGACTTCAAGGCCGAGGACTTCGACGCCAAATCACCCAACGAGGGTACTGAGGCCGAGCTCAAGGCCTGTCCCGCAGGATCCATGGGGCCAAAGAGTTGGAGAATCTTGGCCACCCTCCAACGAAGAACCCGCGGTTGCAAAGTCACACAACGGGGACACGACTCAGCGCGGTGCTCTGCACCCAGGCACTCCACACACCAACGATGAGGGTCGGTGATGGAGATAACCCGGTTGCACTTAGTACAGTTTTTAAATCCGGAAAGAGGTCGGGACATAAGAAAAAAGACAGCCACGGCCGCGGCCCCGCGAAGCCATGTGGCCAGAGTAAGACCAGGAACCCGGTCAAAAAGATAAACCGAAAAACAAATAAAAAGAAAGAAAAACACAGACGCAAGCACA
Organism: Geotrypetes seraphini; assembly: GCF_902459505.1. Taxonomy (NCBI): domain Eukaryota; kingdom Metazoa; phylum Chordata; class Amphibia; order Gymnophiona; family Dermophiidae; genus Geotrypetes; species Geotrypetes seraphini. The sequence goes on from NC_047084.1 coordinate 455,060,224, forward strand.
GCGACTCAAAAGAAACTAACCAAACAAGCTGCGGTGCAAGAGGGACAATATCGCGCGTAGCAAGGGAGCAGTGCTTCTGGCTCCGCGGAAAACAGAGAATTGAGAAGATGCATGCCCTAGACCGGGCGGGAGGGGCAAGCACGCATGCGTGGGCCAATCGCAAGCTTGAAGGTCTTCAAGCAAGTCTGCTTGCGAAAACATCTGCTAGGGGGCTCCGTCGGTGACGTCACCCACATGTAGAGAATATGCTGCCTGCTTGTCCTGGGATAAAAGGCTTTACGTATCATTTGGGTAGATCTGGCCATGTCTGGAAACTAATACAGTTTGATCACAAAAAGATACATTTTCCTTGAAAAGAATGACTTCAAAATCTGTATCTTTTCTTCAATAGAGCCTAAAGACAATAGAGTAGCTCTTTTAATAACTAAATCCTGAGAAGATTCCAAACACTTGGATAGATCTAAACTATCTGGTGATTGCACTCTCTCAGGTGATTTAAAAATATCAAGCTCCCCTTCTAGCATCTCTATTTTTGACGCTATTTTTGATGTTCTTGGAAGATAAAAGATTTAACTTCAAAATTTTCACATACAAGTTGAAATATATCCTTAATACATCTTAATTCCAAAGAAGAAAGATAATGAGTGACTGGAAAATTAAGGAGTCTAACATTACAAGCTCTGAAAGCATTTTCCAATGCAAGTGTATTGATAAACAATCTTTAGCTGAAGCAGCCTTAGAAGACTGAGATAACTGAAATAGAGACACCGTCTTATCCAGTCATTTCAAGCTTAGCCAGTCTAGAATCTTATTCAGTAAGCGCAATTAACACTTCTTGAGTAAACATACCATAAAAAGCAAGGTTATCTTGTAGATTTTTGGCCATTTGAGTAACTTCTAAGAAAACATCCTTCAACCCTTGCTTATCATTAATAACGATGATTCTTTCAAAGACTTACAAGTAGAAACAACAGGAAAAGGTACCTTACACAACTGTAGAGATTCTCTGCGAGAGGGAGAATTAGAAGTCCTTGAGCATGCACAGATGCATGCTCAAGGCAGACAGGCAGAAGCCGGAAGATTTTCTAGGCACACGATCTGTGCCTGCGCTAGACGGGGGGGGGGGGGGGGGAATAGGGGTAAGTTTAAGTTGTTCGTCGGGGGGCCGGTTCGCGCGCGGGGGGAGTGCCGGTTGGAGCGAAGGGGCCTTTGCGAGCAGGGGGGAGCGATGCCGGTTATCGGGGGAGGGGGGGGTGGGAACGTATCATAGTGAGTTTCAATTATTTTCTTCGCATTCTCCGGTCACTACTCTCAATCTTAGAGACCGATTCGATCAATATCTTAATCCATTCCTTAGTCATTTCTCACTTAGATTATTGCAACTCTTTTCTCAATGGTCTCCCCCAAAAAGAAATCCGACGCCTACAATTAATACAAAACACAGCAATAAAACTCATTCACAAAATAGGCAAATTTGAGCATGTTACTCCTCTTCTCAAAGAGGCACACTGGCTCCCCGTTACCCACCGTATCACCTATAAAATCGTACTACTCTCCTTCAAAATGAAACATTTTCACCAACCCTTATTTCTCGACAAACTTCTTATTCCCCAATGTTCCCCACGCATTCTAAGGTCAACTGATCAAAAACTTCTCTTTATTCCCTTCATAAAAGACTTCTACTACACCCGGAAAAAAAAATTTCGCAGTAACTGCCCCAACATTATGGAACTCTTTACCACAGCAACTCCGTGATGAACAACATTTAGACAAATTTAAGATAAGCCTAAAGACTTTTTTATTTCGTGACGCCTTTGGCTACGTTTAGACTTACCTTTAACTTTCCCCTTTTTTTATTTTTTTATTTATTTTTATTTTTTTCTTCTTCTCTTCTATTCTCTCTCTTTTCCTTCTCTAAAACAACCAACCGCTTTGATAAAGCGACTCTCCCTATATGTTTTTTTCCCCTTTCCCACTGTCTCCATTTCTTCTCCAACATGTAACTTTTCCCCTCCCATCCCTTTTATTTTAATTTTATTTTTTTTTCTTCTTCTCTTCTATTCTCTCTCTCTTTTCCTTCTCTAAAACAACCAACCGCTTTGATAAAGCGACCCTCCCTATATGTTTTTTTCCCCTTTCCCACTGTCTCCATTTCTTCTCCAACATGTAACTTTTCCCCTCCCATCCCTTTTTACCCTCACATTCAAGTCTGTCCAGTCGATGTTATTTATGTTCACTTAATCGTTTTTAATGCTTAACATTTTATCTTACTTTTATCTCTTTTTAGATTTATTGTAAACCATCCAGATATTCTTTGATGGTCGGTATATTAAAAACCAATAAACTTGAAACTTTGATAAACGAGCATTTTGGATTACGAGCATGCTCCTGGAACGGATTATGCTCGTAATCCAAGGTACCACTGTATATTCTTTATGCCATCACCTCTGACTGCGCTTCTCATTTGATTCTACTCCTGGTGAATCTTCTGTGAGGGTGTTGAACTCGGGACCTGGCGTTGTAAGGGCGCCTCACATAACTCCTACATCCTTACAGAGGCGAGGAATCTTCTCTAGGATATCATCCTTCAGAGATTGTGATGCTCTTCTTATTCAGGGCATTTCCCAACTTTTGCTTTGTAGAAGGTTGAGCATATGGGGGTAAGACCCCCCTTGATGAAAGGGAAACTTCTGGAGGAAAGTAGCAACTTGAGATGGGTTAAGGTTAACTATAGGCACTAGATGAAAATTCAGACCCTTAACCACAATTGGTGCCGGAAACTACTTATCTCCTCTTCACTTCCCCTTCGGAGAGGAGCAGAGTGCCATGTTCCACACTCCTCAAGTGTTCCAAAGTGACATGACCTGCCCCTTAGGTCACGTGCCGTTGGCTGCATTCTGTGGCAGGACCACTCAAAAGAAGAAATCTCCCAGAGGTTTCTTTCTGATGTCACAGTTCAGCAGGGCATCTTTTTCAGTGCCTGCAAAGACACCGGCAGCTCTTCCTGCAACTCTCAATATACTGTATTATTTAAATAAGTAATCATACATTTGGCTGGAAATTAAAAAAAAAAAAAAGTTGCTTCAAGAGCCAAAATTCTAGATTCATGTTGAAGAAATGGTTTACATCTAACTTGTGTTATTCTAGAAACATCCATATACATTTGTAATTTCCCTCCACAAAAGAGAAAATCTTTTCTACGAAAATAACTTTAAAAACTCATTACCCTATCTGCTTCTGAAGAGGAGGATACCAAAAAACAGCATGCTTAAAACTCATTCCGAGTTGTTTCCCAAAAAGTTGTTAAATTTTCTATAAAATTACATTACATTAGTGATTTCTATTCCGCCATTACCTTGCGGTTCAAGGCAGATTACATCCAAACTAAAAACAAGAATTACATTCCAAATTTGAAGTAATAGAATAAGCGATGAGATAAAACATTTAAGGTTACCAGCAGGAAGTAGAAGTCTTTAGGAGATAAGAATAGTGTGAATAATGGGGTTTTAGATAATGTTTGGTAAATAGAATATTAGAGAGTACTAAGGGTATAGAGAGTGCTGGATGTTGGGTTGGGATTGGTTGTGCTGGATAGGTTTTATGTGTTTTTTGAAGAGTATAGTTTTAATATCTTTCTTGAAGGTTTTATAGTCTGTGGTTGTAGTTAACACAGTGTTGAATTGTCTGTCCAGCTTAGTTGCTTTGGAGGCTATTAGGTTGTCAAAGTTTTTTTCGTTTGACATTTTTGGATGATGGGTAAGAGAATAGTGAATGGGTTCTTCTGTGTCTGGTTGAGGAGAATTGATTTAGTCGATTATTCCAGTAAGTTGGGCTTTCTCCGTTGATAGCCTTGTGAAGTAAGCAGTAGAATTTGAAGTGCACTCTCGCTTCTATTGGAAGTCAGTGCGAGTCATGGTATGCCTCTGTGATATGGTCATATATTTTTAGTGAACAGACAAGTCTCAGGGCTGTATTCTGCATTGTCTGCAGTTGCTTCATCTTGGTCGTGGGACATGGTAGGTATAGTATGTTGCAGTAGTCTATCATCCCAAGAATAAGAGATTGTACCAATAGTAGGAATTGCTTCTTTTCGAAGAATGTTCGGATTTTTCTTAGATTTCTCATGGTCAGGTCTTAGATATCACTTCCCCAAGGTAACACTTCTCTTAAGCAAAAAATAACATTAAGTCAATACAATCCTCAACATTTATCAAAACAAGAACCTCTTTAAAATATTAAGCGTTTCTGCAGATAATGGATAAACAGGATAATTTAGGATTCTTACTCTGGCAGCTCTAACTTGATAATCTATTAATTCAATTTGCCTATCCTTAACTGCTGAAACACCTGTCTGTTGTAGAGTGTCAATTTGAGAAATCATATTCTTTACCTTACCATAGAAACTATTAAGCATTTCCTCCATATCATTGACTTTGGAGACCATAAATTCACATATTGTTGTACAGGTCCCTAAAGCATTACGTTGGTTCTCTTTACCACTTTCCACACATCTAACAATGTTGGTTCTCTTTACCACTTTCCACACATCTAACAATGACACTTTTGTAGGTTCATCCTCCAAAGAGACAATCTCCTTGGGAAATTCCACTGGTTGAAGATCCGTCAGAGGTGAAATTCTGAAGTTAAACCAACATGAGACGAACTCCTCATCAAAAGGAGATGAAAAGCAATAGATAGCAGAGGGGATATCCTCTCCTATGAACTCAATGATGCCCCAGAATCATATCCTGCAATGGGGGAAAAAAAGATCTCAGAAAATGAAACCAAATGTTTCTCTATAGGGCCCAGAATTGAAGGAGTACTAGCCAGAACATGCTTGATCTTAGCTTTGCTTTTCTCCATCACAGTAAATTACAATGAGCATGAAAAGTTATCCATTCGTTGATGCTCCAAAAGGGCTTACAAAGAATCTGGTATACGGCAGGAAACAGCAGAATATTTAGCTCCAGTATTAGCCCACAAAGAGTGATATCAGACAGCTGGAAACAAGAAGACACTCTGGACTTTCTACTTTGTCCGGGGAATCTAATATCTGTACTCAACATGAAGCCTTGATTCTGACAAAGTTTGAATTTCTACAGAAAAACTGCTGTAATCCATTCAGAAAACAATCACAGCAATATCAAAGGTCTACGCCCAATTGATCTTCCTGCAGCTGATCATTTAAAAGCTATCACAAAGCATGAGTTTAAACCAGGCCAAACGCTTTGCCCAAGATGCAGGCAAGACTTGGGGGTCAAACTGCAAGATCTAAGTAGTCCTAAGTCTGATTCTGACAGTAATAACCCTACCAATGCATCTGAAAACCTCAATGCCAGCTTTTCACCACTAGGAATCTCTCCTCTAAAGATTCAACGGATTAGCAAGCAAAATTCATTTTAAGTTATGCTTCATTAAACTGATCTATAACCCTCCATTTTAACTGGCTTGAGTCATTTTTTTGATTTATACAATGTTCAACTAGGGGGGGAGGGGATGGTAAATGTGGAAGAAAAACTTAATTATAAAGAACAAAGCTGGATTTATACACTAAATACAGTCACCCCATATGGGCTGAACACAGAGCTTGAATGGCTGTCTTTATTTTGACTCAGTATGATAAAAGAGGTGGGAGGAGTTTCAAACAGAACAAGGAAAAAGTACAGTAATGGGAGCTCCAGGACGTTGGATGACATCATTACGTGTCTTCCAGCTGATTGGACCTCACAAGATATTTAAACGAAAGAACGCTGTCGCTCGCGCTGTAAAGTATTGACTGTTACAACGGAGGTAGATGGCTAAGGGTGAGTAACTTTTCAGAAACTTGCTAGATAGGAAAGAGCTTGTTTTGAGATTAACATAATTGAAATATGTTCAATTTGTGATTATGAAAGCACTTGTTTTGTTATAAATATAATTGAAACAGGTTTTAATTTATGGTTATGTTGGTTATTTTTTAGGGATTGAGCCTTGAAAAAGCAAGCTCAACAAGGCAGAACAATGGATTGGTTGAGATGGAATTCAGAGACAACCTTAGGGAGAAACTTTGGATGTGTACGCAGAACCACCTTGTCATGATGAAAGACGGTAAAAGGTGGGTCTGCTACTAGTGCATGGAGCTCACTGACCCTCCTGGCAGAGGTGAGAGCAATCAGGAAGAGAACCTTCCAAGTGAGAAATTTGAAAGAAGCCGGGCCAAAGGTTCAAACGGAGGCTTCATTAAGGCTGACAGAACCACGTTAAGATCCCAGATCACAGGAGGTGGTTTAAGAGGTGGTTTCACATTGAAAAGTCCTCGCATGAATCTGGAGACCAAGGGATGAGCTGAAAGGAGTTTCCCATGGACTGGCTCATGAAAAGCAGCAATAGCACTGAGGTGGACTCTGATGGAAGTAGACTTGAGACCAGAGTCAGACAAAGAAAGAAGGTAATCCAACATGGTCTCCACAGCAAGGGACGTAGGAATATGATGATGAAGAAGACACCAGGAAGAAAACCGTGTCCACTTCTGATGATAACATTGCAGAGTGGCAGGTTTTCTGGAGGCATCCAGAATAGAACGAACAGGCTGAGACAAAAGAGTATCATTCGAAGTCAGCCCGAGAGATACCAGGCTGTCAGGTGCAGAGACTGGAGGTTGGGATGCAGAAGGTTCTCCTGACGTTGTGTAAGCAGAGAAGGAAATTGTGGAAGTAGAATAGGTTCCCTGGAGCTGAGTTGAAGTAGAAGGGAGAACCAATGTTGCCTGGGCCACCGTGGTGCAATCAGAATCATGGTGGCCTGTTCCCTCTTGAGCTTGAACAAGGTCCGGAGCATGAGAGGCAGAGGAGGGAAAGCATACAGGAAGAGATTGGACCAATCCAGGAGAAATGCATCCGCTGCCAGACGGTGAGGAGAGTAGAGTCTGGAGCAGAAGTGGAGCAGCTGATGATTGTGAGGAGCTGCAAAGAGGTCTATCTGAGGAGTGCCCCACTGAGCGAAGATGGACTGTAGAGTGAAATGATCGAGTGTCCACTCGTGAGGCTGGATAATTCTGATGAGCTTGTCCGCTAAGGAATTCTGTTCTCCCTGAATGTAGATAGCTTTCAGGAATAGATGGTGATCTGTGGCCCAAGCCCAAATCTTCTGGGCTTCCTGGCACAAGAGGCGAGAGCCCGTCCCACCCTGCTTGTTGATGTAGTACATCGCAACTTGATTGTCTGTGCACAGTAGAAGGACCTGAGGAAAGAGAAGATGTTGGAAGGCCTTGAGGACATAAAACATCGCTCTGAGTTCCAGGAAGTTGATGTGATGTTTCATTTCCTGGGCTCTCCAAAGTCCTTGAGTTTGGAATTCGTTCAAATGAGCTCCCCAGGCATAAGGGGAGGCGTCGGTGGTGATGACAAGTTGATGAGGAGGTAGATGGAACAAAAGACCTCTGGATAGATTTGAGGATATCAACCACCATTGTAGAGACTGACGAAGAAAGGATGTCACAGATATGTGTCGTGAGCAAGGATCCGTCGCTTGGGACCACTGGGTCGCTAGGGTCCATTGAGGAGTGCGCAGGTGGAGACGTGCGAAGGGTGTGACATGAACTGTGGAGGCCATGTGACCCAGAAGTATCATCATTTGCTTGGCAGAGATGGAACGTTGATGAAGCACCTGCTGACACAGAGATAGGAGAGTGTGAAGACGGTTGGACGGCAGAAATGCTCTCATGAGGACTGTGTCCAGCACCGCTCCAATGAATTGAAGTCTCTGAATGGGGATAATATGAGATTTGGGTAGATTGATCTCGAACCCCAGAAGTTGTAGAAACAGGATGGTCTGGTTGGTGGCCTGGAGTACTATCTGAGAAGAATTGGCCTTTATCAACCAATCGTCCAGGTAAGGAAACACCTGAAGGTGGTGGGAACGTAGAAAGGCGGCCACCACAATTAGACATTTGGTGAACACTCTTGGAGAGGAGGCAAGACCGAAGGGTAGCACCTTGTATTGGTAATGACAATGGTTGATCATGAAGCGGAGGTACTGTCTGGAGGCCAGATTGACCGGTATGTGAGTGTATGCTTCTTTGAGATCTAGGGAACATAGCCAGTCGCCTTGATTGAGAAGAGGATAAAGAGTAGCCAGAGAAAGCATCTTGAATTTCTCTTTTACCAAGCATTTGTTGAGATCGCGAAGATCTAAAACGGGTCTGAGATCTCCTGTTTTTTGGGGGACTAGAAAGTAACGGGAGTAAAATCCCTGCCCCTTTTGATCTAGAGGAACTTCCTCTATGGCATTCAGAAGAAGGAGGGATTGAACCTCTTGAAGAAGGAGGGAAGACTGAGGAGTGTTCAAAGCAGACTCTCTTGGCAGACTTTGGGCAGGAAGGGTCTGGAAATTGAGAGAGTAGCCGTGGCGGATGATGTTGAGGACCCACTGATCCGAGGTGATGATTTCCCAACGGCTTATGAAATGAGTAAGGCGGCCTCCTATGGGCTGCGGAAGATGGACAGAAGGAGGGAGACTGGCTATGTCCTGGAGAACCAAGTCAAAAGGGTTGAGTTGATTTCTGTGAAGGGGGAGGTTTCACCTGCTGTTGTTGCTGTGCTGGTCTAGCAGCTTGCCTCTGTTGTTGCCTCTGACGCCTGGGTTGTTGCTGGGCCTGAGATAAAGGACGAGCCACAAATCTACGTTGATAGGCCGATTGTTGGCGAAAAGGCCTAGTAGGTGGGGTCTTCTTCTTTGTCTTAAGGAGAGTGTCCCATCGAGTCTCATGAGCTGAGAGTTTCTGAGTAGTGAAGTCCATGGATTCTCCAAACAGCTCATCCCCCAAACAAGGTGCATTGGCCAGTCGATCCTGATGATTAACATCGAGTTCTGACACTCTGAGCCAGGCCAGTCGCCGCATAGCCACCGACATAGCCGTGGCCCTAGAGGTCAGCTCAAAGGTGTCATAGATTGATCTGACCATGAACTTGCGCAGATGTAAGAGCGATAAAGAAGTTTGGTGAAAGGCGGATCTTTTACGGTCAGGGAGATATTTCTCAAAAGATGACAAGGACTGAATGAGATGCTTAAGGTAAAAAGAAAAATGGAAAGCATAGTTCCCTGATCTATTTGCTAGCATCGCATTTTGATACAACCTCTTGCCAAACTTATCCATGGCCTTACCTTCTCTGCCAGGAGGGACAGAAGCGTATACACTAGCCCCCGTGGATTTCTTTAAAGTAGATTCCACCAGTAAAGACTCATGGGGGAGCCGCGGCTTGTCAAAGCCTGGAATAGGTATGACCTTATATAAGGAGTCCAGTTTGCGGGGAGCTCCTGGGATGGTCAAGGGTGTCTCTAGATTTTTGTAAAATGTCTCTCTTAATATGTCATGGAGAGGCAGTTTGAGAAATTCCCTTGGAGGCTGGTCAAAATCCAGAGCATCGAGAAATGCCTTGGATTTTTTGGATTCAGCCTCCAAGGGAATAGAGAGAGATTCACACATCTCTTTGAGAAAAGAGGTAAAAGAAGTTGCATCAGGTTTAGAGGACGGATCTAAAACAGAAGGATCCTCTTCCCCTGATGAACACTCTACTCTCCCTCTGAGAGAAGAGGGTCCTCCGAATCGCCCCACAGATCAGGGTCCCTTACTTGAAAACTGCGGTCCCGGGATTCCGGTGTGGAGGGTTCTAGGTGTCGAGTTTTATGCATCGACTTCCCAGACCTCTGTGAAACGGTACCGGGAGATGTTATAGGATGTGTCGGCGCCGAGGTTTGAACAGCTTGGTGTAAGGATCTCGGTTCCGGCACTAAGACCGGCATAGATACCGAGGAAGTAGTATGCATCGGTACCGACAAGGTGGATGCTGACAAAGGAGGCTGCTCCACTGTCAGTACCGGAGGCTCAGACCGGACCGGGACTGGAAGGCTCGGTGTCAGAAGAGCAGGTAACAGCTGCTGTAGTTGTTATTTAAGCTGTACTTGCAGGACGGCGGCAATGCGCTCGTCCAGTGAAGGCACCGGTACCGCTTTTTTCTTCTGCGGTACCTTGGGTGCCGCTCTACACTCCGAAGAGGAACCCGATGTCGAGGGGCTTACCTCAATCGGAGCGGAGCGCTTCCGCGGGCGCCTCGAGGTCGGCAGGATTGGGCTCGCTGCCACTGAGACCGGAGGGCGCTCCAGCGGGGAAGGCTTCTTAGCCGGCTTACCTGATGGGTGCGACGCCGGCGCGGTGTCGACGAGGCAGGTGCCGACTGCGTCGGGGTTGAAGTGGGGACCGGTGCCGCCGAATCCGACATCTCGGTACCAAACAATAATCGCTGTTGGATTTGGCGATTTTTTAAAGTTCTCTTTTTAAGAGTGGCACAGCGGGTGCAGGTGGACGCTCGATGGTCAGGACCAAGACACTGTAGACACCAGTTGTGCGGATCTGTGAGTGAAATTGGTCGAGCGCACCGCTGGCACTTCTTAAACCCGGGTTGAGGGGGCATGAAGGTAAAAACGGCTTCAGCCAAATCGAAGGCCGAGGCCTCGATGGTGGCAACAGGCCCCGCTGGGGTGAAACCGAAAAAATGAAAGAAAAATGAATTAAGTTTTTTTTTTTTTTAGAAAGAAAATAAAATAAAATGAGGGAAACAAAATCTCCCAACGAGTTTACGCGAGCGGGAAGGCGAAAGAGAAAAAAGTTTTCAACAGCCGTTGAAAAGTGCGTCTTCTTAGCTCCGCGGAAACTAAGAAACTGGGGACCGCGCGCCTCCGTCGGGCAGGAAGGCACTCGCGCGTGCTCGGTGCGGCCTGCTAGAACTTTCCAAGTTCTTAGAGTGCAATCACTCTAAAATTGTCCGTACCGGAGCTCCGTCGGTGCCGTCACCCATCAGTCAAGAATATCTGCCTGCTTGTCCTGGGATAAAAATAATTTTATTTCTATTTTGTCATTAGAATATCAGATTTGAAATATATGTCCTGCTAGAGACATAACTGGGGACTGCAGTATTCTGTTAGCATGATATTTCTATGTAGCATTCTATAATAACTTGGCTTGCTCAGTTTTCTTGATAGTAGAGGGGATATATGTGAAGGGGAGGGGAGACAGGGGTTTTGTTGGTCGGTGCTCTGTATATTTGTATTTATAAAATCACAATTGTTCAGAATATTGTTTCTTTTTACATTTTAATAAAATACGTTCAATATAAAATCATAATTGCGGCTTGTGCAGATGGAATCAGATGGTTTGCGGGGATCGAGCTCGCGGAGATGGGGCGTAAACGGGGTTTTAAAATTTTAGTCCAAGTAGTTTGCCGGTCCACAAAATAATTCTTTTATTTCTGCTGGTCAATGGGTGTAAAAAGGTTGAACAACACTGCTTTAGACCAGTACAGCCTCAGGATTTTTTTTTTCTTTTTCAGAACAGAATCCACTGGCCCTCAAAGCCAGAGAGGTCTGACAGGTATTGGTGGCCAAGCTGCCAGCTGAGGCACCTCTACAAAAACTTGGGGAGGTGGAGGAAAGGGGAAGTGACCCAGCACGAGACCCACCGGGTTTGACATACCCGAGGTCAGACAGATCCCCAAAAGGACCCATCCAAGCTCCGTCCAGCATAAAACCAGGAGTCCTAAAACAAATTCCAACAGCCCTAACAGGGGAGCCTAATTTTTTTCCTACCTCATCCTGCTGGAGACTGAGAAAAGACTGGTTTAGGAGAGGAGAGCCTCAGCCAATATACTACAACCAATTTTGGTCTCAGTCCCAACTGCTGGTCGCAGTGAGATATTACCCATCAGTAAAGAACTGTACCGGTCTATCAGGCGATACAGAACTGACTGCTAATTCCCTGTTTCTCACTTCTGATTAATATAATACTTTTCCACAGTGCTATCAGAGTTGGGTATGTCAAGGAATAAATCACAAAGTCAGCCATGATCAAATTTGATTGCTTGATGAATTAGAAGGCCCTAGCTAGCTTTCCAATTCTCTCTACCAAGGGATCCTCGAACAAGCTGGCCTCTGTCAGATGATCCAAATACCCTAAAAACTGTTAGAAATTGAGCAATCATGAAAAGCAATTAATCACACTTGAATATTCTGCTCACTGTGGCATTCTCCCTGGCTGTAATCTCCTCATCCTTCAGAACCTTACCCCTGTTTTCTCCCACTTCCTAAGGACAACCTCCTCCTGCTTTCTCCACCAAAACCTACTTGGGCCCTTTACTCAGTGAGGGGGTCTCAGTGCCTGAGAATCCAAGAGGCAAATCTGAACAGACAAAAGTCAATCACAAGATCTGATGCATCAACAAAATGAATTCTAGGGAAAGACCTGCATCTGAAGTAGCCTTTGCCCAAGGCAAAACACTTCCTCTAGAGTCAAGACAAGATGCAGCAAAAGCCAGTCACATCACCTAACCCCAGTCCACACTCCTGCAATATGGTCATAATTTGTAGGTCCCAATCCTGCAGTAATCTTTCTTACAAGCTTGCCTTGCTCCACTCCTTTAGAAACTCTCCTGGATTTTTTGTAGCTTCAGCCCTTCTCCTCCTCCTCTGCTGCACTGATGCTCAAGTGACAGCTGCCATAGACTGCCTTTACCAGGCTACCCCAATATCAAAGATCTGGGCAAAATCAAGACAACTATCCTAGAGCTATTACAGTACACTGCAGATATACAGTAAGCCATACAGACATAGAAAAAACTATAATATGCTGTACAATCCCACCCATGCACAGCCAATATTACTCATCCTCAGAAAACAGGTTGGTGAAAAGAATGCTGATCAGTCATACCTTGATAATAGCTGTAGTAGCATCAGTCTTCAGCGTAGGCTGGTGCCGCATTAACTCGTCCACAGCACTACCCAAGTTAGAGGCTGTGTCACCTGTAGTAAAGTGAAAAGCACAATGAAAAAATGGCACCATTATCTGCCAATACATCTATAAAAGGAAAAATCTGTCCAGCCAATACTTCTGAAAAATAACATACCACACCACTTATGTATCAAAGGCAACATTTAAAACCAAGCCAGTTTTAATTTATTTAAACCAAATCCTATGAATATGCGCGCACACACTCTGTGATTAGGTACTCAAAGCAAATTAAATAGAAGTGATACACTCACAGTTGATTCCACTTCGTAAGCTCTGGGAGTCATTATTAGACTCATTAACTTTTGAACCACAAATATTGTTAGGAAATACTTTTAAGTTGAAACAATTTGAATCTGTCCACCCTTTCATGAAAATCATTTTACTCTTCTAATACTGGATACTATTTTAACACAACTTGATTTCTGTAACTCCCTAGATGGGGAATTAAGGATTTGTTTGTCAATTTCAAGCACTCTGATTTTAAATTGGCATGTTTTATCTTTAAAATTTTAAGTAGTATAGCTCCAGCAGAGAGTTTCTTTCTTTAGGAAATTCTACATGTGGCAGTAAAGCCTTAGGCTGAAGGACAGATACATGCACTGGCTTTCCAATTATTTAAGAAGCTTTTGGTTTTTTTTTCAAATTCTTTATTCTTTTTAAAACTTACAGTAAGTATAGCAGTAAATACATTTTATACTCAATATCACACTTAATATTCTATTAATGTCCATATCAGAATTAATCCCCCCTCCCCCCTAATCAATCACATTTTTCAACATGTAACATATCTATCATGGACTCCATAACTACATACCAAAATTCATTAGCATTTCAACCCCCCCCCCCCAGGATGTGCATTTTTAAAGGGAAAAAACAATAATTAAACATTACAATATTTTGTTAATGGTTCCTAAGTCTCCTGAAATTTCTTGAAATTCCCTTTCTGAGTGGCTAGTGTTCTTTCCATTTTATACATATGACACAAGGAATTCTACCAAAAACTATAGTTAAGCCTCCTCCAATTTTTCTAATTGCTTGTAATTTGTTGTATGGCAACTCCTGTCATAATAAGTAATAGCCTATTGTTCTTAGCTGATATTTGGCTTTTAGCTCTCATTGATATGCCAAATAGCACTGGATCATAAGATAATGTTACTGGATTTTCCAACAGACGATTTCTAACCCTATATTGATTTCCAAAAAGCCAAAATAAATGGGCCCTGCTTCGAGATGACAATGCCAACATTTATTTAACTTAGAGCTATCTAACTTTTGTAAATGAACTGGGGTCCAGAATAGAGAGCTGCACGGGGACGACGGGAATCCCGTGGGTTCCCCCTTCGGGTCACGGGGATCCCGTGGGGTCACCCCCTAGGGTCGCAGGAATCCCGTGGGGACGCCCCCTAGGGTCGCAGGAATCCCGTGGGGATGCCCCCTAGGGTCGCAGGAATCCTGCGGGGCTGGATGTACTCAGTCGCGCGGCTCTTCTTCTCCCTACCTGCTCTGCTTGCAGCACAGAGCTGAACGGAAGTCTTCCCGACGTCAGCGCTGACGTCGGAGGGGAGGGAGGGCTTAAACAAAGCCCTCCCTCCCTCCCTCCGAAGTCAGTGCTGATGTCAGGAAGACTTCCGTTCGGCTCTGTGCTGCAGGCAGGGCAGGTAAGGAGAAGGAGAGTAGCCTCGCGGTTCGAGTGGCTACCAAGGGAGGGGGGCGGTCCGCCCCAACCCGGTTGCAGCACAGCCGGCCAGGTCCCCTTACTTTTGTGGCACTTCCCCGACCGACCGACCGACAACAGCCCCGGTCCGACAATCCTCTCTGCCCTGTAGCCGCGAATCTAAATTACCTTCTTACGGCAGCTGTAAGTAGGTAATTTAGATTCGCGGCTACAGGGCAGTGAGGTTTGTCGGACCGGGGCTGTTGTCGGTCGGTCAGTCGGAGAAGCGCCACAAAAGTAAGGGGACCTGGCCGGTTGTGCTGCACCCGGGGCGGTAGAGAAGGAGGGGGGAGAAGGACGCTGAAAGGCCATGGGGAAGACGGGAGGGGGGGAAGGACTCTGAAAGCACTTGAAGACAGAGGAGGGAGAAGGATGCTGAAAGCACATGGGGAATACAAAGGAGTGGAGAAGGACGCTGAAAAGCCATGGGAAGGGCGGGGGGGGGAAGGACTCTGAAAGCACTTGTGGAAGACAGAGGGGGAGAAGGATGCTGAAAGCACATGGGGAAGACAAAGGGGTGGAGAAGGACGTAGAGAATGACACGGTGGCGGTTTACCCGCGGCTACTGCGTTTAGCCGCGGGTAACCCGCCAAAAACGGGGAATGAAAATTAGCAGCCTCTGCGGGGACGGGGGACAAGGCCATCA
The DNA here is from genome assembly GCF_902459505.1 of Geotrypetes seraphini. Lineage (NCBI taxonomy): Eukaryota > Metazoa > Chordata > Amphibia > Gymnophiona > Dermophiidae > Geotrypetes > Geotrypetes seraphini. The sequence continues at coordinate 455,075,401 of NC_047084.1, forward strand.
CCGCCCTGTGGAGCGGTGAATGGTCTTGTCACCGCAGTGAGGCTTAAAGGATCGTGCGGTCCCCGCACCCCCATCCGCCCACCCGCACGCCGGCTCGATCGTTTAACCAGCTTCCTCTCTCCACCTCACCTTAGTTTGCCGGCTTTCTTTTTCGGCGACCGGAACGCTTTCAAAAGAGCCGCGCACGCGCGGCTGCTCAGTATTCAATCTTCTGCTCTGACCCAACCGGAAACAGGAAGTTGCAGAAGATTGAACTTTGAGCTGCCGCGCATGCGCGGCTCTTTGAAAGTGTGCCGGTCGCCGAAAAAGAAAACCGGCAAACTAAGGAGAGCTGGAGAGCAGTAGCGTACCAAGGGGGGGGCAGGAGGGGCGAAAAAGGTAATGGCGCCAGGCCTTGGAGCACCGAGGCAGACCGCTTCTCCCCCCTCCCCGCCGAACCCCCGCTGACCCTCCTATCTCCCTCCCCCAAGTGAACCTGTCCGACCCTCCCAGCGAAAGCAGCAAACCTCCCTCCAGTAGCGTCGACTTTCTCCTCCCTCTGCCGCATCACTGATGACGTCATCAGTGACGCGGCAGAGGGAGGAGAAAGCCGCGAAGAGGGTTTGCTGCTCTCGCTGGGAGGGTCGGAAAGGTTCACGGGGGGGGGGAGATAGGAGGGTCAGCGGGGATTCGGCTGGGAGGGGGGAGAAGCGGTCTGCCTCGGTGCTCCATTACCTTCTTCGGGCCGAAGCAGCGTTTACAATTCGCTGCTGTTGCCGGCTTCAGGCCTTGTTCTCTGTCGGGTCCTGCCTACTTCCTGTTTTCATGAAGACAGGACCCGACAGAGAGGAAGGCCTGAAGTGGGCAACATCAGTGAATTGTGAATGCTGCTGCTGCCCGATGAAGATCAGGACATCGAGGAAGGAGCAGGGTGAAATCGGCTGCTGGCTTGGGGGTGAGGGTAGGGAAAGAATCGTGGAAGTGGAGAAATTGGCACGATGGCTTTGTGGGGGCTAGGGGGAGAGAGAAAGAAAGGAAAAAATAAAGAGGGGGGGCAGGGGGAGAGAGAAAGAAAGGCAGAAATAAAGAGGGGTCAGGGGGAGAGAGAAAGAAAGGCAGAAAGAAAGAGGGGGACCAAGGGGAGAGAGAAAGAAAGGCAGAAATAAAGAGGGGGATCAAGAGGGAGAGAAAGAAAGGCAGAAAGAAAGAGGGGAGCCAGGAGGAGAGAAAGAAAGAGGGGGGGGGGGGCAGGAGAAGAAAGAAGAAGGACCAGAAGAAGGACCAGAGACTCATGAAATCACCAGACAAAAAGGTAGGAAAAATGATTTTATTTTCAACTTAGTGATCAAAATGTGTCCGTTTTGAGAATTTATATCTGCTGTCTATATTTTGCACTATGGCCCCCTTTTACTAAAACGCAATAGCGGTTTTTAGCGCAGGGAGCCTATGAGCGTCGAGAGCAGCGTGGGGCATTCAGCGCAGCTCCCTGCGCTAAAAACCGCTATTTCAGTTTAGTAAAAAGGGAGGGGGAATATTTGTCTATTTTTGTATAGTTGTTACTGAGGTGACATTGCATAAAGTCATCTGCCTTGACCTCTTTGAAAACCCGCGGAATATAAATGATAATTAACATTTTCTCTGCGTACAGCGTGCTTTGTGTTTTTAAAATTTTATTGTTGGTAGATCATTTTGACTTGGCCACAAAGGTAAGGGGGAGGGAGTGAGGGGAGCTGCTGAAAGACATCTAGTAATCCTTGCAGGGAATTATTTTTGTAAAATCATGTTTTGTTATGTGACTGGCATTATCTAGACTTTAATTTCTATGAATGAATAGAATGAAAATGATATAAAATTGCTTGCGGGGACCGCGTGTTCCGGCTCACACAAGGAAGGAGGGGGTGAAAGGGAAAAAGTTTCTCTTCCTTGGAAATAGATTCTGAAGTGACCTCATCAAAGAAGACAAGCACTAAATGTACAAGAAATCCCTTAAACAATGTCAAAAGAGCCCAAAATAGAAAACTGCTACTGCCTTGAGACTCCATTATTGAAGGAATCAACTTGAAATCACAGAAGAGACAGGAAAAGGTTAAATGCCTCATGGAATCCTCAGGTACAAAACACAAACCAAATTGTGAATGAAATCAGAGCAGACAGTAAATTATAAAATTGATGTCATTATCCATCTGGAAAAAAAGGCGTACTAGAAATAATGCCTCAGCAATACAATTTTCAGAAGTTCTATTTGCTCATGGTAAGGGAAAAGAGAGACTGCTAGTGATGGTGGGGGGACTGATAGAAGATATGAAAGAAGGGTGGTAGAAAGGAACAGATGGTAAAGGAGGGAGGGAAGGGTGGTGGTGGAAAGGAATAGAACAGACATTGAAAGAGGGTAGAGAGGAACAGACCCTGAAAGGAAATGTGGAAGGCAGAGTGGGGAGAAGACGCTGGAAGGGAAGAAGACAGATGTAGAGGTCTGCACGGGAACGGGGATCGCGGGGATCCCGCGGGTTCCCCCCCTGGCCCACGGGACTCCCACGGGGACGCCCCCTGGCCCACGGGACTCCCACGGGGATGCCCCCCTGACCCACGGGACTCCCACGGGGACGCCCCCTTGCCCACGGGACTCCCACGGGGATGAAAACAACCTACCTAAATTCTGGCGATGCAAGCATGCAGCTTACAAGTCTGGCGTCGCGTCGGGAAATAGCCATGTTGAGCAGTGAGCTCAGCACGTACACAGATGAAAGCCTTGCTTGCTGATTGGTCCGGCGGCCCCGCCCCACCGTGCCGCCGGACCAATCAGCAAGCAAGGCTTTCATCTGTGTACGTGCTGAGCTCACTGCTCAGCATGGCTATTTCCCGACGCGGGCATTAGGCTGTTTTTTGTCATTTCGGGTGGGGGATGGCAGCGGCAGCAGCAGCCTGAAAAAGAAATCATCCTGGCCGGGTTCGGTGTCATGCTCCGGAGCTTCTACAGCCTTCCTATCTCCCTCTCCCTTCTACCTGCGGCTCTCTTCGGCAACTCAGCAGCAACGATCGACACAAGCTTCTGACGTCGGGGCCTACCCTCTGCGAGTCCCGCTTGTTTCAACTTCCTTTTTCCACAAAGGTGGGACTCGTAGAGGGAAGGCCTCGATGTCGGCAGCTTGTCTTGATCACCGCTGCTGACGAGTTGCTGAAGAGAGCCGCGGAGCAGGGGGGTGTTGCCAGGTGCAGGTAGAAGGGAGAGGGCCAGATGCAGGACTCGTGGGTGAGGGAGGAGAAGAGAGAGGGGAGAGAAACAAAAGGAAATATTTCATACTGGGCTGGGCCGGAGTGGAGAGAGGGTGGAAAGATTCTGGCTACAGGGTGCAGTAACAAAGGAAAAGGGGGGAAAGCTGAAAATGGAGATAGTGACACAAAGAAGAGAAAGGGTAAGCAGGACCTTCTGAATAAGGATAGAGATACAGAGGGGACATGAAGAGGAGGTGAAATAGAGACATAGAAGTAATGCTGAAAAAGTGTGTGTGGGGGGGGAGATAAAGACATTGAAAGGGCAAATGGTGAATATGGGGTAAAGACAAGGACAGAGACAAATGAAGATTCTGAAAAAGTGGTGAGATAGGGATATAGGTGAGATGGACACAAAGAAGGGTGATGCTGGAAAATAGGTGGAATGGTAATTCTGACAGACACAGAAGGGAAATGCTGGATCAAGGAGAGATGGGGCTCAGGCTGGATGGAATGAGGAGAAATGCCTTGTTGGCCCGGAACTTCCTCTCCTACGTCAGAATTGACGTCAGGGAGCGGAATGCTGGTCAGCGCGACGCTTCTGCAGGGAAAGCTTGGGACAGCGGTGGCTTGGGGACTATTCCCCGATGGCGGTGGCAGCAAACCGAGTGGCTTGGGGGAGGGCACGGAGAAAGAAAGTAAGGGGGCAGACAGAGAGACAGAAAGAAGGGGGAACAGGGAGACAGAAAGAAAAAGTTGGGGGAGAGAATGAGGTCTGGAGGAGAGGAAACATACAGGAGGCTGAAAGAAAGGAAGAAAGATTGGATGCACAGTCAGAAGAAGAAAGTGCAACCAGAGACTCATGAAATCACCAAACAGCAAAGATAGGAAAAATGATTTTATTTTCAATTTAGTGATCAAAATGTGTCTGTTTTGAGAATTTATATCTGCTGTCTATATTTTGCACTATGGCTCCCTTTTACTAAACCGCAATATTGTTTTTTAGCGCAGTGAGCCTATGAGCATTGAGAGCAGCGCGAGGCATTCAGCGTAACTCCCTGTGCTAAAACCTACTATTGTGGTTTAGTAAAAAGGGAGGGGGTGTATTTGTCTATTTTTGTATTTTGTTACCGAGGTGACATTGCATAGAGTCATCTGCCTTGGGAAATGTATATGGCAGATATCTTTGTTTTGTGTTCAAAAGAAAAGGAAATGCATTTCTGGTTTTATTTCTACAGTGTTGAAGTACTTGTTGGCCCTTGCTGTGACTGGTGGGGATCCCCAAGCACCGCCAGCAGAGGACCTCCTCTAGAGATGGTCAGAACTCCCCTCCACCAAGCGCAGCAGTCGCTGGCAGCATCCATGAGCCACTGAGGTGCCAGCATCTGTGACTCAGGGACGCTACTGCTGCCTGCCAAGCTTGGCAAAAGGGACCCCAGGCCAACTGCAAAGGAAGTCCTCAGCTGACAGTTTGTGGGTTCTCATCAGCTGAATATTTATATTTTATATTTACATTAGAGGTTCTGGTAGAAACCCATTTACAAAGTATGTATTCTTCCCAATTAATATTTCCAAATTAATAGTCTCTTTGCTTATTTGTAAATGGGTCTCTACCAGAGCCTTTAATTCAGTAGCATAATTAAATAAAATAACTATTTCTGAAGTTTATAGGGAAGGATGGTGACGGAGGGGATTCCTCGCGGGGACGGGTGGGGACGGAGGGGATTCCTCGCGGGGACGGGTGGGGACGGAGGGGATTCCTCGCGGGGACGGGTGGGGACGGAGGGGATTCCTCACGGGGACGGGTGGGGACGGAGGGATTCCTCACGGGGACGGGTGGGGATGGGTGGGATTTTGGCGGGGACGGGTGGGGACGGGTGGGATTTCTGTCCCCGCGCAACTCTCTAGACAGATGCCAGACTATGGGGGAGCGGAGGGAAGAAAATGGGTGCTAGACGGGGACGGTGATGGGGCGGTGAATGGGATGGCAGTGGCGGTGACGGGGCGGTGAAAGGGATGGCGGTGACGGGGCGGTGAAAGGAACGTCGGTGACGGGGCGGTGCAGAGGATGGTGGGCCGGGGACGGTGCAGTGACGGGGACAGATTTTTTCCCCGTGTCATTCTCTAGAAGGACGCTGAAAGGCCATGGGGAAGACAGAGAGGGACAAGGACGCTGAAAGGACATGGGGAAGCAGAGGGGGAGAAGGACACTGAAAGCACATGTGGAAGACAGGGGGGAGAAGGACGCTGACAGGACATGGGGAAGATGGGGGGGGAGAAGGACGCTGAAAGGAAATGGGGAAGAGAGAGTAGGGAGAAGACGCTGGCAGGGAAGAAGACAGATGCCAGACTATGGGGGGGAGCGGAGAGAAGAAGATGGGTGCCAGACCAATTTGGAAGGGGGAAAAAAGGGAGAGGCACAGTAACAGAGCAAATGGAAGATGCAGAAGGAAGAGAGACAGTGGATGGAAGGAATTGAATGAGAACATGAGGAAAGCAGAAACCAGGCAACAAAGGTAGGAAAATAATTCTATTTCTTTTTTTTTGCTTCAGGATAAAGTAGTATATTAGTTGTGTTGATAAAAATTTATAAACATTAGAGGCTCTGGTAGAAACCCGTTTACAAAGTATGTATTCTTCCCAATTAATATTTTCAAATTAATAAAGTCTTTTTGCTTATTTGTAAATGGGTTTCTACCAGAGCCTTTAATTCAGTAGCATAATTAAATGAAATAACTATTTCTGAAGTTTATAGGGACGGGCGGGGATGGAGGGGATTCCTCACGGGGATGGGTGGGGATGGAGGAGATTCATCGCGGGGATGGGTGGGGACGGAGGGATTCCTCATGGGGACGGGTGGGATTCCTCACGGGGACGGGTGGGATTTCTGTCCCCGCGCAACTCTCTAGTCCAGAATGTTCTATGTAAAAGAAAAAACCACGTTTGTCTCATAGATGCTGACATTGTATATCTCAACCTCCAAGTCCAAATTTGTGGCCATTGAGATGCAGAAATTTGGTGCTTAATCTCAATACTCCAAATGTCCCTAAGACCAGTTTTTGGTTTCTTATTTATAAATCCAGCTATCAGTTTATACCACTGTGCGGCCTGATGTCCCAGGAAGTCTACCTGAAAGAATAAGATTTCCAAACTATATTGATTATTTAAATTTTTCCATTCAGGGAACCCCGCTTGAATGGCCTGCTTCAGTTGCAACCATCTAAAACTTTGTGATTTATTAAGTCCAAATTTGTGTTGCAACTGTGAAAATTCAAGCAGCTTACCATTAGATATAATATCATCTAAAATACGTATTCCTGCTTCCAATGCTTCCAGATGACCTTAAATCCGCCAATTTGAATCTTGGAGTTTAGCCATATAGTCTGATTTGTTGATTTATGTATTGGAAAAGGTGTTAAATTACTGACATATCTTAAGGTTTTCCATGTATCTGCTAATATTCTGTTTTCTTTATATAATCTAGGCATTTTGATACTGAGAACATGGCATAGTCGGAGATGAAATATGAGTCGCCATTCCAACCATAACCAATCTGTGATATTTTCAATGACCTCTGGGAGAACCCAATACATACCTTGGCGCAAAAAAATAAGATTGATGATATCTATAAAAACTGGGAAAATTTACCCCTCCCTCTGTAATTGCTTTTGTAGAGATACTAATGCAATTCTAACAATTTTACGCAGCCAAATAAATTTTGTGAGTATACTATTTAACTTTTTATAAAAGGACCCCTGAATAAAAACTGGTAACATATCCATTTGATAACAAATCACAGGCAGAATCATTTTAATAGTTTGTACTCTCCCCCACCAAGAAAGATGTAAAAGATTCCATTGCTCACACATTTCTGTTACCCTCTGTAATAAAATTTTTTATTCCCTTTCATTGTTTCTTCCAATGTGTTTTTTTATCCAAATGCCTAAATATTTTATTCCATCTTCTTTCCATAAAAAGGGGAATGTTTCAAATAAACCTTTTGTACAATGGACATTAAGTGGAAGAACTTCTGATTTACTCCAATTGATCTTATAACCTGAAAATTTTCCAAATTTCTCTATTAAGTCAAGTAAGCATGAATGGTTGCTTCAGGATTTCTCAAATGAAGCAGTATATCATCTGCATAAGCAGAGACTTTATATTCCCTATATGAATAAGGAATACCCTGTATCTCCTTCGCCTGTTGAATAGCTAATAACAAGGGTTTTAATACAATATCAAAAAGCAAAGGAGACAAGGGACATCCTTGTCTAACCCCCCTCTGCAGACTAAAACGCTCCGAGAGATTATTATTAATATACAATCTAGCAGCAGGGGAACTATACAAGGTTTGGATCATTTGTATAAATCCTGAACCTATTCCAAACCAATCCAAGGCTTGATACATGAAGGTCCATTCCACTCTATCAAAGGCCTTCTCTGCATCTAGTGATACAGAAAAAGCTGGATCTTCAATGGCTTTTGTTAAATTTAACATATGAAAAGCCAATCTGGTATTATTAGAGGAATGTCTCTGAGCAACAAACCCTGTTTGGTGCATACCAATTATAAAAGGGAGAGCCTTGGCCAAGTGTAATGCCAAAGTCTTAGCTACAAGTTTTCCATCTACATTAATTAAAGAAATAGGCCTGCAATTTGTAACCAATGTGGGATCTTTATTTGGCTTCGGCAAAACTATAGTAACAGATTCTGCCATAGTACCTTTGATGTAACCCTTAGTTAGTTGGAACTGATATAAATTTAATAAATGAACTAAGAGGGTGTTTTGAAATGATTTATAAAACTCTACCGTGAAACCATCTCCACCTGGAGCGGATCCAACTCTAAGGGACTTCAACGCTGTTTGCAACTCTTAATGATATAGGCGCCTCTAGACTTCCTTTTATATGCTCAGGAATTTTTAGACTATTAATTAATTTTAAAAACTCTAAACCATCTTTTCTTTTATCTGAATAATTCTTGTCCTTCTTTTCTTTGCTTTGAGATAATTTGCCAATAATCTTCCCGCCTTATTTGAGTTTCCATAATACACTGCTTGCTGAGAAAATAAATCTTTCCTTACGAATTGTGAAGAAATCTCATTGTATTTACATTTAACTTTTAAAAGAGCCTGTAGAGTAGTTTGCTGCCATTATTCAATCAATTTTGACTCCAAAACTTTAATTTCCAAATTAGAGAATTGTCTTTTAAGTTGTTTCCTAACATATGCCGAATATGAAATAATTTGTCCTTTCATGGTAGCTTTAAAAGCATCCCATAAGGTTTCAACTGAAATTTCCTCTGAAGTATTAATTTGGAAAAATTCATTCATTTTTAACTGAAATTCTTCAAGAAAATTTGAATCCGCAAGCAATGTATTATCAAATCTCCACAAAGATCTACCATTATCCTGTTCAGCAAATTTAAATTCAAGCCACACACACCCATGATCAGATAAGATAATTGGATATATGGAGGCTTGTGTAACCTGTTGACTTAATTGATTTGAAACAAAAATATAATCTATTCTTGAAAAGGATTTGTGAACATGAGAACAGAAAGAAATTTCCCTCTCATTAAAATTAAGTATCCGCCATATATCTTTCAAACCACAAGATTGCACAAAATTATCTAATCCTAATAATTTCATAATTTTATTAGGTTTTTTAACCATCAATGGGTCCATAACAGCGTTAAAGTCCCCTGCCACCACTAAATTAGAAGTGGCCAGTGGTAGTATCAACTGTTGCAGAGTTTTGAAAAATTCACTTTGATTCGAATTTGGGGCATATGTATTAAATAGCACCAGCATAGTATGTCCCAGGCTCATTTCCACATGCACCCATCTTCCTAAAGGATCTGAAGACATCATTTTAAAAGCTGCTGGACATTTTTTATTCACTAAAATGACTACCCCTGCTTTTTTCCACACCACCGGGGCAAAAAAACAATGCTTTACCCAACCACTTTCCAGTTTCCTAGATTCTATGGATGACAAATGTGTCTCTTGCAGATAGTATACATCTGCATTTTGTTGTTTCAGAAAGGAAAGTATTTTCTTTTTTTTTATTGGATGATTTAGGCCATTAACATTTAATGAAAAAAATTGTTAATATTGTAATATATAGACACTAAAAAAATACCACAGATCATCAAATACCTTAATAGATTCATATTTCCCTTGCACATCCATACCTTAATTGGGAAAAAAAAACGCTCCCCACCCCTATCTCCCTCCCCCAAATAAAATGACTGCCTTGGAGTACCCATAGGATTAGCAATCACAATACCCATTCCCTTGGCTACTTATCTTTTCCTTCCCGAAACTAAAAATCCAAAAGTTAACCCTTAATTTAACATACAATATTTCCTTATATCCAATATATTTAAGAGAAGAATGTATTTATCCTTTTTTAGAGAATTTTCCATTAATAAATTCTTCCTTAATCATTTAATTAATCTCAATATCTCATTTTTTTAAACACATGAATAATCCCTATAGCGTATCATTAACATAAAATTGATCTTCGTATTGATCTTTGTTAATTGTTTAGTTAATTAATAATAATATATATATACACACACACACCTTTTTTGTATTAATAGATATACACACACACCTTTTTTTGTATCAAGTTTTAGGATCAAAATATCTAAGAATTCATATATGCCCTAAACTAATACTCAGTATTTTCTGTATATTATCAATAATTATAGATTACCATTAAAAAACACTTTATATTTGATATTCATTTAAAACATAGAATATTCTTATTTCTACATCATTTTTTAAAAAATTTAACCCCCTCAATGACAATTTATTTATTTTCTTTACTATATTCCCTCAATTAACCCATTTTTTCCCACCTTTCCCCACAAGAGTGATATCCAAATCTTTTATATTATTTGCACCACATATTAAGTTTATGCAATTAGACCATCCAAATAATTACCCTTTAAAAAAGACCATATCATGTAATACACTCCAACTGAAACATATCATATAATTTTCCCTTAACCCTAATACAGCAGATTAAATCTTTAAATATTAAATAATATATATTTTTCTATTAAATCCAACAAAATCTATGCCAATACGTTCCAAATCTTAAGAAGATTTTTTCCTCCACAACTGTAACTGTATTGACTAAATTTAGATGACAGGCTCTTCTTATTCGACTTTTATCAACAAATTTATAAAATTTCTTAAAAGAAGAATCCCAAGACTGTTCTTCCATCTCTTTTTAAAATCTTCTAAGATCAACAGTAAAATGAAATCTTCTTTAGATAACATCTTGTTCAGCATCAAATATCTTGCACTGTCTCCTCTTTAAGCAATAAAGTATTTATCTTTAATCAGTAATATTCATATTTCCTAAATAACAAATTCATATATGATTTTTTCCACATCTTATAAACACAAACAATCTCTACTTTTTCTTTTGTTCCACCTTCTAATCAAGCCAGTTTCCATATTTTAGTATGTCAAAGAATCTGAACTTCTGTTCATCTTTAAGTGGACATTGTCTCCATGTTTGACAAAAAATCCTTTAGTTTCTCTGGATCCTCAAAATACATTGTCTTATTACCACTTGTCACTCTCATTGATGCAGGATAGTATAGTCCATAGGTAAAACCTTTTTCTCTCATTTGCTGTCTTAACATAAGAAACTGCTTCCATTTGTTTGTTGTCAATTTTGCGAAATCTGGTACCAGCAACAGCTTAGAACCTTTATAGTTCAAGTTTCTATCTGCTTTAGCCAATTTTAATATCTCTAAAGCCTGTTGAAAACGAAGAAGCATAAAAAATAGTGGCCTTGGGCTTACTTGGCTTGCTGATCTCTTAGTTGGAATTCTGTGTGCACGTTCTATTTCCAACAGCCTTTTTGAATTAAGTTGTAGTAGTTTAGGCAATAAGTTTTCTAAGAACTGGATGGTGTCTCCCTCTTCTAAACCTTCCGCCAAGCCAATAATTCTTATGTTCTTTCTTCTTCCTCTGTTTTCATAATCTTCAAGTTGTTTTTTCGTTATTTCCATAGCTTGTCTGTCTGTTTCACATTTTCCTGTAATAAGTTCCACTTGCTCCACTCTGTTTTCAATCAGTGACATTCTTTGGTTAGCGATCTCCATTTGTTTATTTAAGTTTACAACTTCCTCTTTTACTTCCATTATTTTATTAGCGTTGTCCTGAAGCATTAGTTTAATATTCAGTAGTTCCACTATTATATCTGCCTTGTCAGACACATCCGCATCATCTGCAGGAATCGGCACTTTCGATGGCATCAGCTGATTATGTTTTACCCATTTTGCCGTCCCACCTGACGTGCCTGCCGCTTCTGACTTCGATTGTCTCGCTGCCACCATATTTAACAACTTTTTCCTCTATTTTCAGGAGGAATAAACTCCGTAGTGTTTTTCAATTTTATTTGTTAGTAGCCCGGGTTTGAGGAGCGCTGCAATTACGCCTCCATCTTGTGCGCTGCCAAGCCACGCCCCTCCTTTTAAGAAGCTTTTGGAAAATCCTTTTCTTATAAAGGCTATCCAAGTATGGAATACACTTCCTACTCCCTTAGGGAAAACTACCAGTGAATGTCAGACATTTGAAAACTGTGTTCCAAAAGTTTGAAAATTGGCTCAAGTTTGAAAATTAGATGTTTTTTGTTGTTGATAATTAATGGAAACTGCTTCCTTGGAGAAAGGTGGTATAAAAGTGTTATTTACTGTGGCGGGGGCTATATTCATCATGACACCCTACCAAAATAAAGTGGCACTTTTTTATTGAGGTCTGTAATAAATGTACATGTAAAAGTTATATAGATACTACCATTATTGGCACTACCAGAGATTGACCTAAGTAGAGATATCAGTACAAAAGAGCCATTTGCTTGCCTATTATCTCCAATTACTTCACCTCCTTTAGCTAAGGATATGGATCAACTGGCAGCAGCACAAGATTAACAGATTAGGTTCTTACCTCGATAATCTAGATTCTGTTAGGATATAGCAGTTACTTACCGTAACTTGTGTTATCTAGAGACAGCAGGCAGATATTCTCACATATGGGTGACGTCATCCATGGAGCCTGGTACGCACAGCATGAAAAGTGTACTGTCACTAAGTTTCAAGAAACTTTGCGACTGCCTATACCACACATGTGCAAATGCCTTTCCACCCAATGCCCGCTCATGGTACCTCAGTTCCATATGAAAGCTAAGAAGCCAATCAGGGAAGGTGAGTGGGTGACCTCGATGAGAATGCACACCTAGCAGACAACCTGCAGATCCTTATATCAATGGTGTGTATGTGTGGTTTGCATCAAGAGACTCGATGCTGCAGAGACCTAGATGCTAGATTTCCTGAAGTTGATGTCAATGTACGATTTTTCAAAGGCGATGTCCATAGCAGAGCCAAACTGCTTCTCCCGTTGAATGCGACTGGCTTTAATGGAACGCTTTTGCAAGGTGGAACACTTAATACACGATTCAATTTGGTGATCAGGGCACAAACATTGAAGACACCAATTATGTGGGTCAGTTATCAAAATAGGCCTCTGGCACTTTTTAAACTCCATCATAAGTTTCGACATGGAAAAAATCTTGGTGGCGAGATTAAACTCAATGGTGAACTAACAGGGAAAGAACCTCAAGGCTGAGGCTGGACAAACGCAAACAAATATATTTATTATTTATTTAGAAACTATATAAACAAAAGTAAAACTAGAAAAATGAAACACGAAGCAGGAAGGCAACGCCAACTGAACAGAGTTCAGTCAAAAACAGATTTCTTCACTTCGCGGAAAACAAAACTGAGGTACCTTGAGCGGGCGTCGGGTGGGAAGGCACTCGTGCATGCCCTGTGCAGGCAGTTGCAATGTTTCTTAAAACTTAAAGTTCTAGATGATATGATTAAGAATTTCAAGTGTTATATTGAAAGTTTAATGGATATTTTATTGTACACTTGTTTAAGATTTAAAATGAATAAAGAATTTAAAACTAAAAAAAAAAAAAAACCTTAAAGTGACAGCACACTACTTGAGACTTACAGCTTTTAAAGAACTTACCAAGCGGGTCAGAGCTTCTCCTCCTCCTCATGGCTGGCAGGTAGTCAGGAGACAAAAGTACTTTGAAGAGGCGCTCAAATGGCTGGCACTGCACAAAGGACTGCAGGCCTCGGGCATTCAAACATAAGGCACTGAACACATTTGGAAGAGAGGCCAGTACTTCTCGAGTGGCTGGGACCTATAAAGATACAGAAAAAAAAAAAAGATGAAAGTCCCAAAATAAAAACTGCTCACCCCACCAACATTCTGATGAATTATGGGAGGGACGTAGACCCTGACAAACTAAGAATCACTCTATATACAAGACAGAAGCAAAATTCAATTTTCATTTTCCAATGACCCACTAGCAAATCAGGCACTTACATTTCTTCATTTAGATCCTGAAACACATCATACTACTCAATGCATAAGAATTAACATGGGATAACTGGCAATGTTCTGCTGTGGATTAGGAATTGGTTATTGGACAGAAAACAAAGGGTAGAGTTAAAAGGCTATTTTTCCTCAGTTGAGGAGTAATAGTGGATCTGGAAATTGGAACAATGAGCAAGGTAATTAAATTTGCAGATATTAAACTCTTTAAAGTTGTTAACATATGTGGACTGTGAAAAATTGAAGGAAACCAGGCATCCAAATGGCAGAAGAAATTTAAATGTTGACAAATAAAGTGATGCCCATTAGATAGAATCATCCAAATCAGTTACCAGATGCTAGGTCCACCTTAGGGTTAGCACCCAAATAAGAGATCTAGGTGTCATCGTAGATGCTAAAACTTTCCGCCCAATGCCTTATTGGCTGCTGCTGCACAAACAGGATACGTGGAATTATTAGGAAAGGGATGGCAAATAAGGAGAAATTAGGCTCTTACCTGCTAATTTTCTTTCTTTTAGACTCTCTAGACTGGTACAGCTTAGAGAATTGCGCAGGGACAGAAATCCCACCCGTCACCGTGAGGAATCCCCTCCGTCCCCGCCCGTCCCCGTGAGGAATCCCCTCCGTCCCCGCCCGTCCCTATAAACTTCAGAAATAGTTATTTCATTTAATTATGCTACGGAATTAAAGGCTCTGGTAGAAACCCATTTACAAATAAACAAAAAGGCTTTATTAATTTGGAGATATTAATTGGGAAGAATACATACTTTGTAAACGGGTTTCTACCAGAGCCTCTAATGTTTATAAATTTTTATCAACACAACTAATATACTACTTTATCCTGAAGCAAAAAAAAAAATAAAAAATAAAAGAAATAGAAATCTTTTCCTACCTTTGTTGCCTGGTTTCTGCTTTCCTCATGTTCTCATTCAATTCCTTCCATCCACTGTCTCTCTTCCTTCTGCGTCTTCCATTTGCTCTATTACTGTGCCTCTCCCTTTCTCCCCCCTTCCAAATTGGTCTGGCACCCATCTTCTTCCCTCCGCTCCGCCCATAGTCTGCCATCCCTGTCTTCTTCCCTACCAGCGTCTACTCCCACTCTCTCTTCCCCATTTCCTTTCAGCGTCCTTCTCCCCCCATCTTCCCCATGTCCTGTCAGCGTCCTTCTCCCCCCTCTGTCTTCCACATGTGCTTTCAGTGTCCTTCTCCCTCTCTGTCTTCCCCATGGCCTTTCAGCGTCCTTCTCCACCCCTTTGTCTTCCCCATGTGCTTTCAGCGTCCTTCTCCCCCCTCTGTCTTCCCCATGTCCTTTCAGTGTCCTTCTCCCCCCTCCTTCTCTCCCGCCCCGGGTGCAGCACTGCCGGCCAGGTCCCCTTACTTTTGTGGCGCTTCCCCAACCGACCGACCGACCGACAACAGCCCCGGTCCGACAAACCTCCCTGCCCTTAATCGCAAATCTAAATTACCTTCTTACAGCTGCTGTAAGAAGGTAATTTAGATTTGCGGCTACAGGGCAGGGAGGATTGTCGGACCGGGGCTGTTGTCGGTCGGTCAGGGAAGTGCCACAAAAGTAAGGGGACCTGGCCGGCTGTGCTGCAACCGCGAGGCTACTCTCCTTCTCCTTACCTGCCCTGCTTGCAGCACAGAGCCGAACGGAAGTCTTCCCGACGTCAGCGCTGATGTTGGGAAGACTTCCGTTCGGCTCTGTGCTGCAAGCAGAGCAGGTAGGGAGAAGAAGAGCCGCGCGACTGAGTACATCCAGCCCCGCAGGAACCCCACAACCCTCGGAGGCGTCCCCACGGGATCCCCGTGACCCTAGAGGGCAACCCGCAGGATGCCCGCGGGATGCCCATCGTCCCCGTTCCCGTCAGCTCTCTAGTACAGCTGTCACTGATGGTTAATAGCTCATCATGACCAGCAGGTGGAGACTGAGACCAAAATTTTGGTATCTATAATCATAAAACCCTAGCCGCGCATGCACACTTGAAATGCCGTGCCTTCGCATGCAAGTAGAGGAACCGCCGACCAGAGAAGCGTCTCAGCGCAGTAGAGGAACCGCCGACCAGAGAAGCGTCTCAGCGCAGTGGCAGCAGTCCTGACCCGCCAACCCATTCCTTATCCAAAGCAGCAGTGGCAGCGCTGTAAACAGGCTGCTCGCGGCAAGCCCTTGAGGGCCTTTCCTCTGCCGCATTACTTTGGATGAGGTAGAAGAAAAGCCCTGTCAGGGGCTGCCACTGCTGCTTTGGGTAAGGAATGAGGGGTTGGCGGGTCAGGACTGCTTCAACTGCTACTGATATTTGGGTGGGGGAGGAAAGAGATGCCTGATTGGGAGTTGGGGCCTGGGTTGGTGAGGAGAAGAAAGACATGGGATAGCCACTGGAAAGTGAAAGCCACAGCTGGATTGAGGAAAGGGCAAGGGATCCCTTAGCTGGCATAGCTGGAAGGCGGCTTCAGTGAGTGTCTGGGCAGGGAGAGAGACAAAGAAAGATAGACGGGGCAGAGAGAGAGAGAAAAAGAAAGAAAAAAAGATAAGACGGGGCAGGGAGATTGACAGACATCTATTTCTAGCACCCGTTAATGTAACGGGCTTAAACACTAGTAGTACATAATAGCTGTCCTTCCCTATATACCTCAGTCTGCTGAATAGCCAAGCAGAACAAAGAAAAAACTAAATATAAACAGTAACAAGACTCCGAACAGGAGTAACAACTAATATACAGAAATGCTGTTGGAAAATGCATGAGATAGGCCCCTGCAGCAAAGTGTCCCCAAAGCTCGCCAGCCGAGTCACAGCCGCTGTTCTTTGATCTCCCCGGACCTAGAATAATACTAGAACCCGCAGAAAAAGAAAATTCTTCACGTGGAACACCCACAAGAACAAACCAACAACAGATAGTCGGGTGCTGTACCGGTCTAGAGAGTCTGAAAGAAAGAAAATTAGCAGGTAAGAACCTAATTTCTCTTATGTCAATGCTCTCTAGACCGGAACAGCTGTTACTGATGGGACGTACCAAAGCAGTACCAATCATGGGTGGGAACCCCGAAGGGCAGACACCAGAACACGCTCACCAAACACTGCACCCCGACGTGCCTGAACATCTACCCGGTAGTGTCTGACAAAGGAATGCAGAGAAGACCAAACTGCAGCCTTACAAATATCCACTGGAGGCATCAGAGAAGTCTCAGCCCAAGAAGCCGCCTAACCTCAAGTGGAATGAGCTTTGAGAAATTCCGGAACAGGCTTGCTCTGAAGAAGGTATGCGGAAGCAATACTCTCCTTGATCCAGCACGCAATGGTAGCCTTGGAAGCGTCATCCCCCTTACGAGGACCCGCTAAGAAGGCAAAAAGATGATCCAATTTCCTGAACTCCTGGGTCAACTAAACATAAGAACAAAGGACCTGGCAGACATCCAACTTGCAGAACTGCTTCTGCTCCGAAGAGCCCTCCAGACTATCATACAGCAGGAGGACTATGGGCTGATTGACATGAAAAGGCGAAACCACTTTTGGCAAAAAGGAAGGAACAGGCTGCAGCACAACCCGCTCGGTAGAAAACTCCAGGAAGGGAAGCCTACACGAGAGCCTGCAGCTCAGAAACACATCTTGCAGAAGTAATACCCACCAAAAAGACCGCCTTAAGAGTAAGGTCCTTCAACAAACAGGCATCCAAAGGCTCAAAAGGAAAGTGCACCAGCACGGACAAGACCAGATTAAAATCTCAAGATGGAACAGACGGTCAATCGGGAGGCTTGAGCAAAAGAGACTACTCCACACACAGCACACCACTCCTCAAAGATATGCCAAACACGCACATAAGCCCGAGAAGTGGAAAGTATCCAGGACCCCAAGAGAGTGGAGATCACTTTATCTGAATACCCTTTCTTACCTAGAAGAGTCCTTTCATGAGCCAAGCCGTAAGACAAAAGGGACTCGGATCGAACATTGGAATGGGGCCCCGAGTCAGAAGGTCGGTCGAGAGAGGCAGAGGATCTGCCACAAGATGACGAACCAGGTCCGCATACCACTGACACCTGGGCTACCAGGATCACGAGGCTGGGATGCCAAGCAATGCAAAGAAGAACTCTGCCCACTAGCAACCAAAGAGGAAATACTACAGAAGACCCTCCGTCGGCCATGGCTGAACCAGAGCATCGAGCCCCTCGGCTTGACCATTTCTGTGATGACTGAAGAAGCGGAGTGTTTTGGCATTGACACTCATGGCCATCAGGTCCATGAGGGGCTGACCCCAAGACTGTACTATTAACTGGAAGGCTGCGGGACCAAGACACCACTCTCCGGGATCTAGCACGCGACGACTGAGGAAGTCCGCCTGAACATTCTCCAATCACGCTGTGAGAAGCCGAGACATCCAGATGATGAGACACTGCCCAGACCATGAGCAGAGCCGCCTCCTGCGCCACCTGAGAGCTCTTGGTGCCCCCTGACAACAGACCTAGGCCACCGCCATGGCACTGTCCGAGAGAACCCAGACTAACTTGCCTGCCAATAAGGACAGGAAGGCTAACAACACCAGATGGATGGCTCTGGTCTCCAGAACACTGATTGACAAAGACGCTTCCTCCGGAGACCATGTGCTCTGAGCTGAGCGACCTAGACACTGAGCGCCCCAGCCAGAAGACTGGCATTAGTGATAAGCACCGTCCACTGGGGCTGATCCAGACTCACCCCTTGCACTAGATGGGAAGACTGAAGCCACCAGCAAAGACTGCCGCAATTCAAACCCCGAAGAGGAACAGAAAAGTCCAGATTGTGCCTCTGGGGCGACTACCGCCGAAGGAGAGCATACTGAAGCAAACACATGTGGGCTCGAACCCACCTCACCACATCTAAGGAAGCCGCCATCGATCCCAGGACCTGAAGAAAGTCCTGCGCCTGAGGTGAATCTGGGACTGCAATTTGCTTACCCGGGCCTCTGGGAGAAAGACCCTCCCTAAGGAGGTGTTGAACAGAACCCCAAGATACTCCAGGCGCTGAGAGGGAGCCAGCCAGCTCTTGGATAGGTTGACAACCCATCCCAGCGACTGCAGGAACTCCACCTCCCGAGCCGTGACCCGGGTGCTCTCCAGGAAAGACTTTGCTTGGATCAACCAGTCGTCCAGATAGGGGTGAACCAGAATGCCCTCCTTGTGCAAGGCCGCTGCCATGATTACCATGATCTTGGTGAACATCCGCAGAGCCATGGCCAGACCCACTCTTGGGAAAAATCTCGCAACCTTATGCCCATCAGAACCAAGGAAGGCGTCGGTAAGGAGTCACTGGGCGGGTCAGACGAGGGGCCGGGGGAAAAATCACATCCCCCCCTTACAATGGGCCCCCGAAAGGACTGCATGCGCTGAAACAACCAACCCCAGGAAGACCCAGAGGTCAGGAAGTAAGCAGCCCCTCAACCAGGGAGGTATCTGCAGAACTCATGCAGATGCCACTGAACAGTGCCACCCCAAGCAGCTGGACGGGCATGGTCTTCAAGCAGTGGGATTCAGACTGTGAAAGTTAGCCCATTCATATTCTAATTAGCGATCTTCTCTATTCATCTCATGCTTTTTTGAATTCCATCACAGTTTTCTTCTCCACCATGAAGAAATATATAAATGATGCCTTCTGCAATTCTCACAGGTAAATGGAAGAAATCCATTAGTCAGGACTCCTTTCCCTCTCTACAGGAAAGGTTACTGAGGTAAGAACAGCACATTACCGCGCTAGAAGCGCAGGTAAAAACTTTGGTGAAGAGAGTGGAGGATGCCGAGAATTGCGGACGCCGAAACAACCTCTGCATCATTGGGCTCCCGCAGACAGTGAAGGATGCGGAGCTGGGTGATCTGGTGGAGACCTGGCTGCCACAGATTCTGGGGCTGGAGACATCTTTGGGCCAGGAACACGTGGAGAGGGCCCACCACATCGGGGCTCCACGTGAGGCACACACGCCCGCCCATGGCCGGTGATAACCCACTTCCTCAACTACGCTACTAAGGCAAAAATCATGGAAGCCTACAGACTCCTACCTTGGACTACCAGGTTAGTAATATATTGCTCTTCCAGGATTTTTCAGCCCAGCTTTCTGAACGCCGCAGAGCCCTAACCTTGTACTGTACTCAGCTGCATTCCAGTGGGATCAAATTAGCCCTTCAATATCCTGCTAAAGTCCACTTCCATCACAACAATGGGACAGTTAATCTGGACAACCTGGCAGACCTGCATTCTTTCTTGCCAAACTGCCTGTGCCCTAGCGAGAGCGGCCCAGCGTAACCTGCGACCTGTGCTACCTGTTTGCCCTTAGTTTGGTTATCGCTGTGCTAAAGACATGAGGGTGTACCTGCACTGGAGTTTAGCCCACTGGCTACCCGGTATAGCACAGTCCTTGCTTATGTCACCCCTTTGCTAGGTGGTGCAGACATTCCATGCCAGACTTAGGCATCTACTCTGTTGAACGCCTGGGTGGTGCTGGGCCACCTACCATCCTGTGCGTACCCCACAGAGAGAAAATGTGATGAAGGGGCATGGAATGGAGAGTCCATTCGTGAAGTTGCAGAAGACGACTCAAGTTGTCCGCTAAGGCATTGTCCATCCCCTGAATGTAGACAGCTTTGAGGAAGGTGTTGTGGCGAATTGCCCAATCCCAAACTTTCAGAGCTTCCTGACAGAGGGAGGCCGATCCCGTGCCTCCCTGTTTGTTGACATAATACATGGCGACTTGAGGTCCGTGCGAATGAGGACCACATGGTCGTGAAGCAGATGTTGAAAAGCAGTGAGAGCATTGAAGATCGCCCTGATTTCCAGTAGATTGATGTGGCACTGGCGGTCTGCACTGGTCCAATAGCCTTGGGTGTGGAGACCATCCAGATGAGCCCCCAAAGCGTAAGTCGAAGAGTCGGTTGTGATAACCTTCTGATGGGGGGGGGGGCATGTGAAACGGTAAGCCTCTGGATAGATTGGAAGAGAGCATCCACCAGTGAAGAGACTGTGTCAGAGCAGGAGTGACCTGGATGTGTCGAGGCAGAGGGTCGGAAACCTGCGTCCATTGATATGCCAGAGTCCACTGAGCAATTGTGAGGTGAAGTCTGGCAAAAGGAGTCAAATGTACTGTGGAGGCCATGTGACCCAGAAGTACCATCATGTGTCTCGCTGATATGGAAGAGCGGGAAGACACTGTGTGACAGAGTTGAAGAAGAACTTCCAGATGTTGTTGCGGAAGAAATGCTCTGAGTTGGACAGTGTCCAGAACATCTCCAATGAATTGTAGATTCTGTGATGGCTGAAGCTGAGATTTGGGAAAGTTGATTTCGAATCCCAAACTTTGTAGGAACCAGGTAGTCCGTTGGGTCGCTACAATAACCCCTTGAGATGTGGAATCTTTGATGAACCAGTTGTCGAGGTAAGACCATGGTTTCTTAGAGCTGCTGCTATCCACTACCAGGCACTTGGTGAACATTCTGGGAGACGAAGACAGGCCGAAGGGTAGAACACTGTATTGATAATGCAGATTCCCCACCTGAAATCTGAGGTATTGACAGGAAGCCGGATGAATGGGAATGTGAGTGTAGGCCTCCTTGAGATCCAGAGAGCATAACCAATCGTTCTGCTCGAGAAGGGGATAAAGAGAAGCCAGGGACAACATTCAAAATTTTTCTTTGACTAGAAATTTGTTGAGAGCCCTGAGATCCAGAATGGGTCGCAGATCACCCGTCTTCTTCGGAAAAAGGAAGTAACGGGAATAAAACCCCCTGTTCTGCTGTTCCAAGGGAACTGGTTCGTGGCATGGAGATGAAGCAGAGCTTGAGCTTCCTGAAGAAGGGCGGTCTGGGATGGATTGGAAGGATACTCTCTTGGAGGAAGCTCTGGTGGAACCTGAGTGAAATGGAGAGAGTATCCTTCCGTGATGATGGTAAGCACCCAGAGGTCGGATGTAATTAACGTCCATCGGTTGTAAAAATGATGGAGACGACCTCCTATAGGGGGAAAAAGAGACAGACACAGAACGGTGGAGGTTATGCTCTGTTGCAAACAGTCAAAAAGGCTGAGAAGCCTTAGGTGCAGCAGAAGGTTGGGATTTCTGTTGCTTCTGAGGTTGCTGTTTTTTCAGAGGAGATTGAGTATAAGGAGTCAGATTTGAAGCAAAACGCCTTTGATAGATAACAGCAGGGCGTGCAGGCTTGGCAAGAGCTGGCTTTGGTTTAGGTCTGATGATTGAAGCAAGTGATTTTTCATGGTCAGATAATTTTTTAGTGGCTGCCTCAATGGACTCGTCAAAGAGGTTGTTGCCTTGACAAGAAAGGTTAGCTACGCGGTCTTGAAGGTTAGAGTCCATGTCAATGGTACGAAGCCATGCAAGACAACGCATAGCCATAGAGCAAGCAGCTGCTTGGGCAGATAACTCAAAGGCATCATAAAATGATTGCAGGAGATGGAGACGTAACTGAGAGAAAGAAGCAATGACTTCTTGAAACTCAAAATGCATGTGGTTATCCAAATAAGCCAAAAACCGGTAGAAGAGAAAGAAGAAACTCAAAATAAGAGATGAAATAAAAATTATAATTGAGGACTTGAGGACATCATAGCATTCTTGTAGATGCGACGTCCAAATTTGTCCATAGTTTTCCCCTCCCTTCCAGGGGGAACTGTGGCATAGACCTTGGAAGGATGGGATCTCTTCAAGGAGGATTCAATAAGCAGGGATTGATGAGATAACTATGAGTTGTCAAATCCCTTGAGATGCAGTCTTATACCTCGAGTCCAATTTTCCTGGAACTGCTGGTATGGAAAAGGGAGTCTCCATGCATCGAGCAAAAGTCTGGTTCAAAAGCTTATGAAGTGGAAGCTTGAGACACTCTGCCGGAGGCTGAGGAAGACGCATGACTTCTAGATATTCCTTAGAATATTTGGAGCCAGTATCCAATTGTACATCCAAGTCTATAGCCATCTGTCGCAGGAAAGACGAGAAAGATAGCTGATCTGCCAATGCTTTGCCTCGAGAAGGACTCGAGGATGTCGAGGCAGCTTGTGTCGAAGAAGAAGCTTCGGCATGGAAAAAAGCATCAAAGGAACCTGGTGACTTGGACGAGGCAATTGAGACCTGAACATCCTCGAGGTCCGGCATTGGAGACCTCGAATGAGGAGTCGGTGGTCTGGTCGAGATTGGAGTAGAGCAAGGCTTCGAGGAAGATGGTTTATCCTGCGAAGAACGATGCCTGTAAGAATGCATCGATGAAGGCCTCGAACGGTGGTGAGAACTGTGTCTGGAACCAGATCTCGAGATCGAGGAGGTTTCGCCTCGGAGACGTAAGCAGCCAATGCCAATGTATGAATAGGACTAGAGTCTGTAGATCGAAGCTCCAGAGACTTGGAGGAGGAACCTCGATGCACTCGCAAAGACTCTGCTCCTTGCTGAGAGTGTGAGGATTCTCATTGATGCACTCGCAAAGAATCTGCTTCTTGCTTTTCGTGCTTGGATGGCAGATCAGACACTCGCAGAGACTCTGCTCCCTGCAAAGAGTGTGGAAGCTCCGACTGGGACATAGGAAGAGGCTCCACCTCGCGGGAGTCTGCTGAATGCCCAGGCAGGATAAGAGGAAGCAGTTTAGGACCCATAATAGTAAGGTACTGAAGGAACTGCTTCTCCAATATGGTCTGGAAAGAAGCCGGCAAGGATGGATCAGCGTCTGAAACCAGACCACCTGCCTTGGCTGGAGGTTCCTTCGAGGCAGTGTGAGTGTGTTTCGACTTAGTAGTCTTGGACACTTTAATCACCTCCGGTGGAACCGACTGCTGAGCTATCTGACCTGAGGAAACAGGGGAAGATACAGATGATGTCGAAGCAAGAGCCGCTGCAAACGATGAAGGTCTGATGAGGTGGAAGCAGGAGGCGCAGAAGGAACCTCGATGGAAGTCGAGGCCAAAGACACCTTCGAAGTTGAGGGATCAGTAGGAGACTCCATCTCGAAAAGCTTGTCCACCTGAATGCAATGATGCTGAAGTGTTTGGCAAGGCAGGCACGACCTAGGATGATGTTTCGGCCCAAGACACTTGAGGCAGCGTCCGTGAGGGTCTGTGAGAGAGATCGCGCGCTGACACTTGCTACACCTCTTAAAGCCTGTAGCAGGCAGAAAAATAGCCGCCGCAAAGTCGAAGCTCGCAGGACAAAATTTTTTTGGAACTAAAAGAAAAGAAACAAAATAAAACAGCGATTCGTGAAGAAAGAAACACCAACCGCGGTTGAGAGAAGGCAAAAAGTGAACGAAGTTGAAAGCAGAGAGTCAAAGACAGACTTCTCGGCTCCTCGGAAAACTAAGAACTGAGGAGACGCGCCCTGTGCTAAGCAGGAAGGCATTCGTGCATGCGCAGTGCGGGCGACTTGAAACTTCAAGTTTCTTCAAGCAAGTCTGCTTATGAGGCATCCGCATCCGAGCTCCGTCGGATGACGTCACCCATATGTGAGAATACCTGCCTGCTTGTCCTGGGATAATAATTGTTACTCCTGTTCGTAGTCTTGTTTTCTGTTTATAGTTCTGCTTAGCTATTCGGCAGACTAATGGATATAGGGAGAGTCACCTATTATATACTATTCCAAAGTTTTGTCTCCGTTTCTACCTGCTGGTAATGATGAGATATTACTCATCTGTATGATCTATACCAGTCTGGAGAGTTTGCAAAGAATTCTCAGTTTTGGATTAAGTAGAGGGAAGTAACTTACGTCCTTTATCAAGAGTGCATACAGCATGACATCTGTCAGTCCATTGTCTTGCAGGGATGATAGCAGTGAAGGCTCTTGGAATACAAAGACCGTCACTACTTCAGTGGCTGTAGGAGATAATGGGGAAAGACAGACAATAACTGGGTACAAGGCAGCAATAGGGCATATATAACTAAAACCCTCCCATATTCAGCAAATTATAAAATGTATAATTAATTCTACTAACTATGAATTCAAATACCCAATTTTCAGCTTCCCAGTACCTAAGCTTCCTCTATTCAATGGCTTGGAGACTTGGTTGCATTAAGTCTCATTTCCACCCCTTACTCTGTTTTGAAAGGTGAGAACATTTAGCAAACATCTCACTTGCTTGCTTGAGCGTGTCCTGTTAGGTTTAGGGAAGACAGACATGAAAGCTCTCAGAGATTTCATCTACTTAGGAACAATTTGCAAGAATCACTTGCAATTTCAAACTGCAAGTGGTGTTCTTCAACTACAGTACTGACCCTTCATCCATCTGTACCCTAACCAATACATGGGGAAATTGAGAGAATACCAGGACTGGTATGGAATAATAGAAATAAATAGCAGTCAAATGCAGCCCTGCTCTTTCAGACATGCTATTCTGGTTACAATGCTGTGCTAAGTACAACCATCATCTCAGCAAGGTTTATTACAAAGAGCTGATCCCCCACATTTTGACTAGGAGTAGAATTTTCTACCTCAATTTTGGGAAGAGGAAGCCCTGCACCAAGAGCTTCTGGGACATCATAGGTTCCTACCTGCCTTCTTTAAAGCTCTGATTTAATATAAATACGTTCATGTTAAGCATCTCACCCCTCCTTTAAATACTTCTAACTGATATCAACCTTCAAATATGTAGCCCTAGAGACTCACCAAGTAAGAAAAGGGAGGGCCCATAGTACTCTGCATTGCTGATGACGTGCTTCAGGGAGGTGGGTAGTGAGCCATCCATCACTGCAAGACCAGAGGAGTTTCCATGAGAACAGGGATTTTAGGGTGTGGGGATAGGTGGAGTGAGAATCCATAAGCAGACATAGCCTGCAGTGAGAAAACCACTGAGGAGTCCAAAAAGCAGCACACTTCCCTATATAAGATTTATATATATTTACACATTTATATGAAATGCTGGATTATGCAAAAGGGTAAAGTATCCCTTATACAAACAATCTTTAAAATATAGGAAAAGTATCCCTATACAGTTCACATGCTTTTGGGCATGTGGCAGAGGAAAGTTAAGCATTATTTGTTGCAATAAATGTGTTGCTTGTTTATTTAATTGATATATTTGAAAAATAGACTTCAATAAAAAAAATTTAAGTTACATAGCTTTGTTCATAACCCTGGTCAGCAAACCCCCTCCTTCTTTAGTCTTACCATGACGAATGCCATCAGAGAAAGCAGGGTCCTGAATGGCCTTCTTTAGAAAGTTCAGCATTGACTTAAGCAGTGCAGCTCGCTGGGGGATACACTGGACTCCTGATAGGAAAGAACATACAGTGAAAGATTAGGTTTTTACCTACGATAATCTTCTGTTAGTCCCTGGAGGATTCCATACACTAGGTGATCAATCCCAACCCACAGTCCGGGTTTTGCAAGAATTCACATATTTTCAAAACACATGGTGCACTCACCCTAGTGGTAAAATCAGTTCAATCCCAAAGCCAAGCACAAACCTGTAAATCCAGGACAAAGGGGGTACAGGGGAGAATCCCCATCAACACAAGTAAATCACAAACTAGTATGCTCTGCAAAATATTAACAAGTAATAAATAGGCACAAAGGCAACTCAGAAAAAAACATTGATAAACAATGTAGAACCTGCTGTGTGCAACAAGCACGCCAAGAGCGAGCCTTTGGTAATGTGCATATTCACAGAGAACTCATCACAGGATCCAGCAACTGGCTGGACAATCTTCAAGAGTGTAAGGAGAATAACTGAGGCAGAAAGATGCAGGCTATTCCAAACCACTGAGTGTATACAGCGAGGGTGGGTCGTATGGAATCCTCCAGGGACTAACAGAAAGAAGATTATCGTAGGGAGAAACCTAATCTTCCATTCCATTACGTCCCTTCCAGATTCCATACGCTAAGCGAAGTACCAAAGCTCCAGAAGCTAGGGAGAGACAGAATAGCTTGCACACAAAACAGAGGTCCCGAAAAACAGCAGCAGAATTCAGTAAAACCGGGTAAAAGTATGAAGAGAGAACCAAGAGCTGCCCTGCAAATTTCATCAGGATGAATCACGCAAGATACCACCCATGATGAAGAAATCAGAGGCTGCACACCATGGGAGAAGTAAGTCGTGGAAATGGTCATTCGAATCCATTGAGTGATCGAGGACTTGGATGCCAGCTCACCAAGGTGAGGCGCAGTAGTGAGAACAAAAAAGTGATCAAACAGCCCAGAACTCAGTTATTCTTTCCAAATAAAGGAGCAAGTTCTTCCAGACATCTAATTTGCGGAAGATCTGATCTTCGCACTCCAAACCTGTCGTATGAAATGCAGGCAATCTAACCTCCTGAGGGACTCGAAAAGAAGAGACCATCTGTCAAGGAAAACACCCACATCTATCACATGGAGAAAAAAGGTTCTCTGCATGAAATAGCAGAAACTCCAAAATACACCAAGCTGAGACAACAGTGACCAGAAAAACTGTTGTGAACATCAGATCCAGAAGAACTACATCCTATAGTGATTCAAAGGAAGCCTCATCTAGGCTTTGAAAAATGATAAGAAACCATGAAGGGAAAAGAAGATGCAAGGGAGGTCGCAGGTGTCTCCCTCATACATCTGGCCAGATCTAAAAGAGCAGAAAATGAACTAAAGCCTGCAACCTGAACTTTCAGGGAGGCCACTGCCAGACTTCTGGCTAAACCCTCCTGAAGGAAAATCAGAACTCCCTAACTGGGAGTCTGCTCAGGCTCCACCTAACTCCCCTCCACCCCCCCCCGGTAAGAAAAACTTACCAGGCTTTGGCAGAAGAAGCAAAGTAGAGGGTATTTCAAGCACAAGAGAGTCGAGATAACTACCTCCAAATAACCGCTCACCATCAAGGCTGAGCGCTCAAGAGCCATGCTGTAAGACCAAAACGTCGAGGGTTCTCCAAGGACACCAGTTCCTGACAGATAAATTAAGGGAACCGGAGCCTCTCGTCCCGCTAAAGACATATGAGAACTGCATACCGCAGGCGGAGAGACCAAGGCAGAGCCACTACCAGGTCGGAATGCTTCACTTGTCCAGCAGATGGCCTGACCTATCAGAGGCCACGGGGGACACATCATACAGGAACTCATGAGCAGCCAGGGCCAAACCAATACATCTGACCCTAGCTTCTACGATGTTTGACTGAAAAGGTGCACAGCTTTCAAGATCTCTGCCAAAGCCAACAAGATCCTCCAGGGCAAATCCTGGCTCTTTTAAGAGCAGACAAAACGGCTCCTGTGAGAAACCAAGCTTCCAAAACCAGGAAATGTTGGCTGAGGAAGACTGCCTGAACAGTGGCGACTCTGGTCCCATGGGCTGCCGAGAAAGGCCAAAGAAGCGCTTCCTCCCAGTGGCATGCCGCCAATCTATCGAGAGAGCACTAGAGCTCCCTCATGATGTACAGACGCCACCACCAGTCTTTCTGAAGGGACTGGAAATCGAGTAGCACCAGCTGAATTTCCGAAGCACCAGACAAAAGGTCCACCAATGTTGCAGACCAGGTGTCCACTACCCCTGAATCGAGTGGACCCCACAATGAGCCCGCAACCCAACAGGCTGGCATTTGTGCTAAGAGTTAGCCACTCATAAATCCAAAGAAGCCAGCCCTAGCCGAGAGCCACCCTGAAGCCACAAGCTGAAATTGCTGCTATCTGGCTCCATCTAGGAGAGCAGCTGTGAAAGGTAGAAAAATTCAGTGGAGATCATCAAGAAAAGAGGAACTCCTGTCAAGGGCGCATGGGCACTCTGGCCCAGGGGATCGCCCCCAAGGAGGTTGCCCAAGCCCCAGAACCTCCAGATAAACCAAGCCAAGAGAACCGGACAATCCAAGAGAATTCACAAAGGTTCTCTCTACTCACCCTGAGAAGAAATGCACAACTCAAGCCTGGAGATGAAGGGAAGCCCTAGAAAATCAAGAGACTGGGAGGATGCCCTGCGTCTCTTCCTGAACTTGCCCACACCTGCAGCAGAGACACTACCATCTCCACCATGTCTTTGCATACCCAATGAGATGGAGCCCGGAGCACCTGTGGTCCCAGGAAGAGTGGAATGACCCCTGCTGGAGGAAAGCCAACTTATCTACAATTACTGGGATGAAAGGAGTGAGGCCAAGTGGCAGAGCTGTGAACTGGAAATGCTGATGCAGAACATGGAGATCAAAATATGGAGGAAAACCTCCAGGAGATCTAAGGACACTAGAAATTCCTCTGGAAGACAGCAGCTAGTACAGTGAACTCCATTGACCACTCGGAAAAAGGGAATTCGGAAGAAGTGGGTAACCAACCGTAGAACCAGAATATGTCTTCAAGTCACAGAGCCCGTCTGGCACGAGGAAGAATAAAGAGCATTTGCCTAAATCCTCATTCGGGTACTGGAACAGGTTTAAGCATCCCAAAGACCAAAGGCCTGCTACAGAATATCACAGACCCTGAATTCTGTTGCCAATGACTTGCCGAAGGCCAGAAACCAAGCTGGAGGCAGGAAATGTAAGATTAACAACTGACCAATGAAAGACGAATCCACACTGATAAAACAGTAGAAGACAGTCTGAGAGCAAGGAAACCATGCCCGCTCCAGGCAACTTCAGTGCTTTTTATTTTTGGTTTTTTTGTGCATGTGGCATAGCCACTACACAGGAACCTGAGGACGCCTGGAATCAAAACTGTGGTAACAGAGGTATAGCTCTATGAATGTCTCTAGGAGGAAACCTGAATATCCCCGATGACACCTGTGGGAGGAACAAAGTGAATTATGATTGCGTCCCTACAGCCAGCCATACTGGATTACAGGGAGCAACATAGGATGGCAAGCAACCCACCTAAGAGGTCACCCCAACCTATACCAACAAAAATTTGGCCCTTGAAAGAATGGCTGCTGAAGGAGAACCTCGAGGCTTCGTCCGCATCCAAAGACAGGGACAAAGATACCAGCACTCGACTCTGCACCAGCAGAACATGTACCAAGACTCGAAAGAGATCATAAAAACACACCTGGCACTGTACCCACACCAACCCGCACCAGCGGAGAACAAGCATGCACCACCACAGAGGACACATTGCGCAGGCCAGAATGACAGGCATGTGCCAGATATGAAGTGGTCACCACCACTCGGCTACCTGAGGAAGCTAGAAAAGAATAGTTTGCATCAGAACAGCCTCCTGCAATTCTGAGATACATGAATTTTCACTCCCCAGCACTAGGGAAACCCTACGCCACAGCAGAATTCACCTCAGGCTGTTCAGACCTGCCAAAGAGCAGGACTCGGGAGATAAAGCGGATACATAGCTGTAGCAGATCAGAAAATGCTGTCCGGGGATCGCATTGTCCTGAAACCTGTCCCAGGATCTGTGGAC
Source organism: Geotrypetes seraphini (assembly GCF_902459505.1). Lineage (NCBI taxonomy): Eukaryota > Metazoa > Chordata > Amphibia > Gymnophiona > Dermophiidae > Geotrypetes > Geotrypetes seraphini. Next base: position 455,105,307 of record NC_047084.1, read on the forward strand.
AGAATGGAAAAGGCACAGGAGAACGTACCAGGACTGAAGCCTGGAAAGTAAAAAACCTAAATGGAGATCTTACAGAACACTAGCTGTAAAGAGGTGGACAGAAGTCCACTGAAAATGCAAAGAAGGATCAGACCCTCCAAAATGGATGCTCCGGGAGGCCGAGGAGATCAGTCTCTACAAAGCAGCAGCCGGATCCAAATTAAATATAGTGAAAGGAGAGGAGACAGAAGAAACAGAAAATTGGCATGGCAACTACTGCAATTGAAATCTTGCATGGTCAGACAAGAGAGCTCCCAAAAGGAAATTCGTCACAGACACCATAGACCAAAAAAAACCCCCGACGCACCCACTAGCCATTTAGAGGAGCCGAATAAAATCTGGTGAAAATGCCCATTCCGCAACCATGGCAGGGTACTGTTGAGATACATGCTATGCGCCAAGAGTCCCCAGACTCAGAACACAGGCGAACTGCACCAGACTCCAGAATGGCCCCTGGGTGAGATATTCTTCGGAAGGAACAGACCAAGGCCATGAGGACCCAGAAGAGGAGATGTCTGAAGCTCCCGCCCCCCTCCCTTGGCGTGCTATGGCATGCGTTTCAAATTTGCTGATCCAGCACCCACCCAGCACAATGTCCAAATACAATAGATTAGGAACTTTAAACTGAAGGACAGGGGAAAGCCGACAGTCGACAACCGGTCGATGGCACGGACAACAGGATGCCCCGACGTAGGAACAAAGGACCACTACTCATACACAAGAGAGGTCGACCTCACAGCCAACAAAGGAGAACAAGCAGGAAAGGACAACTCAGACACAGGAGGGGATGACCACACAGCAAACATGGGAGATAACACAGGAGCAGTAAAGGATACCGTAAATGAAACTGTAAGGACAGCCAAGAGTAGAAGGTCCAAAAAGGTAACACGAAGGGAACTTAGATGTATGTATACAAATGCTAGAAGTCTAGGAAACAAAATGGGAGAACTAGAGACGATAGCAAGACATGAGAACATGGATATCATTGGCATAACAGAAACATGGTGGAATGAAGAAAACAAATGGGACACAGTACTACAGGGATACAAACTATATAGAAGAGATCGAGAAGGGCAGAAAGGTGGAGGTATTGCCCTATATGTTAAGGAAGAAATAGATTCTGTTGGAATGAGTACAACAGACAGGAAAGAGAAGCTGGAGTCCCTCTGGATCAAAATTCCTGGTCGCAATGGCGCAGATATAAAAATTGGCCTTTACTATCGTCCCCCAGGACAGGCGGAAGTCACTGACTCAGAAATGATGGAGGAAATCAAACAAGTATGCAAGACAGGCAATGTAGTTATATTGGGAGACTTCAATTTCCCAGGAATAGACTGGAAACTAGGAGCCTCCAACTGCGGCAAGGAGGCCAAGTTCCTGGAGGTGCTAGGGGATTGCTTCCTGGAGCAAATGGTAAAAGAGCCGACAAGAGGCGACGCCACCTTGGACTTGGTCCTAAATGGTCTCACTGGACCGATAACAGAAGTAGAAGTCATGGTTCCACTGGGAACGAGTGATCACAATGTAATCAACTTTAAACTTGACATCGGGAAAGGGAAACATGTCAAAACCTTAACCACCACCTTAAACTTTAAAAAGGGTAAATACGATTGCATGAGAGCCATGGTAACAAAACGACTCGAGAAGATGGTGGACAAACTTGAAACAGTAGATCAGGCATGGTGCCTATTGAAAAATACTATTGCAGAAGCACAAGATCTCTACATTCCGAGGATTTCCAAAGATCGGAGAACTAAAGGCAAAAGAGAACCGGCATGGCTTACCATACAGGTGAAGGAAGCCATAAAGGTAAAGAAGGACTCTTTCAAAAAATGGAAATGCACGAAGACAACCGAAGCCTGGAACAAACATAAAGATGAACAGAAGAAATGTCACAAGGCGGTGAGGGAAGCAAAACAGGACTATGAGGAAAAAATAGCCCGGGAGGCCAATAACTTCAAGCCCTTCTTTAGATACGTGAAAGGGAAAAAACCTGCAAAAGAGGCAGTGGGACCCCTGGACGACAAGGGAAGAAAAGGGTACATCAAGGAAGATAAACAAATCGCAGACAAACTAAATTCCTTCTTTGCGTCCGTTTTTACGAAGGAGGACACCTCAACAATACCTGAAGCGGAGAAAGTGTTTGCAGGAGAAATAGAAGACAGCCTCACCACAGTTGAAGTGGACTTAGCCCAGATATACTATCAGATCGACAAACTTAAAAGTGACAAATCACCTGGACCGGATGAAATTCACCCGAGAGTCTTGAAGGAATTGAAGATTGAAATTGGAGAGTTATTGCAAAAACTTGCAAACCTGTCAATCAGAACTGGTCAGATACCAGACGACTGGAGGAAAGCGAACGTCACGCCAATTTTCAAAAAAGGATCGAGAGGAGAACCGGGCAACTATAGACCTGTGAGTCTTACGTCTGTCCCCGGCAAGATGATTGAATCACTGATCAAGGATAGCATAGTTCAGCACTTGGACACACACGACTTGATGAAACCCAGTCAACATGGATTCAGGAAAGGGAAATCGTGTCTGACGAATTTACTCCAATTCTTTGAGACCGTGAACGAGCAAATTGATAGTGGAAAGCCGGTGGACATAATATACTTGGACTTCCAGAAAGCATTTGACAAAGTTCCACACGAAAGACTTCTCAGGAAGCTACAAAGCCATGGCATAGAGGGAGATATACAAAGATGGATAGGCAAATGGCTGGAAAACCGAAAGCAGAGAGTGGGCATAAATGGGAAGTTCTCCGACTGGGAGAGAGTGACTAGTGGTGTGCCCCAGGGCTCGGTACTTGGGCCGATCCTTTTTAATATTTATATCAATGACCTGGAAAACGGAACATCCAGTGAGATCATCAAGTTTGCAGACGACACAAAACTCTGCCGGGCAATCAGATCGCAGGAGGACAGTGAGGAACTCCAGAGCGATTTGTGTCGGTTACAAAAATGGGCGGAGAAATGGCAGATGAAGTTCAACGTGGAGAAATGCAAGGTAATGCATTTAGGCAGTAAAAATAAGGAATACGAGTACAGAATGTCAGGTGCAACTCTGGGGAAAAGTGAACAAGAAAGAGATCTGGGTGTACTGATAGATAGGACCCTGAAGCCGTCGGCACAATGCGTGGCAGCGGCAAATAAGGCAAATAGAATGTTGGGCATGATAAAGAAAGGAATCTCGAGTAGATCGGAGAAAGTTATAATGCCGCTTTATAGGGCAATGGTCAGACCCCACTTGGAATACTGCGTCCAACATTGGTCTCCCTACCTAAAGAAGGATATAAAACTGCTGGAGAGGGTGCAGAGACGAGCAACTAAACTAGTGAAGGGTATGGAGAAACTGGAATATGAGGATCGACTTAAAACACTGGGATTGTTCTCCCTTGAGAAAAGGAGACTGCGTGGGGATATGATCGAGACCTTCAAAATACTGAAAGGAATTGACAAAATAGAGCAGAGAAGATTATTTACAATGTCCAATTTGACACGGACAAGAGGACATGAAATGAAGCTAAGGGGGGGCAAGTTCAGGACTAATGTCAGGAAGTTCTGCTTCACACAGAGAGTGGTTGACATCTGGAATACTCTCCCAGGGGAGATTATTGCGGAATCGACAGTCCTAGGTTTCAAAAGCAAACTAGATGCATATCTCCTTGAGATAGGCATATAAAGATATGGTTGGCTATAAAATAAGCCAGGTGAATACCTAGCAGGGCCTCCGCGTGTGCGGATCGCCGGACTTGATGGACCGAAGGTCTGATCCGGAGATGGCGCTTCTTATGTTCTTATGTTCTTATTAATCCATCCCAATCCATTTTGAGTCAAATCGAGGGGATTTTGAGACAGAATTTAAAGTTAGAAAAAAGATCGATTTTAAAATCGAAGATGGCCGCCATCACGAATTCATACCAAAAACGGCAAAAACAACAAACATCCGAAAATAGTGATTTGGGGTCTGGGGATACCTGAACCCTACCCATAGAAACTGTGAAAATGGGTTTTAAACCATTTTCCAAGCCACCCCCGAAGTTCCCATATGAAACAATGCAGTTACTCACAGACTCCGATGCCTTCTGCCTGTCAGCGTTTTTCAGCAGCTGAGTGGAGAAACAAGGACTTTTCTGCCTCAGAACAGCACCAAATGCCCAGGAATGGAGATCTTTGGACTCCAGCTGGCCAGAGACCGATCCCAACCTCTGCCCGCAAGGATCCTCTGCCACGTGGCCAGGGGCAGGAATGCAGCCTGCGCCCTGAAGCCCGGGTGGGTTTCTGTCCAGACACACTCAGCCTGCGCTAGAAACCTGTGACTGTGGTGTCACCGGACAGCAAACTCCACAGGAGACACCTCCGGGTACTTCCAGAAGGTAGCACACAGCAGTCTGACTTCACAGATCCACCTGAGTTTCTCTGTGAAGCTTCAGTCCAGTCCCACAGTGAAGTTTAAGCAAATTTTAATTAAAAAAAAATAAGAAGTAGAGCAACAGCAAAAGATTTCTGCCCAGACTGCTTGCAGGAATTGAAAATGATTTTACCACTAGGGTGAGTGCACCATGTGTTCTGAAAAATAGTGAATTCATGCAATACCCAGATGCGGGTTGGTATTGAACACCTAGCATATGGAATCCAGAAGTAATGTAACAGAAAAGCACTGTGACCTTCTTCCTAGCTCAGGGCAAGCTTCAAATTAAGGGAATCTACTCCTTCTCCCACCCAAATGTCAGAGGTAAAGAGGGAGAACCCAGATCCTCCCCCAACCCCAAAAGCCTTTGTCCTGATCTTCTCCTCTCTGCATCCCTATCACCTTGGAGTTGCACTGCACATTCTTACCAACAGCAACTGCAGAAACATCATTCAAAGTGGGAGCCTGTTAAGTCTTATGTGACGACAGTCCTGCTCCCTCCTCCTAGGCAAGCTTCCTATTACTATAAAAATCCTATAAAGAGTATGGAGCCATAGGGCCTGTAAGAACACAAGGACTTACAGTCCTGCACTAAATATTCCTTCTGCAGTTCCTATTGCTGAAGAAAAAGCAAGGTTCCCTTGTGGAAGCCCTGAATAATGCAGTAGAAGATGCATTTCAGCATCTATGAAAAATCTGGCCCCACAAGCAATTTATGTCTAAATCCAGTCTTTGAAACCTAATTGGTTTTCCTTCCAAAGCAATTGCCAAACAAGGGGGTCCAACGCCTCTGTCAAACTTCTGCCTTCATACTAGCCCATACCTGATCTGGGTGTAATAATGCTACTGCCACTGTTGCTAATACTCTGGGCTTTAGGTTCTGGCTCAGACCGCTGATCTGTGGAGGTGGAGGGACCAGGGCTGCTCTCCATGACAACATCTGAAACTGAAAATATATTAAGACTTACATAAGGAACAGGAGCTCACACATACACAACTAAAGTCAGAAGCACTAAGGCTTTACATTGACAGAAATAAGTCCTGCTTATATTTAATATAGTACAGCTGGCCAGGCTTGATAGGTTGAGTGGCATTCCAACCCAGAGGAGTTCTAATATAACAGAGATGTCATGGTCTATTACCTAGTGTTGTCAATGCCATGCTCTTGTTGAGGGATGGTTCCTCCAGTCATATTCTGCTCAGTAACTATGAACCTAGAGGACAGCTAAGGTGACTTAAAGAGCTGGTGCAATAAGAGAAGGAAATATCGAGTACCTTCCATGTCTGTTTCCATTTCCTCCCCTTCCTGAGCTGTGTTGGGCCGCTGGATCTTGGGCTTTATGACAAAAGGACACTCCTTCCTACACAGGTCCACCTCATGCTGACAGAAGATAAAGTCAAAGTTGTTTTCAGCACAGAATATTTACAAGATGCTTTGTGGTGATATATCACTTCAAGAAAAACCTTCCCTGCTATACAACCAACTTATCCCCAAGCTAGCAGCTGTTTTGTAAAATACAGCACATTTAAAAGCAAGCTCAGTGTTCATTCTATAACATGTGACTAAGGTCCTTACCTCCAACCGGTAGATGAAGATGGAAAGGCCACTATGTGACTGGAAGGCTGCCATGTCCAAGTTAGTGATAAGGTCAACCACACGCACTGCACGGGTCACAAATGTGATCTGATCCTGCTCATCTCCAAGGAATTTAATCACCTGAAAGGGGGGAGAGGATTTTCCAATCAAATGCCACAGTTCCTTCAATGTCACATTTGCTTTTCCCAAAAGCAGCACACCTAAAATCAACTCCAACTATATAGCCCACCTTTACCAATAATTCATAATAGGGCAAAAAAAGCACTATGCCCACGTACCTTCAGCAGAGCTTCCATCATGCCACATGACACAAGTGCCTCCCCTCCAGCATCATAACTAGCCAGGTGATACAGGAATGAGAAGAGGGCTGTAGCAAACTGGTGTGGGTATGGATCCATGGTCGGATCTGAAAGCAAAATAAATCTCTATTAGAAGTCTAGGATCTGCAGCAAAGGCAGAACAAACCCCTCCTCACAACCATTCTTGGTAGAAATAGCACTCACCAATCATGGCCTGTATACAGTTACGAACAAGGACGGGAAGGAATCCATGGTAAGAAGCTGTGCCAGTACAGTCAATGATGCTGCTGAGTTTTGGTGTGCGCTCGAGGTGAACGATGGAAGTCAGTGTCCTCAAAGAGGCAGCTTTAATGTCCTACCAAGGGACAAAACAGGAATGTGGTGCACTGTAATGTATTCAAACTTCACACTATTGCTGGTGCTGTCGAGTGTACAGACATATACAGATATAACAAGAAAGGCAGACTAGTCTCTGCAGTGCATGTATATTAGTTATTCCAGCACTAGTCATAAGACTATAGCAGAGAGTAAGACTAAACACAAGGAAGCACAGTTACTTACCATAACAGGTGTTATCCAGGGACAGCAGGCAGATATTCTCACGAATGGGTGACATCACCGACAGAACCCCGGTACAGACCACTTTAAAAGTGCATCGCAACTAAGTTTTAGAAAGTTTGCGATAGTCCGAACTGCGCAGGTGCGAATGCCTTCCCGCCCGATATAGGGTGCGCGGTCCCTCAGTTAAGATAAGCCAGCTAAGAAGCCAACCAGGGGAGGTAGGTGGGTTGTGAGAATATCTGACTGCTGTCCCTGGATAACAACTGTTACGGTAAGTAACTGTGCTTTATCTCAGGACAAGCTGGCAGCATTTTCTCTTGTATGGGTGACCTCCAAGCTAATAGAAATGGGATGGTGGGAGTGTTGGCTTTTAGGAAAATTAATTTTGTAACGTAGATTGGCCAAAGTGCCCATCCCATATGGAAAAATACTCCAGACAGTAGTGAGAAATGAAGGTATGAACTGAGGACCAGGTGGCAGCTTTACAAATTTCCTCAATGGAGTAGATCTGAGGAAAGCCGCAGAAGCTGCCATAGCTCTAATTTTATGGGCTGTGACATGACTCTCCAGTGCCAGTTCAGTCTGAGCATAACAGAACAAGATGCAGGCAGCCAGCCAGTTGGAAATCTCTTTGAAACAGGATGCCCCAACTTGTTTGGGTCAAAAGAGACTAAAAATTGGGGATATGTTCGATATGGCTTTGTCCGATCAATGTAATAGGCCAAAGCCCGTTTACATTCCAAAGTATGCAAGACGGTTTCTCCAGTATGAGAATGAGACTTAGGAAAAAACACTGATAGAATAATGGACTGATTGATATGAAATTCAGTGACAACTTTTGGAAGAAACTTTGGATGTGTACGTAGAACCACCTTGTCTTGATGAAAAACTGTGAAGAGTGGATCTGCTACTAATTCTTGTAACTCACTGACCCTCCTGGCAGAAGTGAGAGCAATAAGGAAGACAACTTTCCAGGTAAGAAACTTAAGATGAGTTGTAGCCATTGGTTCAAATGGTGGCTTCATCAAACTGGAAAGGACCACATTAAGGTCCCAGACGACAGGTGGAGGCTTGAGAGGTGGTTTCACATTGAAAAGTCCTTTCATGAATCTGGAGATCAAAGGATGAGCAGTGAGAGGCTTACCCTCAACTGGCATGTGAAAAGCTGTAATAGCGCTGAGATGGACTCTGATAAATGTATATTTGAGGCCACAATCAGACATATGAAGCAGATAATCCAACACCAAATCACTGATAATGAAGATGGATCATGATGATGAAGAAGACACCAGGCAGCGAACCGAGTCTACTTTTCTTGACAACATTGCTGAGTGGCTGACTTCCTGAATGTATCAAGAATTTGATGAACAGGCTGAGAAAGAGTTTCAAATTTATTTAAGATTTCATATACCGCCCAATCAGCCTTCTAGGCAGTGTACAATGTCATAAAAACATATTGACTAAAAAACATATTTAAGATAACAGAACATCCTTAAAAACAATAATAGTTATTAAAAACATTTAAAAACAGACAGGAACAAAAGGGAAAAGGGCTAGAACTACAATGATCAAGTAGAATTAAAAACATATAGGGAAGAAAATAAAAGGAAGGGTGGCAAAAAATTAAAATAAAACTATATATCCCTGAAAAGGACATTTAGGTCTCGAAAGCGTTGAGGAAAAGAAATGTTTTTAGCTTCGTCTTAAAATAATTAAGAATTATTTCTTCCTGTAAGAGGGCTGGAATATTATTCCAAAGAGATGGAGCGCTGACAGAGAAAATAGTAGACATCATTATATTTATATACTTCAGAGACGGAATAGATAGAAGATTTTTGGCAGACGATCTTAGAGTCATAGAAGGACTATAGGGGATAAGAAGATTATTAATAAATTTGTGCTGGCTATTTTGTCTAGTTTTAAAAGTTAGTAAAAGAATCTTGTGATCCTATGTTCTACTGACAACCAATGAGCTTTATAAAGGGGGGGGGGGGGTGACATGGTAAGTGTAAGTGAGATGGATTCAGCCCAAGAGAAACCAAGCTGTCAGGTGTAGCGATTGCAGGTTGGGATGTAGAAGTGATTCCTGATTCTGAGTAAGCAGAGTAGGAAATATTGGAAGAGGTATGGGCTCCCTGGAGCTGAGTTGAAGTAGAAAGGAAAACAAATGTTGCCTGGGCTACCGTGGAGCAATGAGAATCATAGTGGCTGCTTCTTGTTTGAGTCTGAACAGAGTTCACAACATGAGCGGAATTGGAGGGAATGCATATAGAAAAAGGGCCCGTCCAATCTAGGAGAAATGCATCCGCTTCTAGACAGAGGGAAGAGTAAAGTCTGGAGCAAAACTGGGGAAGCTGGTGATTGTGAGGAGCCGCAAACAAGTCCACTTGAGGAGTGCCCCACTGAGAAAAGATGGATAGGAGAGCTGCAGAGTTGAAAGTCCATTTGTGAGGCTGAAAAACTCTGCTGAGGTTATCTGCTAGAGAATTCTTCTCTCCTTGAATGTAGACAGCCCAAGTCCAGATTTTCTGGGCTTCCTGACACAAGAGAAAGCCCGTGCCTCCTTGCTTGTTTATGTAGTACATTGATACTTGATTGTCCGTGCGAAGGAAGAGGACTTGAGGGCAGAGGAGATGATGAAAAGCCTTCAGGGCATAAAACATTGTTCTGAGTTCCAGGAAATTGCTGTGAAATTTCTGCTCACTGGTGGTCCAAAGACCCTAAGTCTAAAGAGCATCCATATGAGACCCCCAGGCATGTGTCCATCGTGATGACCTGATGATGAGGGGGCAAGTAAAAAAGGAGACCTTTGGAGAGATTGGAAGAGGTTATCCACCATTGAAGCGATTGCAGAAGTGATGATGTCACAGATATATGTTGTGAGAGACGATCCGTCGCTTGAGACCACTGAGAAGCAAGGGTCCACAGAGGAGGAGTGCAAAGATGCAGCCTTGCTAATGGTGTTACATGGACAGTGGAGGCCATGTGGCCTAGAAGAACCATCATATGCCTGGAAGAGATGGATTGAAGAGGAAAAAGTTGCTGACAGAGACGGATGAGAGTCTGAAGGCGATATGGAGGAAGAAATGAGAGTGGTGTCTAGGATTGCCCCAATGAACTGCAGACATTGAGTTGGAATGAGATGTGATTTGGGGAAGATGACTTCGAATCCTAGAACCTGGAGAAAAGAAATGGTCTGAGATGTTGCTTGGACCACTTCCTAAGATGAGACAGCCTTGATCAACCAGTCGTCCAGATAAGGAAATACTTGAAGGCCGTGTGATCAGAGAGATGCGGCTACCACAATGAGACACTTTGTGAAGACTCTGGGAGAAGATGCCAGGCCAAAGGGAAGTACCTTGTACTGATAATGACAGCGATTGATTTGGAAACGAAGATACTTTCTGGAAGCCGGATAAATTGGGATATGTGTGTAGGCTTCCTTGAGATCTAGGGAGCATTGTCAGTTGTTCTGATTGAGGAAAGGATAAAATCAGGGCGAGGGATAGCATCGTGAATTTCTCCTTGACTAGAAATTTGTTTAGAGCTCCGAGATCCAGGATTAGTCTCAGTCCTCCGGTCTTCTAGGGGACTAAGAAGTAATGGGAGTAGAATCCCTGATCCTGCTGATTGAGGGGAACTTCCTTGATAGCATGCAGCAGAAGAAATGAGGATTGTGCAGGGTCCAAAGCAGACTCTCTTGGTGGATGGTCTGGTGGTAGGGTTTGAAAACTGAGAGAGTAACCCTGACAAATGATGCTGAGGACCCAGAGGTCTGATGTAATGAGCTCCCAATGACCTATGACAAATTGAAGATGTCCAACGATGGGTTGAGGTAAGTCTGTAAAATGGTGACTGACTATGCTCCGAAGAAACACGTCAAAAAGGCTGCTTTTTTTGTTGTTGTTGACATGCTTGCTGCTGTTGTGGCCGCGGTCTCCTGGGTTGAGAGGAAGCTGGGATCATAGGCTTTGCAGTAAATCATCTCTGATAGGAGGATTGTCTGAAAGGTAGAGGTTTCTTCTTAGGTTTTATGAGTATCCCACCTAGTTTCATGGGCTGATATTTTTGGGTAGTCGTGTCCAAAGATGCCCCAAAAAGCTTGTCCCCTAAGCAAGGAGCATTAGCCAACCGATCCTGATGGTTGACATCAAGCTCTAAAATTCTCAGCCAGGCTAGACGCCGCATGGCCACTGACATGGCCTCAGCGCGTGAGGAGAGCTCAAAGGTATCATAAACAGAGCGGACCAGGTACTTATGAAGTTGAAGTAAGTCAGAAATGAAATGCTGAAGAGCAGGTAGTTTTCTGTCAGGGAAATATTTATGAAATTTAGCAACTTAGTTGACTAAGTGCTTAAAATGAAAAGCATAGTTTCCAGACTGGTTGGCTAACATAGTGTTCTGGAACAGTCATTTGCCAAACTTGTCCATGGTTTTCCCTTCTCTGCCAGGAGGTACTGCGGCATAGATGCTAGCCCCTTCAGATTTCTTCAGGGTTGACTCCACCAGTAGTGATTCATGTGGAAGCTGGGATCTGTCAAACCCTGGAATGGGAACAACCCTATAAAGTGAATCGAGCTTACGAGGAGCCACTGGGATGGTTTAAAGGAGTTTCTAAAATTTTATAAAAAGTCTCCCTTAAGATGTTGTGAAGAGGCAGCTTAAGAAACTCCTTGGGTGGCTGATCATAATCTAAGGCATCTAAGAACTGCTTAGATCTCTTGAAGTCAGCTTCCAGTGTAATAGAGAGTGCCTCAGCCATTTCCTTTAAAAATCTGGAAAAAGATGACTTGTCAGATTTCTGAATAGGCTCTTGAGAAGATGGAAAATGAAAAACCTCATCTGAAGAGACCTCATCATCAGATACAAGAGGTTCTTGATCAGAATCACCCCATAGATCTGAATCTCAGGTTGGAGTAAGTCGGTGCTGGGCACTGGGTGTCGAGGGCTCGAGATGTTTCATTTTTGTTAACGCCTTGCATGATCTGACTGACAACCTCTCGGAAGATGTCTGAGAAGATCGGTGCCGAATCGTTCCCGATACCGGTTCCTTAACCAGAGGAGGCGGTACCAATGGAGACTCTTGAAAAGATGGTACAGTTGTCGAGGGCTCAGACCTGACACTGGCACTGAAAGAGCCGCTGTCGCCATAACGGGAAGGAGAAGTTAACTGCTCCCATAATTCCTCGTGCAGCAATTCTTTAATCTGCTCCTTAATGGAATGCACCAGTACCGCTGGCTTTTTCGCCAGTACCTTCGGTGTGGATCTGCGTTCCGGCGATGAGGAGGCCGATGTTGAGGCACTCACCGAAATCGGAGCTGAGCGTTTTTTGGGTCTCCTCAAGGTCGACAGGACTTGGCTCACTGCCAGTTTGACCTGAGGCCCATATGGGGTGGGGGAAGGCTTCTTAGCTGGCTTACCCACTGTGAGTTGCGACACCAGAGCCAAAGTTGGAGGATTCACTCTCGGTGTCATCTTGGTCGGTGCTGTCTTGGGCAGCGCGGATGGCATCAAAGATGAACTTGCGGCAATGAACAGTTGTCTTTGCTGAAGAAGCCAGTTTTTGAGGGTACGCTTCTGAAGGGACGAGCAACAGTCAGCACACTGCTCGTGTCCCAGACACTGCAAGTACCAACGGTGAGGGTCGGTTAACGAAATGGCAATTTTTGAAACCCATCGACAGGCAGGACATGGATGGGAAGACAGTCATTGACAAATCAAACTCTACAGCTAGAAGGGTCCATAAGGCCCAAAAAGAGCCAGAGCCCGCAACGGAACAATAAAAAGGAAAACAAACTGTTTTTTGGTTGTTTTTTTTAATTTTTGGAAGAAAAAAACAAAGAGAAATTAGGTTCTTACCTGCTAATTTATTTTCTTTTAGCTTCTCCAGACTGGTAGAGGTTAATCTTACAAGTGGTATATATCTCATCATGATCAGCAGGTGGAGACTGAAACAAGACTGTTGAATAGTACATAAGAGATTCCTTCCCCTATTCCTATCAGTCTGCCGAATAGCTAAGCAGAACTAAGAAATGGAAACAGAAGTAAACAATACTCCGAACAGGAGTAATACCTAACACACCCAAATGCTGTTGGAAAATGCAGAGGGGAGATACCAGAAAGAAAATATCCCCACAGCTCACCAGCTAAGCCAGCCGAGCCACAGCCACTGTTCATCAATTCTCCCTGGCCCTAGAAAAATACTAGAACCTGCAGCAAAAAACAAAAACTGCCCATGCAACAACAACAACAACACAACAATAGACAGGGTGGGGACCTCTACTGGTCTAGAGAAGTTAAAAGAAAGTAAATTAGCAGGTAAGAATCTAATTTCTCCTTCTTTAGCACTCTCCAGACCGGTAGAGGTTAATCTTACATGTGGGATATACCAAAGCAATCCCCATCATAGGTGGGACTCCCGAAGGGCTGACACCAGTACACACTCACCGAACACCGCATCACAACGCACCTGAACGTCTACCCGGTAGTGTCCAACAAATGAATGCAAGGAAGACCAAAACGCAGCCTTACAAATGTCCACTGGAGGCACAAGCGAAGACTCAACCCAAAAAGCTACCTGACCCCTAGTGGAATGAGCTTTCAGAAATTCTGGAACAGGCTTCTTCTTCAGAAGATAAGCGGAAGCAATAGTCTCCTTGATCCAGCGCGTAATAGTAGCCTTAGAAGTGCCATCCCCCTGACAAGGACCCGGTAAAAGGACAAAGAGATGATCTGATTTCCGGTTCTCCTGGGTCCAATTTGCACAACAGCCTCTTCTCAGATGATCCCTCCTGATTACCTAACACTGGGAGGACCACAGCCTGATTGACATGAAAAGGAGAAACTACCTTTGGCAGAAAGGAAGAATAGGCCTCAAGTTAACCCGCTCCCTAGAAAACTCCAAGAAGGGAGCCCTACAAGAGAAAGCCTGTAGCTCAGAAACACATCTAGCTGAAGTAATGGCCATCAAGAAGACCGCTTTAAGAGCAAGGTCGTTCAAAGAGCAGTCACCCAACGGTTCGAAAAGGTCGCACTAGCACTGACAGAACCAGATTCAGATCCCAAGAAGGAACAGAGAGTCGTATGGGAGCCGAAGAGAGAGGAGAGAAGGGAAGCAGGAAGCAGAGGAGACAGGCAGCGTTGGTGCCGGGCACCGAAGCAAGCAGGAGGAGGAAGACAGTAGGCTCGGGGTAGCGGCGAGAGTTCGCTCCGCCCCCCCCAAGCGTCACAGGCAGCGCCGGACTCCCCCTTGAAAAGGGGAGGAGCCAGCGCGGCACACGCGGTGCCGAAGAGAGAGGAGAGAAGGGAAGCAGGAAGCAGAGGAGACAGGCAGCGTTGGTGCCGGGCACCGAAGCAAGCAGGAGGAGGAAGACAGTAGGCTCGGGGTAGCGGCGAGAGTTCGCTCCGCCCCCCCCAAGCGTCACAGGCAGCGCCGGACTCCCCCTTGAAAAGGGGAAGGCGTGCGGCGAAGGCGTGCGGTAAAGGCGCTCGCCTTAGCGAGAGCGCCTTTGCGAAGGGCCTTGCAAGGGACGAGCGCTACTCTCAAGAACACCAGAGGAGAACAGACCGGTAAGGAACCGACAACCACAGAAGGTAAGGAAGAGACAGACACAAAAGAAACCAACCCGCACATACAATCAAGGTGAGGTAGAGCAGAGACAGCACACACGAGAGAGACAACAAGGCAAGCAACACAAGGAAGCAGCAGGCAAGGGACACAAGCACACAAAGGCACAGGCACTGTAACACAAACAGACTCACTCAAATAGGAAGCTTGCAGTCAGGAAGTCAGAAGGTAAGGGGGAGGTAGGATCAGTAGGAAAAAGAGCAGCAGTAGGTCACAACAAATCACTCAGACAACCCACGAGTGAAGCACGAAATGGAAGCCCAAGGAAGTCAGAAGATGAGCTTTCCTGTCTTCTGCATCGACTGCAATATGTATGACTACCTCCCTTCGGGGATCCAGGCATACATTTGCGATCGATGCATGGAGATGGATAGCTTGAAATGTCAGGTAAGACTATTGGAGGGAACAGTGATGGAACTCGAAGACAGAATCCGAGCACAAGGGAAGATTCTAGTGGAGTACAGCCCAAACGACGAGGTCAAGGATCTAGAAACGTTCATAGAGGAAGCCCATCAGCACCACGTAGAGTTCCCAGGGCTGGAAAACTGTACTCAGGAAACACATGTGAGGAGAGAAGACATCCATGCAAACACAGAAGAAAACGAAGACGAGATAGGAGACAACCGCACAACAGGAGGAATAGTGAGAGCACAGGAAGATGTCCCCCCACCCAAAGAACAGGAAACAATTTCAAGAGTATCATTGGAGGAAGATGACTGGCCCTACTCCAAGGACGTGGACCTACGCCCCCCAAGGAACTCCCGAATAAAGAAGATGGGGATCATCGTAGGCGACTCCATTATACGACACGTGGACAGCCACACCGCAGGAGGAAGAGAGGACAGAGTCGTCACCTGTCTGCCTGGAGCAAGAGTAAAGGATGTGACCAGCAGGATCTCCAGGATCATAGATGGCGCACGGGGAGTGGACACCGCTGTGCTTATCCACGTGGGAACAAATGATGTGAGCGGGCGGAAGTATGACAGGGAAGAGATGAAGGGCCAGCTCCGCTCACTCGGAAGACAATTGAAGATCAGGGAGGTGAAGGTGGCCTTCTCTGAAATCCTCCCTGTACCAAGAGCAGATGGAAAGAGACAAGGGGAATTGCAAGTGATCAACGCCTGGATGAGACGATGGTGCGAAGACGAAGGCTTCGACTTCGTGCGCAACTGGACGGCGTTCTGGGGAAAAAGCAAGTACTACAGAAGGGATGGACTACACCTCAACAAGGAAGGAGCAAGAGTTTTGGCAGGCAACATGAAGAAAGCAATAGAGAAGGCTTTAAACTGAAGGACAGGGGAAAGCCGACAGTCGACAACCGGTCGATGGCACGGACAACAGGATGCCCCGACGTAGGAACAAAGGACCACTACTCATACACAAGAGAGGTCGACCTCACAGCCAACAAAGGAGAACAAGCAGGAAAGGACAACTCAGACACAGGAGGGGATGACCACACAGCAAACATGGGAGATAACACAGGAGCAGTAAAGGATACCGTAAATGAAACTGTAAGGACAGCCAAGAGTAGAAGGTCCAAAAAGGTAACACGAAGGGAACTTAGATGTATGTATACAAATGCTAGAAGTCTAGGAAACAAAATGGGAGAACTAGAGACGATAGCAAGACATGAGAACATGGATATCATTGGCATAACAGAAACATGGTGGAATGAAGAAAACAAATGGGACACAGTACTACAGGGATACAAACTATATAGAAGAGATCGAGAAGGGCAGAAAGGTGGAGGTATTGCCCTATATGTTAAGGAAGAAATAGATTCTGTTGGAATGAGTACAACAGACAGGAAAGAGAAGCTGGAGTCCCTCTGGATCAAAATTCCTGGTCGCAATGGCGCAGATATAAAAATTGGCCTTTACTATCGTCCCCCAGGACAGGCGGAAGTCACTGACTCAGAAATGATGGAGGAAATCAAACAAGTATGCAAGACAGGCAATGTAGTTATATTGGGAGACTTCAATTTCCCAGGAATAGACTGGAAACTAGGAGCCTCCAACTGCGGCAAGGAGGCCAAGTTCCTGGAGGTGCTAGGGGATTGCTTCCTGGAGCAAATGGTAAAAGAGCCGACAAGAGGCGACGCCACCTTGGACTTGGTCCTAAATGGTCTCACTGGACCGATAACAGAAGTAGAAGTCATGGTTCCACTGGGAACGAGTGATCACAATGTAATCAACTTTAAACTTGACATCGGGAAAGGGAAACATGTCAAAACCTTAACCACCACCTTAAACTTTAAAAAGGGTAAATACGATTGCATGAGAGCCATGGTAACAAAACGACTCGAGAAGATGGTGGACAAACTTGAAACAGTAGATCAGGCATGGTGCCTATTGAAAAATACTATTGCAGAAGCACAAGATCTCTACATTCCGAGGATTTCCAAAGATCGGAGAACTAAAGGCAAAAGAGAACCGGCATGGCTTACCATACAGGTGAAGGAAGCCATAAAGGTAAAGAAGGACTCTTTCAAAAAATGGAAATGCACGAAGACAACCGAAGCCTGGAACAAACATAAAGATGAACAGAAGAAATGTCACAAGGCGGTGAGGGAAGCAAAACAGGACTATGAGGAAAAAATAGCCCGGGAGGCCAAAAACTTCAAGCCCTTCTTTAGATACGTGAAAGGGAAAAAACCTGCAAAAGAGGCAGTGGGACCCCTGGACGACAAGGGAAGAAAAGGGTACATCAAGGAAGATAAACAAATCGCAGACAAACTAAATTCCTTCTTTGCGTCCGTTTTTACGAAGGAGGACACCTCAACAATACCTGAAGCGGAGAAAGTGTTTGCAGGAGAAATAGAAGACAGCCTCACCACAGTTGAAGTGGACTTAGCCCAGATATACTATCAGATCGACAAACTTAAAAGTGACAAATCACCTGGACCGGATGAAATTCACCCGAGAGTCTTGAAGGAATTGAAGATTGAAATTGGAGAGTTATTGCAAAAACTTGCAAACCTGTCAATCAGAACTGGTCAGATACCAGACGACTGGAGGAAAGCGAACGTCACGCCAATTTTCAAAAAAGGATCGAGAGGAGAACCGGGCAACTATAGACCTGTGAGTCTTACGTCTGTCCCCGGCAAGATGATTGAATCACTGATCAAGGATAGCATAGTTCAGCACTTGGACACACACGACTTGATGAAACCCAGTCAACATGGATTCAGGAAAGGGAAATCGTGTCTGACGAATTTACTCCAATTCTTTGAGACCGTGAACGAGCAAATTGATAGTGGAAAGCCGGTGGACATAATATACTTGGACTTCCAGAAAGCATTTGACAAAGTTCCACACGAAAGACTTCTCAGGAAGCTACAAAGCCATGGCATAGAGGGAGATATACAAAGATGGATAGGCAAATGGCTGGAAAACCGAAAGCAGAGAGTGGGCATAAATGGGAAGTTCTCCGACTGGGAGAGAGTGACTAGTGGTGTGCCCCAGGGCTCGGTACTTGGGCCGATCCTTTTTAATATTTATATCAATGACCTGGAAAACGGAACATCCAGTGAGATCATCAAGTTTGCAGACGACACAAAACTCTGCCGGGCAATCAGATCGCAGGAGGACAGTGAGGAACTCCAGAGCGATTTGTGTCGGTTAGAAAAATGGGCGGAGAAATGGCAGATGAAGTTCAACGTGGAGAAATGCAAGGTAATGCATTTAGGCAGTAAAAATAAGGAATACGAGTACAGAATGTCAGGTGCAACTCTGGGGAAAAGTGAACAAGAAAGAGATCTGGGTGTACTGATAGATAGGACCCTGAAGCCGTCGGCACAATGCGTGGCAGCGGCAAATAAGGCAAATAGAATGTTGGGCATGATAAAGAAAGGAATCTCGAGTAGATCGGAGAAAGTTATAATGCCGCTTTATAGGGCAATGGTCAGACCCCACTTGGAATACTGCGTCCAACATTGGTCTCCCTACCTAAAGAAGGATATAAAACTGCTGGAGAGGGTGCAGAGACGAGCAACTAAACTAGTGAAGGGTATGGAGAAACTGGAATATGAGGATCGACTTAAAACACTGGGATTGTTCTCCCTTGAGAAAAGGAGACTGCGTGGGGATATGATCGAGACCTTCAAAATACTGAAAGGAATTGACAAAATAGAGCAGAGAAGATTATTTACAATGTCCAATTTGACACGGACAAGAGGACATGAAATGAAGCTAAGGGGGGGCAAGTTCAGGACTAATGTCAGGAAGTTCTGCTTCACACAGAGAGTGGTTGACATCTGGAATACTCTCCCAGGGGAGATTATTGCGGAATCGACAGTCCTAGGTTTCAAAAGCAAACTAGATGCATATCTCCTTGAGATAGGCATATAAAGATATGGTTGGCTATAAAATAAGCCAGGTGAATACCTAGCAGGGCCTCCGCGTGTGCGGATCGCCGGACTTGATGGACCGAAGGTCTGATCCGGAGATGGCGCTTCTTATGTTCTTATGTTATGTTCTTATGTCCTGAAGGTGGGACAATGCCCAGACCATAAGTAGAGCCGCCTCCTGCATTACCTGAGTGCTCCTGGGGCCTCCCTGACGATTGATTTAAGCCACCGCCGTGGCATTGTCCGACAGAATTCTGACTGACTTGCCCGACAAGGAGCGGAAGGCTAACGGTGTCAGACGGACGGCTCTGGTCTCCAACACATTGATCCACAAGAACGACTCCTCTGTGGACCAGGTGCCCTGAGCTGAGTAACCTAGACACTGAGCCCCCCAACCAAGGAGACTGGCATCCGTGAGATTCAGACTCATCCCCTGAACAAAATGAGAGGTCTGGAGCCACAACGAAGATTGCAGCGCCAAGCATCGCACAGGAACAGGGAAATCCAAACTTTGGTTCTGGGTAAACCACCTCTGGAGCAGAGCAAACTGAAGAGGATGCATGTGGGCCCACGCCCACCTCACTACATCTAGGGAAGATGCCATCAACCCCAAGACTTGGAGGAAATCCTGCACCCGAGGACACCGGGACACCATAATGAGGCAAATCTGAGATTGCAATTTGCTTATCCAGGCCTCTGGAAGGAAGACCTTCCCATAGGAGGTGTCGAACCAAACCCCAAGGTACTCAAGACGCTGAGATGGGACGAACTGACTCTTGGAAAGTTGATCACCCAGCCCAGCGACTGGAGAAACTCCACCACCCGAGCCTTAACCCGGGTGCTCTCCTGCAACAACTTCGCCTGAAGCAACCAGTCGTCCAGGTAGGGATGCACCAGAATGCCCTCAGACCACAAGGCTGCCGCGATGACCACCATAACCTTGGTGAATGTCTGGGGAGCCGTGGCCAGACCAAAGGGAAGCGCACAGTACTGATAGTGCTGACCCAAGATCACAAAGCGAAGGAAGCGTTGATGAAAGGCCCGAATGGGAACATGCAAGTAGACCTCCGTCAGATCGAGAGAAGTCAGGAACTCCCCTGACTGAACCACTAGAATGACAGACCGCACTGTTTCTATGCAAAAAGAGGGAATTCTGAGAGCCCTGTTGACCCCTTTTAAATCTAGGATGGGCGGAAAGGTCCCCTCCTTCTTGGGCACCACAAAGTAAATGGAGTACCTGCCGGTGCTGCACTCCTGAGGGGCACTGAACAACTGCTTTGAGATCTAGCAAGCGCTGAAGGGTCTGGCAAAAGGCCTGCGTCTTCCATGCCGATTGACACGGAGGCTAGAAAATGATCTGGCAGAGAGCGGGTAAACTCCAGAGCATAACTGTACCACACCACTTCCAGGACCCACTGATTGGGCGTGATCTCAGCCCACTTGGGGAAAAAATTGCGCAGCCAGGCACCCACCGGAACCAAAGGGGGCACCGGCAATGAGTCATTGTGCAGGATGGGCAGCAGGGGAACCAGCAGAGGGATTCCCAGCCCCTCCCCCCCCCCGACAGGCCGCCCAAAAGGACTGCATGCGCTGATAAAACCAACCCTGGGAAACCCCCGAAGCCTGGAAAGTAGCAGCCCCAAGCCTAGGGCGATACTTGCAGAACTCCTCGACGCCCACAGGCAATGCCACCCCGAGACGCCAGGCGGGCACAGTCCTCAGGCAGGCGGGGCACCTTAGAATCCGTCAGAGTCTGAACCAATTTATTTAAGTCCTCTCCAAACAAAAAGACCCCCGAAAGGGAAAATTGGTAAGCTTAGTTTTGGACACAGCATCCGCCGACCAAGCGCAAAGCCATAAGGTACATCACGCAGCGACTCCAAAAGCCATATACTTAGCCGTCATCCGGACCAAGTCAGAGAGCATCCGAGAGGAACGAGGAAGCCATCTCAATCTTTGCCACCTTCTGATCCACTATGGACCAGTCATCAGAGTCACGATCTAGGACACGCTCAGCCCACCAAAACACAGCGAGAGCCACCAGCCCCCCACAAATAGCTGCCTGGACCCCCAAGGCAGAGTCATAAAAATTCTGCTTAAGAATGGTCTCCAGCTTACACTCCTCAGAGTCCCGCAAGGCAGAATTGCCTTCAACAGGCATGGTACGCCGCATAGAAATCGCTGAGACCAACGCATCCATCACTGGCAACTGTAAAGTAGCCCTATCCCCCTCTGGGATGGGATGCAAATGAGCCATGGCTTGCCCTAACCGAAATGGCGACTCCGGCGTATTCCACTGCGCCAGTACAATATCCCGAATATCCTGATGCATAGGAAAAGAGCAGGAAACAGTATGGATCCCCCTAAGAGCGTCCCCCCACACGCAGGGTCTCCGGTGGCTCTCTTCCAAAGCGCAGTACCGATGAGACCTGCTGAATCAGGTCTGGTAGCTCATCCCTCTGACAAAGGCACACCACGGACGCCTTGTCACCAGAAGGCGGGAAACCCAATGCCCCGCCGCCAGCAACCGGCCCCTCGGGAGGATCCTGGAATTCCTAAAAAGGGTTCAGGTCCTCATCCAGGCCAACAAGCTCCTCCAACCACCAATCCACAACCCAAGCCACCCACAGGCGCTTGGACGAGGAAGGAAGAAGAGGGGACGCCAAAGGAGAAGAGGGAAGCAAAGCAACAGGGGGTGGGGTGGGGTGGGGAGGGAACCCCCCCCCCCCGAAAACCGCAGGCGCACATGGGACCCCCAACTGTCTGAAAATAGCCTCTACACAAAGAAAAAATTAAATCAGGGGGAAAAACCTCCAGGGGTCCCATGGGACTCCCTGCCACAGCAAGGGATCTAGCTGAAACCTGCCACTGTTTTTCCAATACAGGAAGAAGGTCACCCAAGGTTGCATACAAAATGGAGGGGACTGTGTGAAAATGGCGAAGTTCCCGTCAAAAATAACCCCTCCAAGGCCTGAAGCAGCTGGGAAGTCTGAACTAACCCAGCCGCTAAAACAGGTAAGCCGGCATCAGCTGTTAACAAAAATCAGCTGAGAGGCAATCCCTCCGGGGGCAGTGAGGTAAGACTGGGCTTCCCCACTGCTCCCTGCCAACTCACGAGGCACTAAGGCAGGGGAGCCCTGGACACCTGCAGCCGCTGCCGATGGAGCTCCACAACCGCACCGGCCCGAACAACTGTTTTCAGGCCGGTCGCGAGTGCCTCACGTCTGTACCAAATTGTGCACATCTCCCCCTGAGAAGTGCTCAATTGCTCCATATGCGACCTAGCTAGAATAAAAGTGCCAGTTAGTAAAAAAAATATAGTTATTTACAGCATAGTTAAAGGAACAGCAACCCTTCAGAACGACACTACCTCAGGATTTTATTTTTTACAGAACAGACTCCACAGGCTCTCAAAGCAATATGCTTGAATTAGGGGGCAAGGCTTACTGCTGAGGCTCCTCTAAAAAAATGGGGGGAGGGGGAGGGACCCAGCATGAGACCCGCCAGGTTTGACACCCCTGAGGTTGGACAGACCTCCAAACAGGGCCCACCCAAGCTCAATCCGGCCAAAAACGAGGACTAGAAACCCTAAACAAATTCCAACAGCCCTACCAAGGGAGATGGGTACAGCTCACGCACACCTGCTGGAGACTGAAAGAAGACTGATAGGAATAGGGGAAAGTATCTCTTATGTACTATTCCAGTTTTGGTTCAGTCTCCACCTGCTGGTCAGGATGAGATATATACCACTTGCAAGATTAATCTCTACCGGTCTGGAGTGCTAAAGAAAATAAATTATGACAAAAAGTCACAAACCGTGAGAGCGAGAAGGCAAGCGAAAAAAAAAGAACTTCAACCAAAGCTGAAGCACGTCTTATTAGCTCCGCGGAAACTAGAAAACTGAGGGACCGCATGTCCTACGTCGGGCGGGAAGGCACTCGCGCATGCACGGTTCGGGCTATTGTGAATTTTCTAAAGACTTAAAGTGGCGATGCACTTTTAAGGGGCTCCGTTGGTGACATCACCCATACGTGAGACTATGCTGCCTGCTTGTCCTGGGATAATGCATCTACCCCAGTAGAGAATAGCAGATGTGATACATTTGGCCTTTATCTGCCATCAAGTGTCTATGTTTCTATCACTAGCCCTCAAAAAACCTTCAGGAAATAAGCTGAGCAGTGTTAACATAATCTAGTTTACACCGCCTACCCACATCTGCTCCCTGCAAATTGTCTCATCATATTCCCTGAAATATTCAGTGTCCAATGCAGAAGCACAATACACGTAAGTTCAATGCAGAAGTTAACCTGTGCGGTACCCATGGGTGCATAGTATATTAAAATGGATGGATGTATTCTTATCACAACAAACAGAAGTAAACAGTGGATTTTAAAGCATGCAAATGAGAAATTTTCTACTAGGTCTTAGAGTGTAGAAGAGCTAGTCAAGATAATTTAATGCAAGTTCTTTTCATTTTTATGCTTCAACTATAACAGGTATCTAAACTTTAAAACAGAAGAGGAATTAATAGCTCTGTGTGCATATCTGAAAAAAAACAGAAAAAGTGCCAGCATACATCTGCACGTGAACAGGAATTCTATTATCACAATTAACTTCACAAAAGTTTTATGTGCAAGTTTTTGAGAGCTAATATTTACTCTCGGAACATTCCAGCTCATGTGCAAATGTGCAGATATGTGCAGGCACTTGTTTCTCCCCTAATTAACTGTACATTGCTTTGAAATTTGAAACTGCAATTTAATCAAACTTTTAATTTAACTTGAAACTTAAAACTTTAAACATGTGCACAGCAAAGCCACCCATGCTGCTTTAAACATGTGCACAGCAAAGCCACCCATGCTGCTAGATACATGCAGCCTTCCCCTGATTAGCAAGCAAGCTCTGTACACTCTGAATTTGCATTTCATTAGTTTATTGTGGAATATTTTCTCCTCACCAACACCACTGCAGAATATTCTCTCAATCTCAAGGTAGAAGTCATGTACTCAGCCATTGGTACTTGGATCTATCACATGTTTCTCTGCATCAACCCTCAAAGTCTAATTAGGTTATACTTTTTAATTCCAGATTAAAAAAATCTTTTTTAACCCTCCCTTTTGTTATTTCCCTTACTCGTCTCATTTACTTTCATACATTGTATTTCTACCCCCACTTCCCTCTCGGTCCTGTCTATGTTATGTGACTTGTCTATGTTATTTGCACTGTCTCCTCAAATATTGTGATGTATTAATTTTTTAGATTTGTTCATCACTTTGTATTAAGCGATTCAATTTTTTTTTTTTTTAAAGAAAATACGCAATTCAATCAACTATGGTCTAACTGCAGGAAGTTTTAAACCTCCATAATGAATATCATGCCATAAAACCAAAAACATTTATACTCATTTTCCATGAGTAGGGGAGGCAGAAAGGTATCTAAAGAAAGGGAACAACTCACCATTAGCTGTTTGTCTGTTATCTGTAGAACATCCACCAGCTCTTCGATCAGCCCATTATACAGAATGCTATTTGCAGACTCCTGAAGAGCATTGGAATACACTGCCAGAGGCAAGAAGAGAGAGTAAACAAATAGTCCCCAAGCAGCATAAGCTGAAACCTGAATCGTCCTTTCTGTTCTGAAATACTCCATGCCCTGTCACCCATTCATTCTTTGGGATAATATTCACAGTTCCTCATCAGTGTCTTTTCCCACAAAATAAGTGCAATAGAGCATCAACTGATATTTTCATTATAAATTCTAATAGGTCATTCTGAGAAGTGCTCCAGGCATATTGTCCCTCTACCTCCAAGAAATGTTCCAAAGAACAGCAGTTCAGTTACTTACCATATATACTCAAATATAAGTCAATCCGAATATAAGTTGAGACCCCCTTTCCCCCCCAAAAAAGGAAGAAAAATGGTTGACTCGAACATAAGTCAGGTGGCTTAATATTTAAGTATCCTGCCCTATCGGGCTCTGCACCCAGCCCCCTCCCTGCCGGGCTCTGCACCCAGCCCCCTTCCCTCCCCTGTCAGGCTCTGCACCCAGCTTCCTTCCTGTCAGGCTCTGCACCAAGCACCCACCCTTCCTTCCCTCATCCGGCTCTGTACCCAGCACTCTTCCTTCCCTCCCTCATCAGGCTCTGTACCCAGCATTCTTCCTTCCCTCCCTCATCAGGCTCTGTACCCAGCACTCTTCTTTCCCTTCTTCCTCTGTCAGACTCTGTATCCAGCACCCACCCTTCCTTTCTTCGTCAGGCTCTGTACCCAGCAGTCTTCTTTCCTTCCCCTGTCAGACTCTAAACACTCCCTCCCCCTCCCTCCTGTCAGGCTCTGCCAAAACCCCTCCCTGCCCTATCCTCATACTTCTCCCTTCCCTCCTCCCCCTGTTCAGCAGTAACTCTCTTCCCTTTCCCTCCTCCCCTCTCAGCAGTATCTCTCCTTCTCCCTCTCCAGGTCCAGTAGCAGCTGTCCCTTTTTTCCCCTTGCCCAGCAGCTTCCCAGACTCCTTTCCCTCCTTCCCTCCCAGCAGCATCTGTCCTTCTCCCTCTCCAGGTCCAGTAGCAGATGTCCCTTTTTCCCCTTGCCCAGCAACTTCCCAGACTCCTTTCCCTCCTCCCCTCCCAGCAGCATCTGTCCTTCTCCCTCTCCAGGTCCAGTAGCAGCTGTCCCTTTTTCCCCTTGCCCAGCAGCTTCCCAGCCTCTAACAGTGGCTTTCTCCCCTCCCAACAACTCTCCTTACTTGCCAGTGCAGATATTCAGGAAGCATAATTAAATGAAATAACTACTTCTGAAGTTTATAGGGACAGGTGGGGACAGGGACGGGTTTTATTTCTGTCCCATGCAACTCTCTAGTATAGAGTACCCAGAGATAATATACAAAAGTTTTCTTTTACTAGATATATGTTGAGAGCTCGGAGACTGAGTATGGGACAAAGACTTCCTATCTTCTTTGGAATTAGGAAATACCTGATTTTTCTGGGAAGGAGGTACTATTTCTATAGCATTTAGATGAAGTAGAGCTTTGATTTCCTGAAGAAGGTACGTCTGTTGAGATGTGAAAGAGGATTCTCTTGGAGGGTTGTTTGGAGGACAGGTGATAAAATAACGAGAGTAACCCTCCTGTATGATTTTGAGGACCCAGATATCTACGATAATGAGAGTTCAACGTTGAAGAAATAAGTAGATGGCCTCTGATGGGTTGTAGAAGTGGTCAAGATGGGGATATTGTGGCGATGCTCTTTAGAAGCATGTCAAAAAGACTGAGCTGGTTTTTGAGAAACAAAAGTCTGAGGCTTCTGCGATTTCTGCCTCTTCTGTGGTGGGGGTTTGGCAGAGGACATGGTGGCTAGATAATTCCTCTTATATGAATAGGAAGCAGATCTCTGGGAAAACTTAGTTGGGTCAGCCTTGGACCCTATTAAGGTTGTCCAGCTTTGTTCATGTCACTTAAGTCTTTGGGTGGCAATTCCGGAACTTGGAGACATAGGAAATAGCTGTGTAGCTGTTGAGCTCTCATCCCTGGGCTCCCTTTTGTTGATTTTCAGCTGTATAATTCTTCTCCTTAGCGGCAGAAAATCTGGAACTGCTTAACTAATGGCTTCTAGTAAACAAACTAAGCCTGAAACAACATCAAAATCAGAAGGGAAGGGAAAGAGACTGAAAGAGGATCCACCCACTCCAAGCAAGACTGTCCTGCCTTTGGACGCTCTGGATATGATTGAACTTCTAGAACAGTGGTCTCAAACTCGCAGCCCAGGGACCACATGCGGCCCGCCAGGTACTATTTTGAGGCCCTCGGTATGTTTATCATAATCACAAAAGTATAAATAAAACAGTTTCTTGATCATATGTATCTTTAGCTATAAATTACAATATTATTATTAAGACTTAGCCAAAAGGAAAGATTTATAAACTATAAAGAGTTTTACCTCATGCAAAATTGTCATTTCTTTAATAAGGTATCATCTATTTTTTTCTGAGGCCCTCCAAGAACCTACAAATCCAAAATGTGGCCCTGCAACGGGTTTCAGTTTGAGACCAGTGTTCCAGAGGAACTAAGAAATATTAGGTCAACATTGAAAGATGTCACAGAGCAGATTGTGGAGGTAAAGGAAGAAGTGGTAGCGGTGAAACAAGAAGTGGAAAATCTGGGTCATAAAATGGAACTGGTCTGTACAAGAATGAATCAGATGAAGACCAGAACAAAAGCAGAAATGTAAAAATCATAAGGTCATTGGAGAAATGGATGACAGACTATGAAAACCAGGCAAGAAGAAATAATGTGAGGATCCTAGGTTTAAAGGAAGGGGTAGAAGGAAATAATATGCTGTCTTTCCTAGAAGAAGTGATTCCAAAAGTACTCCCCCTAAACTTAAAAGTACCACTGGAAATAGAAAGGGCACATCGAGTCCCGGGAAGGAGACCTCACGGCCAGGAGTGACCCAGACCAATAATTTTGTGCCTGCTGCGTTTCCAGCACGAGTTAGAAATTTTAAGGGTGGCAAAAGAGAAGTGCTGAAGAATATGGGGTTTTGCCACTAAAGCCCAAATATCCCTTCTGTGTCACTACCTGCCAAACCAACCAAGGAGGAAGAGGATGATGATAGGAAGGATCTGAAAAACTGGGCTTCAGTGTAACTGCCAGAAACAGACTCTTGTCACTGTTGCTGTATAAGTATTTAGTGGGGGAGATAAAAATTTTAATAATAAATTTCATAAAAGGGATTATTTGGATTGATTTGAGGCAATATAAAGGGTACTTATTGGTTTTATTAAATACAACTGTTTATATAATTTTATTACTTTAATGATTCTCTACATATGTAATAATAATAATAATTTTATTCTTATATACCGCCATATCGAAAAAGTTCTAGGTGGTTCACAACAAGGTGAGCTAATACATGGGATACAGATAAAATACAAATTAGAATAATGGACTTAAAAACAGATAAAGACAGAAAGCATTTACAATATAATGCAGAAAATACCAGCATGGCAGGGAAAGAAGTAATGCATAGAACAGATAAAATACATCAAGTTTAATATAAGAAACTTGATTGAAAAAATGAAGCAGAATGCATTAAGATACCAGCCTATCAAAGAGCCTTTAACAATTTTCTAAAATCAAGATAGGAAGAGACCTCTAACATAATTTTTCCAAGCCACACATTCAATTTAGTGGCTTGAAATGAGAGGGTTCCCTCAAGGAACTTCTTATAACGACAGGATTTTATGGAGGGATATGAAAACAGGTGCACTCTACATGTGGTCTTTTTGGCGTGACTCAAAGAAAAATGAGACATAAGATAACCTGGTAACAAACCCGAAACTGATTTATAACAAATACAAGAAAATTTGAACTGAATTCTCGACTATTGGCAACCAAAGGAGTTTCAAATAAAAAGGAGTGATATGCTCCCATTTTTTTAAACCAAAAATGAGGCGAACGGCAGTATTCTGAATCACTCTCAATATTTTGAAAATTTTCTTGTAAGCACCTAGGTATATGTTACAGTAATCGAAAATACATAAGATAGAAGACTGAACCAATAAACGAAAGGAAGTTTCATCAAAATACTTCTTAATGGTACAAAGCTTCCAAAGCACAGAGACACATTTCTTAAACAATAAATCCGTATGTTGTTCCAATGTGAGATGTTTATCCAGAGTCACACCCAATATTTTTATGGATTGTTTTATATTATAGTCCAAACCATTCAAGTGTAATATTGTTTCTTTAATCTTATCATTGGGAGTTGCTAAAAAAAATTTAGTTTTTTCCCGCATTTAATTTCAATTTATAAGCAGTCATCCAAAGTTCAATCTGACTTAAAATAATCGCTAAAAAAATTATGAACTCCGGTGACACACAAGTTAGCAGGATGACTATAGTAATGTCATCCGCATAAATGTAGAACTTGAGCTTTGAACTTTGCAGCAAATTTCCCAAGGAAGCAAGATAAATATTAAACAAAGTGGGGGACAGAGGTGAAACCTGTGGGACCCCACAGGAGTTTTCCCAACAATAAGACAAGGTATCTTCTTTAAACACTTGGTATGATCTTTTAACCAGGAAGCCATGAAACCAGTTCAAGACATTACCTGCGACTCCAATGCATTCCAAACAATCCAACAAAATAGTATGATCTACCAGAGAATTTACTTTATTTCGTTACTATATTCTAATACTTATTTGCTCATTCTTTCTGAGTATTTATTTTTTCATTCAGATATTTCTGAAATATTTTAGTAGTTAAGGGTTGATTAATTTTAATTTTATGGGGAAAGAAAAAAGGGTTTTAGGGTATTGCAGTATTCATTTTATGAAGTTTAAAAGTTTATTATTTATAGATTAATTACTTTACTACCATAGGATCTTATATCTATTTCCCGATACATGTTTTTAGAATTTCAGGGGTCAGGTCTCATTGCTCTAAATTTATTTAGTAGTTTAATAGAGGGGTTTTGATATGATTCTGGGGAACTTAAAGGGTATTCATTAGATATATTATTTAAATATATTTGTTTTAAGCAATTTCATTAATGAATTTCCACGTAGGTAGGAAATGTATTTATGTTATATTATATTAATTTTATCCACTTAGAAAATATTTATCTATTTATTTCAATATTCATGAAATTTTTAGTTTATAGGGGTTGATTAATTGTAATTGTAATATGACTGCTAGTCTAAATATATGTCTTCAAGCAATCGTATGATAAGGGGGGTAGGGAACTGGGAGAGAAAGGGGGGTTTAAGGGGTTTAGGACATATATTGAATATAGGGTGCATTTGCGCAATGTATTTGGTATATTATTTTGGGTTCCCTTCTTTGAAATTTTAAATCATTTTCTTTAAATGTTAATGGCCTCAATCATCCTGTTAAGATGAAGAAAACACTCAGTTTTTTAAAGAAGCAAAATGTGGATATATGTATGATACAAGAAACTCATTTGACTGCGGGGGAATCTATGAAACTAGAAGGAGGGTGGGTCAATGTTTCTTTTGCGCCAGCTGTGGGAAAGAAAGCGGGGGTGGCTATTTTAGTCCATAAGAAATGTTCAGCTGTATTTAATATTATTTCTGCAGATCCTTCAGGAAGGTGGGTTCAAGTAAAGATGACCTTGGGGAAACATGCTCCGACGCTGTTCTTTGTCTATGCCCCTAATTCGAATCAAGTAGAATTTTTTAAGACTATTCAACAGATACTTCTGCCACTGGCTGCCTCTAATCAAGTGGTAGCTGGAGACATCGATGCTGTTATGGATCCATTGTTAGATAAACAACCCAGCAGGATTTTGAAATCAATGAGATTGGATAATTTAGTTCAATCCTGTGGGTTAAAAGATATCTGGCAAATTCTCCATTTTAATGCTCGGGAGTTTTCCTTTTGCTCTCAGGTTCATAAATCATTTTCAAGAATAGATTATGTATTTATATCAGATCAATTAGTTTAACAGGTAACCAAAGCTAGCATAGATTCAATTGTTTTATCAGATCATGCTGGAGTTTGGATTGAATTAAAATTTGAGGAACAAGATTGTAATAGACCTATGTGGAAGTTAAATAATACATTGCTTGCAGATTCTAACTTTATTGAAAAATTTCTTTTTTTTTTTTTTTTTTTTTTTTTTAATTCTTTATTCAGTTTTAACTCTTGAAACAAGTGTACAAAATTCAATCAGATAATTCGTACAAATCACTTGACATTCTAACAATTATTGTCAAATGCATATAAAAAAGACCCCTTCCCCACCCATCCCATTTATCAGGAATAAACCTATTAAATCACATAACATACCTCCCCATCCCCACATTAAATATAGTCCTATGTAATAAAAAGGTGAAGAATTTCAATTAAAAATGAATGAATATTTTCAAATCAATGCCTCAGAGGAAATCTCTTTAGAAACACTTTAGGATGCTTTCAAAGCTACCATGAGGGCAAATTATCTCATATTCGGCACATATTAGGAGACAACTTAGATTGGAGTTCCCTAATTTGGAACAAAATATTAAGGACTTGGAGTCACAATTGGCCTTGAAATGGGAACAAAATACTTTGCAGGCCCTCTTAAAAGCTAAATACAGATATGAGATTTCCTCTCAACAGGCTCTGTATTATGGAAACTTTAATAAAGCGGGAAGAGTATTAGCTAATTATCTTAAAGATAAAAAAGGAAAGTAAAAATTGTGGCTTTCACAGATGAGAATGGGGAAACTCATTCTCAAATTGGAAATATCTTAAAACAATTTTTGAAATATTATAAAGCTTTATATTCTCCTGAGCTTTATTCAAATACAGAAATTGAGGGTTTAGAGTTCTTGAAGTTAATTAAGGGGCCTAAAATCCCCGAGCATATAAAAGGAACTCTTGAAAGAACTATAAGTAGCGTTGAAGTCCCTTAGAGTTGGATCCGCTCCAGGTGGTGATGGGTTCACTGTAGAGTTTTACAAATTATTTCAAATTACCCCATTACCTCATCTATTAAATTTATATCAGGATTAACTGACTAAAGGTTGTATTACAGGTACTATGGCTGAATCTTTAACTATAGTTTTGCCAAAACCAAATAAAGATACTATTCTTTGATTAATGTGGACGGAAAACTTCTGGCTAAGTTATTGGCTTTGCTACAGCTCTCCCTTGTATTATCGGTATGCACCAAACAGGGTTCATTGCTCAGAGACATTCAAACAACACTAGATTGGATTTTCACATGTTAAATCTATCAAAAACTATGGAGGATCCAGCTTTCTCTGCATCCTTGGATGCAGAGAAGGCCTTTGATCGTGTAGAATGGACCTTCATGTATCAAGCAATGGATTGGTTTGATATTGGTTCTGGATTTATACAAATGATTCAAGCCTTGTATAGTTCCCCTTATGCAAGATTATACATTAATAATTTTTCTGAATATTTTTGTCTTAGAAGGGGAGTTAGACAAGGGTGTCTGTTATCTCCTTTGCTTTTTGACATCATATTGGAACCCTTGTTATTGGCTATTCGGCAGGCAGAGGAGATACAGGGTATTCCTTATGCAGGTCGGGAATACAAGGTCTCTGCTTATGCAGATGACATATTGCTTCATTTGAGGAATCCTGAAACCACCATTCCACATTTACTGGATCTGAATGATAGATTTGGAAAATTTTCTGGTTACAAAATAAACTGGAGTAAATCAGAGGTTCTTCCATTAAATGTATATTGTACAAAAGGATTATTTGATACATTCCCTTTTCTTTGGAAGGAAGAGGGTATAAAATATTTAGGTATTTGGATAAAAAGTACACTGGAAGAAACTATGAAAGTAAATGAAAAATCATTATTGCTGAAGGTCACAGAAAAGTGTGAGCATTGGAATCCATTACATCTGTCTTGGGAGGGGAGAGTCCAAACAGTTAAGATGATGATTTTGCCTGTAGTCTGTTACCAAATGGGTATGTTGCCAGTGTTTTTTCATGGGTCTTTTTACAAGAAATTAAATAGTATTCTGACAAAATTTATTTGGCTGGGGAAAGCAGCAAGAATTGTCTTAATATCTTTACAAAAGCCAATTGTGGAGGGTGGGGTAAATTTTCCCAACTTTTATAGGTACCATCAAGCCAATATTATACATCAGGGTATGTACTGGATCCTCCCTGAGCTCATGGAATATCTCCCAGATTGGTTATGGTTGGAATGGCAACTCATGTCTCCATTGCGATTAGGTCACGTTCTAAATATCAAGATGCCTAGGCTGTATAAGGACAATAGAATTTTATTAGACATGTGGCAAACTTTAAAATTTATCAATAATTTAACACCTATTCCTTTTTTTTATTTTAATTATACTTTTGAATACTTACAATATCCAATAAGACAAAGGAAAAAAAAAGGGATATTAAACAATACATAATCAATCATACATACATAATTCCTTTTAAAACCCACATAATGGGGAGACATGATACAATTCCAACAAAGTTTAGGAAAAGATAAAGAAATAATTCTCAATTTACCCTAGCGAACCTTGAATCATTCCTTACTTAATAGGGATTCTAATTTACTCCTCTTATTTTTCTCAGCAATGAGATTTAAAAGGAAAATTAAACTCGTTTCTGTTCTCTAGCAACTAAGAATTGTTGTAGTTGTATGGGATCCCAAAAAACATATTCAATGTCCTGTATCTTGACTAAACATTTACATGGAAATTTCAGATAGAAGGATGCCTCTAGAGCCAAAACTGTAACTTTTAATTTCAAAAACTCTTTCCTCCTTAATTGAGTAGCTCTAGAGACATCCGGAAAAATCCTAACCAAATCCCCACAAAATTTTGTTAACCTATTTTTAAAATAAAGTTTCATTATTAACATCTTATCTATCTCACTCATGCATGTTATCACCAGAGTGGACCGACTCTGAATCACATCTTGGGAATCTTCCAGAAATTCAGTCATATTAATTTCGGTAGTGACCAAATAGTCCACCTCCTGGGCAGATTCTATATTTTTTTGAGGAACATAATAATAATTATTAATTGGAAAATTCTCCACATTGGTCAATCCCAGTATTTCTTTAAAAAATTTCCTTTACAGAATTTCAGGTGATAGTAGATGAGTTACTGGGAAATTGACCAAGCGGAGGTTTCTCGCTCTATGCATATTTTCCATAGATTCCATTTTAGAGTGTATCGCAGTAGAATCTTTAACAGCAGATACCGAGACAGCTTGAAGTGTATTACATTGAGTTTCCATAACGTTCAATCGTTTATCCAAACAACTTAAATTGGAATCCACATTTTCTAATTTATGAGAAACAGACTGTGAAAAATCCACTATTTGTTTCATCGTTGACCTGAGAAACCCTTCAACTCTAGAAATACTTAACCACAAATCTTTAAGGATAATATCCTGTGCTTCCTCCGTTAGTGGATTTTCCTCCACTCCACCTGAAATATTCAGTGATTTAGGTATTTCAGTAAAAACTAACTTATTAATCTGAGTGGAGGACACCACTTGTTCGTTGGAAATAGCAGGGTTTATATTCCTACTCTCACTTGATACTGGATGAAGAGGAGGAGTCCTTTCGAGGGGACTCATTGAAGCACCCAATAAGGAGGAATTCATATTAAGTGGTGCTACTGAAGGATTTTCAGTTAAAGTTAGATGCCTATCCATGGGGCCAGAAATAGCTGGTATTGAACTCTTAGGTTTAATTTTTCTTTTCCCCATGGTCAATCTAGACCACTAATATACAAATAAATCAAACAAAACTTGAGTTCCGGTTCCCCGGCTCCTCGTGGCTCCAAGGGGCTCCCAAGGGGCCTAGCGTGCCCCTTCGGCCATGCCCTGCGGCCGCAACCGCAGCCTCACTTTAAAGAGTTGGAGACGGACCCGGTGACGTCAGGGGTCCATCTCAATCAGTGCCTGCCCGTTGGGCCAAGGAAAGAAGGAGCCGCTACTGCAGTGGGCTTGGGGGCAGCCAAAGAAGTCTCCTCCGATTTCCCAAAGTAAATGTCAAGCTCCCGAATTGGTCACTTTAAAGAGTTGGAGACGGACCCGGTGACCTGGGCTCTCTCCAACTATTCCGCAAGCAACTGACAACTTGGCTCTTCTCTAACATGTAATTCTATTTTCCCCCTTACTCTTCCATTCTATATATAAGCTCATGTAAACCTTTTCCTTTCTCTTCTTATATTTTAAGTTCTTGTAAACCATGCCAAGCTCCACTTCTGTGGAGAGGATGCGGTATATAAACTTAAGGTTTAGTTTAGTTCCTGGGACACCAGGCCGCTCAGTGGTATAAATTAATATCTGGATTTTTTAATAAGATACCAAAGGCTGGTCTGCGTGACATTTGAAGCATTGAGATAAAGCATCAAATTACTGCATTTCAATGGTCACGTATTTGGGCTTGGAGGATGAGATGTATGGTGTCGGCATCTATGAGACAAACGGTTTTTGTTGTTACATAGAGCAGTTTGGATCCCAGTTCGTTTAAAGAAATTAGATAGCTCTAAGTCTAATAGATGCTGGCACTGTCATCTCGAAGCTGGGACATTATATCATTTACTATTCTATTGGCCATTGATACTTAGTTTTTGGAAATCCATTTGGGGCCAAGTGAATAATCTACTGGAAAATCCAGTGGCATTATCATATGACACTGTTATTTGGTACTTCCATGAGATCCAAGAGTCAAATCTCTTCTAATAATAATAAAAAATTTTCTCATGATTGGGGTTGCCATACAGCAAATTACAAAAAACTGGAAAAATTGGGATCGGCTGAATTATAATTTTGGGTGGAATTCGTTATGCCAAATATTTAAAATGGAACGGGTAGTAGCCATACAGCAGGGATATTTGGGAGCCATTAACAAAATATTGTACAGAGTGAATAATACTTTTTTCCTTTTGTTCATACGCGTCCAGGGTGAGGAGGGGGGGAGGGAATATTTTCTGATTCATTATGCTTAAGAACAATTGTTGGGTATAAGGGAGGGGGATATTTGATGTGAGTTTGAATTTGATGGTATATTAAGTGATGTTAAAGTATAAAATGATTGTATCTTATGTTACACTTGTTGAAAGTTTTAAAAATGAATAAAGATTTATTTAAAAAAATATATATCTTTGGGTGGCATTCTCAACTTTGTCTCCAAAGAGCTCTTCACCAAGACAGGGAATATTTGCTAAACGAACCTAACACTAATGTCCAGCCATGCAAGCCGTCTGATAGCGATAAGAACCAACTTGTTCAAATCCTCACCAAACAAAAAAGACCCCAAAAGGGAAATTTTGTCAGCTTAGCCTTGTTGACCAATGCTCGCAACAGGTCATATAGGGCATCAGAGAGATAAGAGGCACTCATCTCAATTTTGGCTACTTCCTGTTTCACTAAGGACCAATCATCAAACTCACGGTCAAGGACACGCTCGGCCCACCAAAAACAGGCCCGAGCCACCAGACCGTCACACATCGCTGCCTGGACTGCTAGGGCAGAGACATCAAAATTCTGCTTAAGGGCCTCCAATCTACACTCCTCAGAGTCTCATAAGGCTGAGCCGCCCTCGACAGGCACTGTATGCCAATTCGCAATTGGGGAGACCACCATGTCCACCATTGGAAACTTTAAGGTATCCTTATCCCCCTCCAGAATGGGATACAAGCGAGCCATAGAGTACGCAAAACGAAAGGGCACCTTCGGCGCTTTCCACTGCGCAAGGACAATATCCTGAATATCCTGATGCGTAAGAAAAGAGTGGGATGCAGAGCGTATCATCCAAAGCAGAGGGTCCACGACAAGCAGGGGATCTTTTGCATCGTCCTCAAACTGCAACACTGAGGAGACCCAAAGAATCAGCTCCTGGAGCTCTTCCCACTGAAAAATGTGCACCATGGACCCATCCTTGCCAGCAGACGGAACCACAAAGTTGCCGCTAACGGCATCCGTCCCCTCAAGGGGATCCTGGAGGTCTCCCAAAGGGTCCAGGTACTCATCCAACGAAAACTGTTGCTCATACAATAAATCATTGTCCCAAGAGACCCACGGCTGCTTGAACGAGAGAGGAGGAGACAGGGAAAAGACCGATGCTGAGGGGGGGCCAAACCCGAGTGGACACAGAAGGAACCCCGCCCCTGACACCTGGGGTGGAAGCAGGATCCCTAGCCGCCTGAAGATAAGCTTTACACAAGGCAAAAACAAAATTAGAGGGAAAAGCCCCTGGTGGCCCAATAGATTTCACTGCCAAAGCAGAAGACCCAGCAGAAACCTGCCCCTGACTCTCCAAAACGGGGGGAAGGTCACCTAAGACTGCAGACAAAATGGAGGTGCTCCCAACAAAAACGGAGCAGATTCTGCTGAAAGACACACCCCTGAGGTCTGTAGCGGCTGGGAAGCCTGAACCTTCCCAGCTGCTAAAGCAGGCAAGCCAGCAGCAGGGGTAAGGGAGTCCCCAGCAGCATCGGCGGTAAGGGAAACCTCATTTCCCTGACTGTCGTTGGTTGAGGAAATCCCTGCGTGGGCGGCGGGGAATGCCTGGGCTTCCCCGCTGTCAGCACACAAGGTACTCACGAAGAGGAACCCTGCTCGCCGGCACCCAAAGCCAATGAAAATTCCCCTTCACAGCAGCCTGCACACCGTGAGCACAGGCCGGCCGAATCTACCTCACATCTGGAGCACAATGAGCACTTTCTCCCTTTAAAAGGGTTCATTGTTCAATTTGCGACCTAGCTGTAAAAGTGCACGGTTAAAAAGAAAAAAGCAATAATAAACAAGGGAATGATCCCTTCAGACTGGCACTGTCTCAGGAATTATTATTATTATTTTTTTAAATGTCAGAACAGACGCTATTGGCGCTCTAAACCATATGCTTTGCCGGTATCAGTAGCAAGGCTTACAGCTGAGACACCTCTACAAAATTTTGGGGAGGTGGAAGAAATGTGTGTGGGGGGTGGGAGGGACTCAACTTGTGATCCATCAAGTGAACCCCCCCCCCCCCCCAATGAGGTCGGATGGACCCCCAGTGTCCCCCCAAGCTCAGTACGGCACAGCCAGGAACAAGAAGGTCACTACACAAATTCCAACAGTCCTAACACTAAAGAGGGAAGACTACAATAGCTTACCACATCTGCTGGAGACTGAAAGCAGAGAGGTATGATAGGGAAGCATAGCTATTTCTACTACAGCCAAAAGATTTTGCTGGTCATGATGAAGCTGTACCGATCTGGAGAGAGACTAAAGAACAGCCTTTTACAAACATTATTAGGCTGATAGAACAGATTAAAGGTATACATGTGTAAAGAGTAGATGCCCAGAAACACAGCACCTATTTTTAAGTAATATGTATCAGCAACCCTGCGAAGAGAAGTAAGGGTAGAATTTGCACTTATATTCCTTCTAGCACATACATGCTATTTCTCCAGTCTCAGAGCAGGTATAAAATTTTCCCTGAGGTAACTCAAAGGAACATAGATGTACAACACCTGCAACAAGAAGAAATTAGGTTCTTACCTACTAATTTTCTTTCTTTTAGTCCCTCCAGACTGGCACAGCACTGATGGGTCATAACACACCTCTACCAGCAGGTGGAGATATACACAGACCCCACCTTGTTGTTTTTATTTAGTGTTTTTGATGTTAGGGGAGATTATAAGATCAGCGGCGTTTGGATCATCTGGCATAGCTGGCAAGTTTTGAGAACATTTTTGAAGGTGCTTATTGTAATCAATCTCCAACAGTATTTCTCTGTTGCTGTTTATAGTTCACAGTTATAAGGAGATTATGTACTTACCCTGGTAAGATCTTTTCCAGTAGATAGGCGAGACATTCTAGACCAGAGGTGTCCAAACTTTTGGTTTCCCTGGGCTGCATTGGCCAAAAAAAAATTTTCTGGGGCCGCACTAACACTAGCTGATGAGCCAAAAAAAGGTAGAGCAGGTCCCAAATTTGCAATCACTAATATAGAAGATGTACATATCTAATAATAAACCTTCATTAAAGAGACACTGTGGGAAGGAACCCAAAAAAACAGTAATACTTACCCTGACTGAGTGATCTTCCACATACATCGCTGACAGTAGGAGCAGCCACAGGCTTCCGCATCCCCATTCTGATGAGCAGGGATGTGCGCTTCTGGTTCTCCCATTCAATTCTATTACAGCTACGGTGAGTCTCTTCAGAGGTGAGCCTCATCAGAGCGGGGATGCTGAATTAGCTGTCAGCAGTGCATGTGGAGGATCGCTTAATCAGGGTAAATATTACTGTTTTTTTGGGCCTCCCACTTTGAGCTTAGGCTCCTTCAAAATGAGTAACTCCCCTGCTGTAGCTAGTAGGGATCCCCAAGCCTCACCAACAGCCACCTCCTCCCTCTCCAACTTCCCAAGTTCTGCAGCTGGCAGCAATATTGCAGAGCTGCTGTCTTCCCTCCCCCCTTTTGGCTTTCATGCATGCATGAAAGCAGGGGCAGCTTGAGGATATTGCCATTGGCTGCAAAGCTTGGAGATTTTGAGTTGCCAGACTGGAGGAAGATGTCTTCAGTTGGCAGGGCTTGGGAATCCCCACTAGCTCAAGTATTTATAAATTGCACTCAGGCAGGGAGAAACTTTGGTGCCCATCCACTAATTTTGGGCTCCAGTCCCTCCCCCCAAATCAGCTAAATATGACTAAGCCACTGAATACAAAAATAATTGTGATGCACATATCCCAACGCTAACATAGTTCAGTTAATAAATTCATAATAAAACAATTTTTCTACCTTGTCTGGATGTTTTGTTTTTCCATCATCTTGGTCCGTTTCTTTCTGCTTTTTGTCTTATCTTCAACTAATTATCTTTCCTGTGTCTGCTGTTCATTTTTTCTCTCATTCCATTTCCTTCTTATGCCTGTCTCCAAAGTATTGATTTTTCCCTTTCAGCTTTCTTAACTTTTTCTTTTCTGCCTGTCTACTCAAATCTTGCCTTCTTTCTCACCCTTTTTCTTTTTAAATGTTCAGCCATCTCTCAATTGTCCATCTTCTCTCGGTTTCTAGCTCTCCCATTTTCCATCCCCCTCCTTTCCCAGTCTCCTATTCCCTTCTATCTACTCCCCATTACTACATTTCTACCACTGTACTCACTGCTCTCTCACTCATCTTGTCATCCACATGGCTCACCACTTTCAGAATTCCCCTCTCCACTGGTCAGGCTATAACTCCCTGTCCCTTTCTTTCCATCCCCTAGCATCATCTTATCCCAGCTCTCTTCCATGGTTCCATCTCTCCTCCTCTATCTCCATGGTCCAACATTTTGTTCCCTCTCTTTTCCATTTTTCTTCTTCCCTTTCCCCTTGATGCTGAACAATAAAATGGAGAGAAAAAAAAGAGAGATGCTGCATCTCTCTGCCTTCCAATCCACAGACACATTTTGATCACTAAATTGAAAATAAAATCATTTTACCTACCTTAGTTGTCTGGTGATTTCATGAGTCTCTGGTTGCACTTTCTTCTTCTGACTGTGCATCCAATATTTCTTCCCTTCTTTCTGCCTCCTGCATACTTCGTCTCCTCCAAACCTCATTCCATTACCCAACATCTCTATCCTTCCATGAGTCCAACTTTTTCTTCCTGTCTCCCTAACTGCTCCCTGCCACACTCCATTCCCTCCCCCAACTTTTTCTGTCTCCCTGTCTCCCCTTTCTGCCTCCCCAAGCCACCACCAGGGCTGTCACCTGGAAACAGGTTCCCAAGCTGCCACCGATGTCTGGAAACAGGCCCCCAAGCCACCGCCAATGTCTGGAAACAGGCCCCCAAGCCACCACCGAGTTCTCCCTGTTTCCCGATGCTGCAACAAGCCAGCAGCCTCCCCCCCCCCCACGTAAATTCTGATGTCGGAGAAGAAGTTCCGGGCCAGCCAGCCAGCGCAATCTACTGGTCGATCGCGATCAACCTTTTGGGCATCCCTGTTCTAGACCATAGGGACGTACAAAAGCCGTCCCCTACAGAGTCAGGGTGGGCTTGCTGTGCCAGATTTCAAAACTAAGGACCCAAAAGCCAAGTCCCGTCTGGCAGCAAAATCCACTCTAAAATTTGGCAAACGTGTGAAGAGACGACCATGTCGCCACACGCAAATCTCCTCAGGAGAAACCTATTGCGCTTCAGTCCACGAAGAAGCCACACACCTAGTAGAATGTGCCTTAACAGAAATAGGAGATTGTTTTCCCACTAGAATATAAGTGGAGGAAATGGCCCTATGGATCCACTGGGAGATCGTGGCCCTAGAAGCGGGAGTACCTCGCTTAATCGATTACGTTAGCACAAAGATATGGTCGGAGGTGAAAATCATTAGTGACCTCTGGGTAACCACAGAACTCTGCACACGTCCAACCTTTTCAGGATACAATCTTGATGTTTGGAACCTGTCAGCTGAAAAACAGGTAATCACACTGACACTGCCTAGAAGACTTTCAAGACTCCTGAAGCAGGCCTCTTTTGGCCGAAACATGTACCTGTTGAGTCACTGAAACATTGGATGAATAAAGACATTTTATTAAACAGATTGTGTCCACCCATCTTTTTAGGACCATTCCACTCTTTACTTCATGCAACCAAGGAATCCACCTTGGATTGTCCCAGCAGCTGCCGACACTCCTGTGCCAGAGGATACAAACGAGACATAACCTGAGCATTCCTCAAGGAACCTTCTGGAGAGTCAAAATGTTCTGTGACTAAAATCTGGATTGGATTAAGGACTAGACTTTAAAGTTTGGATTATAAAGATATTTTGAAAGATCGGATCAAGAATTAAACTTTAAAGACTGGACCAAAAAAGATTGGATTAATCAATTGATCAAAGGACTGAATTGGCCCAAAAGGATCGGATCAACAGATTGATTGAAGGACTACACATTTGATCTTTATAAGGGTTTCTTTGCATCAGTCCAACATAAAGTTAAATGCCTTTTGGAACATTATGAATATGTGGATGTATGTTTTAAAATTTTAGTGATGTTTTCAGTTGATATTTTTGCACACAATGAATTAAGCTGTTAATTTATTTAAAAAAGATTTAAATGTAAAAAAATAAATAAATTAGGATTTCAAGACTAAGGGTCTTTTATTCCTTGAAACTACACTATTAGCATATTAACTTTCTCTCTTTGTTGGAGCAAGATTGGGCTCGTGTACTGCAGAGCCACGGAGAAGT
Organism: Geotrypetes seraphini; assembly: GCF_902459505.1. Taxonomy (NCBI): domain Eukaryota; kingdom Metazoa; phylum Chordata; class Amphibia; order Gymnophiona; family Dermophiidae; genus Geotrypetes; species Geotrypetes seraphini. The sequence continues at coordinate 455,146,865 of NC_047084.1, forward strand.
GGAAGAAGAGGGAAGAGTGAGCTTGTCATCCAAGCCCAATTCCAGTAAAGATTCAGCAATCAAGTCAGTGAGCACCACAACTTTAAACAAGCGCACCACAGTCGGGTCTTCTCCAGAATCAGGAGCCCTAAGGGATCCAGCATCCCAATCCAGATCCTCCAATCTGTGGAAGAAATGATCAGCGAGGCCCGGATCCATCGCTGTTGTCTCCTGAACAGACTGTGAAACAGCCGGGGCAGTCTGAGAGACTGACATCCCCGAAAAAATACTGGCACTTTGTAACGTCGTAGGGGCAACCTTTGAACATCCCGCAGCCAGACCCCTTGATTGAAACTCGGACCATACATATTTCATGAATTCCAAGAAAGCATCTGGACCCTGGGGCATAGAGTCACCCTTAGATGACTTAGACCTGAGCTTCTTAGGCGCAGACCCAAGCCCTGAAAATAAAGGCGGCCTAACCAATGGGTTAGCTAAGCATGTTATCACCTGCTTCTGTGGAGGGGAGGCTGAACCCAGTTACCGTCCCCCCCCCCCCCAAACTGCGCTGTACAGTACATGGCACACGGATGCTCTAAAAGCAGCAAATTTGCACAAATTTTACATGAATCCATACTGGGAGACCCCGAGGACTCCATCCCAGCAGTTTTCCTTGCAAAAATTCAAAATTTGAAGCAGGGAAAAGTTGAAAAAAGATCGCTAAAAATGCAAGGTGGCCGCCAAATCTAATTCGCACCAAAACACACAATAAAAAAAATGGCCTTCCCACAAATAAAAAAAAATCATAAAATAGGATTTTTCAGGTGGAAGAACCCAGGGGAACCCTCAAAACCCCTCAAAATTAAGTTTGAAAAATTGCTGATAGAGCTTGTCAGCTCCTCTTACTCACAAAACTGAAGACAGACGCTTCACCTGCTTTCTAGCTTCTGAGAAAATCCAGTCAGAATTCACTACCACACTGCTGGGAAAGCTGTTACCAAGCTGATTCTTTGGGCTGCTGGTCAGATCCACTGTCTGACTATGCCTCCGCCCCTGCGGACCACCGACTGCGCACCCGGATGGGCAGAGGTGCAAAACGCAGTCTGCATGCTGCGGAACACCACTGAACCCCCTACGCATGCTGAACAGTCTGCTCCTGACAACCCCCCCCCAAGTCAGGGACGGCCTTGAGCTCCAGGGAAGACTAGCAGACCAGCTAAACGGTACCCCCGAAGGGATCGGCCTGTCAGCTACAGACCAAAGTCTGTGAATTCTCAAGCAGGTAAGCTGTTGAAAATTGCTTGAAATGCGAAAACCGCTAAAGGGAACGAAACTACATGAAAATAAAAATAATAAATGTGGGAGAGCAGAACTCAAACACCTGCAGCCATGCATGAAAAAGAGAAAGACTGATGGGAGGAGCTAAGCTATCCTGTGAAGTACTCTAGAGGCGGAGTGGAAAATGGTTCTCTTCTGCAGTCCATGCGAGTAAAGGGAAATTACCCTATGGTCTAGAATGTCTCACCTAGAATGTCTCACTGGAATAGTTGTTACTTAGTTCTGCTTGGCTATTCATCAGACTGAATGGAACTGCACAGTCCACTTATATTACAGCCAAACGTTTGTGTCTCAGTCTCCACCTGATGGGTTATAACCCATCAATGCTGTGCCACTTTGGAGGGACGATAAAGAAACACCCTGTTATATAAGCTATCCTCATTATTTATGGACTAGAATAGACAAAAAATACTAGTAGGAAAAAAAGTTTTTAAAAATAGACAATTCGAGCCTACACCTAACCAATCTCCTTGGAAAAAAATTTTAATGAGTAAGTTAACATGCCAACAACCTAGAGTTGAGACATGCTTTGTGTTTCTCAGTACTTACCTAGTATAGAGATGGCATGCAACCTGGCCTGAACAGCTTGCAGTCTCTTCTTGTGATTTGAGAATCCATGGGCCAGTCTTATGTGTGTGAACAGAAGCATCTGGGACAGAAAAGTAAGTTTCCTCAGATCACAAAATAGAATTTAGTCATGTACAGACTACCGAAGCAGCTATTCCTCAGATTCACTATTTAAGAGCTTCTGCTCAGGGCAGAACTTTCTCTGTCCTGTGCCACTTGGAAACCCAGAGCTAACATAGTAAAGGAGCTTACCTGCTTATCTTTGGGAATACTGTACATCTTGGTAAGAGACTCCATGATCTCAGAAGGGCTTTCTGAAATCTGAACAAAGAATAAGACTTAGGAATCAGAATATCAGTTCTGCCGCAGTGGATTATTTGATCACGCATAAATATACCTACAATGTTATAGCATGTCACTGAAGAAAAACAGAAAATTAACATACTAAGTGCAGATCAGGTATAGCACAACAGTAGCACAAATTTCCTTAACACCTACTGCTCCTATAGAACAATGTCCTTATTACCTTATCCAGCTGTTCTATATGAATGTAGTGAAGAGTGTTGGTGGTTGTCTGTAAAGGAAATAGGAGAAGCATGATTGAATAGGGGTGAAGATACTCATACTTCCATAGCAGCGAATGCAGACCACAAATCATACCAGAAGCACTGCCACCAGCAGATCCTAAATTATAAAATAGGGAAGCTATAAACTCCAAAAAAAAGAACACTGAAAACAAGTTGTGTCCTGAGAGGTGGAGTGCCAAACAGTAAACGCTTACTTTGATTGTCACTTTATCAGTTATTTATATATCTATCACTGTGGGGAGGTTGATGCTTTAATAAACTATTTTCCCCAGTTCAGACAAGATGACTGATGCTATCTCTCCTGCTCAAATTTTCCAGTGGTGCATCCTATCAGTATGTGGTGAGGTGATGCCTCCTACATGCCAGGCAATACACTCCGCAAAGCAACGAGTTAGTTTTACATATCAACTTCCATTCCCTAGCGCATTGCTCTTCTGCTCTGCAACATCAACTCAAACTGCTATTGTAAAATTTAGTCAGTGGTGGAAGACCCTATATGTTAACACACACACACACACACACAAACAAACAATTCATATAACCAGGGCAGAGAATGCTTCTGCCAAGGACAATGTTTCCTGCTTATTAGCTGCTATACTCAGAGGTCTCCAACGTCTGCATGCCTGCGAGACCCTGGGTCACCAGTTTACACCCAATAACACCCACTTTGAGAAAGAAGCAGCCTCATCTGAAAATTCTCAATGAATTGGGGGTAGAAAATAAGCTGCTGCTATAGTACTTATAAAAATAATGCCAAACTGAATCTTGAGGGCAAACACATTTTACTTGTTTGGAATGTGATGACCCTATAACCCATTGTCTTCTACAGATGGGAAACAGGAAACTAAAAGCTAAATAAGTCTCTTGTTGCCCATATGTCCCATCTGCTTCCATCCCAACACAGGTGCACTCCATAATGCTATTCCCCAACCTGCAGGGTATCCTCTGGAGGGGCAAAGTCTGCCTTGTGCATAGGACTCCAATAAATTTATCCCCATAGTGGCACTTTACCCCTTCTCTGAGCATCTGCCTCTCTGCCAACCCTGGCCTAAACAAACTTTCAAGAGATCTCTCACTGCTATAAGCTGTAGAAGAACAAGTCTGTATGAGACTCACCCTTTTCTCGACTTTGACCTCAGCCCCTGGCTCTGCATAGAATTCAAAGTGTAGTGTGGTGGCACTGGGAGGGTATTTCTGTGTATAAAGCACAGGATGGAATGAGACACAGTGAGCTCCGAGAGAGCAGGTAACAAAGCAGCTGCTATAGAGACCTTTCCTTTCTCATCACAATCATGCTGGAAGCTGCTCTGACTTTCAGACTAGCACCCTACAATTTTCACAGCCCTTCTACTGTTATTTCAACAAAGAAGTCTCACCTTGAAGATTTTCCAAATTAAAACATTCCCAGAAACTGATCATGAGCTTAAGAGATAATTTGAGGGGGGGGGGGGGTTGTATGCAAAACAGACCATTACACATAGGGCAGGATTAAAGCATAAGCAAACTAGGCATGCCTAGGGTGTAAATGTTCACGTAGGGTGCGCTCTGATGGATTCAAGGCACTTTTCTTATTATGTTTAAGTCAACTGTTGGGATAAAGAGTATGACAGGAGACAGGAAAGTCCAGAGCCACTTCTGCCTACAGAGGCTTATCTGTTCTCTCCACCCCCTGTGAACTGCCTTTCAGTCAGTAGAAAGAGTTGGTGAGCAGCGCTGCTACATGCTACTTTGCTGGTTTTCCTTTGCAGTCAACCAGGGCTCCATTTGTTGTGCTGCATTTAAACAATACACTCGTTTGCCTAGGGCCCACAAAAGGGTTAATCCTGCCCCAGTATTCAAAATTGCAGAAGAGAGTAGGGGACATTCACATTTCAAAACTTTATGTTCTAACAGCACTGAATACCCTGGATAAGAGCTAAGGCATCAAAACGTTTAAAATTTTCAACTGCACCCTCAATATATTTAACCAAAGACAGCAAGGAGGAAAAGCAGACCAAAAAGTATATTTGAGAACAAAAATTAATACTGGGATCCAATGCCACAACTCTTTTCCCCAAAGCACAGTCATAAATCTTTCCCTATTCCATATTAACACACTGGGTCCTGTAAATGATATATTTTTATATTCTGCTTCATGTACTATTGTTTAATGCTGAAGGAATCCAGAATAGCTTCTCAATATCTATTCCCCTGGGATCACTCCATCACCTTATGGCATCTGCCAACTCCTCCTCCTTCCCCCCCACCACAAAGGTTCATCCTCAGGCAACTATTCATAAGAGTTATGCTGTTTGCTAATGGGATATATTTTCACTATCACACCTTTTCCACATTAATGTGCCTTTGTGAATAGGGTTATTTACAGTGAAAAGGTTTGAGCTGAAGCTACAAAGGCAAGGTCATTGATATTGTCATTAGGAATTAAAAGTAATATCACTCCAAAAGGAATCTTATGATAACTTAACTACACTGAAGACCGACTCTTCCCCACCTCCCAAATTTTACTGCTTATTCCCACAATAACTGCATCTGAAGTGAGCCATTTCTGCCAGAGAAGGGCAAGAGTAGAAAGACAGTCAAAGACAAACAAAAATCGGTGGGAACAGGTGAAAGCAAGAGAGGGAGCAATGGCTACTACTTAACTGTAGCATTCAAAGAAAAGAATCAGTAAGAAACTTACCAACATGTGCAAATCTCTACAACACTCAGCGAGTCCGAAGCCATTCTCCTTACCACCCCAGCTCTGTGAAAGATGCAGACGGCATTAAGCAGGTTTCTCCACAACAAGTGAGGCAGTGCTAATTGCCCAGCATCCTGTACAAATTGCATATAATCCCTTTAAACTACTCTAGTCTTGCCCATTAATTATCACAAGGGTGGGGGTGGAAATAAAGACATTCAGTTTCTGTATACAAGCTTTAAATTGTTCATACCAGTGATTCAAGTCTTAGACCAGGGAGAGGTAGCAGCTATTGCCTGGCTGAGCTGATCTACTTGCTCCACCAGCCCAAACAGTAAAATCTCATCTGAAGAAGCATGAGCATAGGCTTCTCATCTACACTGCTTTTTTTGCTAGTGCATTTAGACACCATATTCAGCCAGGTCAAGGAAGAACTAGGTGAGTCAGCCCAGCAAATAACCAGGCTCTATACAGTAGCCAGAGGGCAAGCAATTGCACTTCCCTTCCTACAGTGTCATGAAAGAGAAGAAAACTGAAAAGGTGACACAAAGAAGAAACTATAAAAAAACAGACCCAAGTATGGACAGAAGACAGAGTAGCAGGGAAGCATGAGATGAGATCAAGGCAGCTTTACAACTGATCACACATCTCCTCCCCCCCCCCCACTTCAATCACTGTCCACTTCCCATGGCTACTCAGAATGAATTTAAATCAATAAATTCTAGAGAGTCAAAGGAAGGAATGGGGCAACAAGGAGACTACAAAGGAGTACAGAAAAACACTGATATTAGAGGAGAGGGTTGGAAGAAGAAATTAGGTTCTTACCTGCTAATTTTCTTTTTGTTAGCCTGTAGACCAATACAGTTATTTTGTACAGATGGATATACACCTCACTATGACTAGCAGGTGGAGACTGAGACAAAAACTTGTAGTATATTAGCTGAGGCTCCCTCTACCATCCCAGTCTGCCGAAAAGCCAAGCAGAACCTAGGAAAATACTGAGAACAGTAAAAATACTCTGAACAGGAGGTTAAAAACAACAAACACACGGTAACAACTGTTGGAACATGTATATAACTAAATTCCTGCAGTGAAAATGTCCCCACAGCTCACCAGCTAAGCCAGCTGAGCCATAGCTGCTATTCTTATATCTCCCCGGCCCTAGAAAAATACTAGAACCCGCAGAAAATTCAAAATCTGCACACGAGCAAAACTCGCAAGCATCGCAAAAAGACAGAAAGGGTGAGGAACTATATTAGTCTACAGGCTAACAAAAAGAAAATTAGCAGGTGAGAATCTAATTTCTCCTTCTGTGTCGCCTGGTAGACCAGTATAGTTATTCTGTACAAATGGAATGTACCAAAGCAGTACCATCAAGGGTGGGACCCTCGAAGGGCCAACACCAGAACACGCTCACCGAATACCGCATCCCAAACGCGCTTGAACTTCCACACGGTAGTGTCTGACAAAGGAATGCAGAGAAAACCAAACTGCAGTCCTGCAAATATCCATCGGAAGTACAAGAGAAGACCCAGATCAAGAAGCTGCTTGACCCCAAGTGGAAAGAGCCTTGAGAAATTCAGGAACAGGCTTTTTTCTAAAGATAAGCAGAAGCACGCAATGGTAGCCTTGGAAGCACCATCCCCCATACGAGGACCCGCTAGAAAGGCAAATAGATTATCTGATTTCCTAATCTCACGGGTCTTCTGCACATAAAAGCCAAGGACTCAACTGACATCCAACTTGCACAACTGTTTCTGCTCAGAAGATCCCTCCCAACTAATCAACACCAGGAGGACCACTGATTGATTGACATGAAAAGGAGAAACAACTTTTGGAAGAACAGGCTGCAATACAACCCACTCCCTAGAAAACTCCAGGAAGGGAGCCCTACAAGAGAAAACCTACAGCTTAGAAACACATCTAGCTGAAATAATGGCCACCAAGAAGACCACTTTAAGAGTAAGGTCCTTCAAAGAGCAGTCGCCCAACAGTTCAAAAGGAGGGCACACTAGAACTGACAGAACCAGATTCAAATCCCAAGAAGGAACAAAGGGCCACACGGGAGGCCTGAGCAACTTGGCCGCCCACAAGAAGTGAATCACATCAGGAATAGCAGTCAAACGTTGAACTCTCAACAACCCATGAAAGGCTAACAAGGCCACAAGCCGAACCTGGAGAGAAGACCAAGCCAGGCCCCTGTCGAGGCCATCTCGCAAGAACTAAGATGATTGGCAGGGAAGAACAAAAAGAGACCATTCTACATGCAGCACATCACCCCTCAAATATACCCCAAACCTGCACAGAAGCCCGAGAAGTGGAAAATCTCCGAGACCCCAAGAGGGTTGAGATTAGAGAATGACACGGGGAAAAAAATCTGTACCCATCACCGCCCCGTCCCCAACTCACCGTCCCCTTCACCGCCCCGTCACCGCCATCCCCTTCACCGCCCCATCACCATCACCGCCATCCTCTTCACCGCCCCATCACCGTTCCCGCAGCATCCATATAAGCCTCAGTACTGCGAAACACCATGAAGACAGGAGAGAGTCTTGTCACTACTACTACTGCACTGAGAATCTGTTTCAGTGCCTCTGCCCTGTAGTAAAAACAGAACATAAAATAAATCAATTGACTTGTCCTCCCTTGCAATGACGTGTACCCCATGTTCACCTATAGCTCGAATCAGGTCAATTGTGCACACTAAAAATGCCCACCTGAGCACATAATCATGCAGATGCTGCAGTACAATGAACAACAGGAGGATCTGGAACGTGAGTGCAGGCAGGCAGTGATACAAAAACAGCAGACACCCGACCGATTGCAGCGTTCCGCCATCTCCCTCCCGCCATCTCACCTTAGATGTAGAGTATGCTGGCTTTCTTTTTCGCCCAGCCGCATGCACGGCTGCTCATTTGTTCAATATTCTCTTCTGACGCAACCGGAAACAGGAAGTTGCAGGAGAAGAGAGAAGATTGATTAACTCGAGCAGCCGCGCATGCGCGGCTTTTTGAACGCGTGCAGCTAGGCGAAAAAGAAAGCCGTCATACTCTACATCAGTGTTTTTCAACCTTTTTACACCCATGGACCGGCAGAAATAAAATAATTATTTTGTGGACCGGCAAACTACTAGGACTAAAATTTAATAACCCCGTTTCCGCCCCATCTCCGCAAGCTCGGTCACCTCAGTAACTATAGAAAAATAGATAAATATAGTGCAAAATAGACAGCAGATATAAATTCTCAAAATTGACACATTTTGATCACTAAATTGAAAATAAAATCATTTTTCCTACCTTTGCTATTTGGTGATTGATTTCATGAGTCTCTGGTTGCGTTTCCTTCTGTCTGTGTATCCTTTCTTTCATTTCTTTCTTTCTGCACTCAGGCCCAAGAATTGTCCCATTCTATTCCCTCCCTCTTTCCTTCCTATGTCCTTAGTGCCCCCGGTGCTTCCTTCCCATGTCCTTAGTGCCCCCAGTGCCTCCTTTCCCATGTTCTTAGTGCCCATTCCTGTCTTTAGTGCCCCAGTGCCTCCTTCACATATCCTTAGTGCCCCTTCCTGTCTTTAGTGCCCAGTGCCTCCTTCCCATGTCTTTAGTGCACCCAGTGCCTCCTTCCCATGTCTTTAGTGACCCTTCCTGTCTTTAGTGCCCCCAGTGCCTCCTTCCCATATCCTTAGTGCCCCTTCCTATCTTTAGTGCCCCTAGTGCCTCCTTCCTATGTCCCTCTCACTGCCTTCCACACTTTGTCCCACCCCCACTCCCGAAGCCTGCCTGCCTGTCTACCTCTCTCCCTCCCTAGCCATAGACAGCCTACTACCTCCCTGCCGCTCAAAAAAAAAAAAAAAAGCCTCCCTCCTTTTCCCCTGCTCTTACCGCCATGCTGCAGTTGCTAAAGCCGACAGGGAGTCTTTCCGACTTCAATGATGATGTCGGAGACGACGTTCTGGGCCAGCCAGGCAGCGATTGCGCCTGTCCCTTGCTGCAATCGGGCAGGTGGGGACCGCGCGATCCTTGATTGCCTCACTGCGGAGACAAGTCCATTCACCGCTCCACGGGGCGGTGAATGGCCTTGTCCCCGTCCACACAGAGGCAACTATTTTTTCTTCCCCGTTTTGGCGGGTTACCCGCTGCTACTCGCGGTTCATGTCATTCTCTAGTTGAGAACACTTTATCTGAATATCCCTTACCTAGGCAGTCCATTTCAAGAGCCAAGCCTTAAGACAAAAGGGGCACAGATTGAACATTGGAATGGGGCCCTGAGACAGATGGTGGGTCGAAAGAGGCAGAAGAGGATCCGCCACCAGATGTCTCAGCAGGACCGCGTACCACGGGCGCTTGGGCCAATCCGGTGCCACCAGAATCAACAGGCCTGGATGTCGAACAATGTGGATAAAAACTCTACCCACTAATGGCTACGGAGGGAACACATCCAACAGACCCTCCCTTGGCCATGGGTGAACTAGAGCATCCAGGCCCTCAGCCTGACCATCTCTGCGACAACGGAAAAAGCGGTATGTTTTGGCGTTGACACTCGTGACTATCAAGTCCATGAGGGGCTGACCTCAAGACTGAACTATTAGCTGAAATGCTGCGTGACTTAGACACCACTCTCCGAGATCTAGGACGTGACGACTCAAAAAGTCCACCTGCACATTTTCCACACCTCCTATATGGTAGGCGGAAATGTCTTGAAGATGAGACTCTGCCCAGCCCTGACTGACTTGCCCATCAGAAAGAACCAGAAGGCTAACAGTGCTAGACGGATGGCTATGATCTCTAGAACATTGATCGACCAGGATGCCTACTCTGTGGACCAGGTGCCCTGAGCTGAGTGACCTAGACACTGTGCTCCCCAACTGAGGAAACTGACATCCGTTGCAGCACCAGCCACTGCGGCTGATCCAGACTCGTCTCTTGCACTAGATGAAAGGTCTGGAGCCACCAACGAAGACTGCAGTGAGCCAAGCCCCGCAGAAGGACAGGAAGATCCAGACTGTGCCTCTGAGGCGACCATCTCCGTAGAAAGCATACTGAAGAGGACGAATATGGGCAGGAGCTCACCTCACTATGTCTAAGGAAGCCGCCATCGACCCCAAGACTTGATGGAAATTCTGTGCCCAAGGACACCAGGCCGCCAAAAGCAGGCAAATTTGAGATCATCATCTACCTAGCCTCTGGAAGGAAGACTCTCCCCAAGGAGGTGTCAAACAGAATTCCTAGATACTCCAAGCACTGAGAGGTGCCCACCGGCTCTTGGAAATGTTGAAAACCCATTCCAGCGACTGCAGAAACTCCACCACCCAAGCCGTGACCTGGTGCTCTCCTGCAACGACTTTGCTTGAATCAACCAGTCGTCCAGGTAGGGATGAACTAGAATGCCATCTTTGTGCAACGCTGCCATGACGACCACCATAACCTTGGTGAACGTTCACGGAGCCGCGCCCAGACCAAAGGGAAGCACACAGAAGTGATAATGCTGCCCCAAGATCGCAAAGCGCAAGAAGAGAGGATGAGAGGTCCAAATTGGAATAAGCAAGTAGGCCTCCGTCAGAAATAGAAAAGTCAGATACTCCCCTGGCTGAACTGCCAGAATAACAGACCGCAGAGTTTCCATGCAGTTGGACAGAACTTGGAGAACTCTGTTGACCCCTTTCAAATCTAAGATGGGCTGAAAAGTCCCTGACTGCGCACCACTCACGAGATAGTAATGGGACTACAGCTTTGAAATCTAGCAATCCTTGAAGGGTCTGGCAAAAAGCCTGTTTCTCCCATGCTGACTGACAGAGAGAAGCGAGAAAATGATCTAACAATGAATGGGCGAACTCCAGAGCATAACCGTCCCTAATCACCGCCAGTACTCACTGATCGGATATGATCTCTACCCGCTGTAGATAAAAATCACATAGCTGGAATTAGAGCAGGTGCCAGGAAGGACGGGCTGCAGAAGAACCGGCAGGGGCACAACCAGCACCCCGGTGGGCCCCTTGAAAGGCTGCATGCACTGGAAATACTGGCCTCTGGAAAGCCCAGGGGTTTGAAAAGAAGAGGCCCCTTGCCCAGGGAGGAGATGGCGGAAATCACGCTCACGCCCGCGAGCAGTACCACCCCATGCCAGCGGCCTAGCTCTATCTTCAGGTAAACAAGGCACTTCAGAATCTGTTAAGGTCTGAACCAACTTGTCCAGATCCTCACCAAACAAGAAAGACCCCTAAAGGGGAATTTATCAGCTTAGCTTTGAACGCCGCTTCTGCCGACCAAGCTTGAAACCACAAGGTACGGCGTGCTGCCACTCCAAAAGTCATAGAGTTGGTAGAAGCTCGCAAGAGATCATACAAGGCATCTGAGAGATAAGAAGCACCCATTTCAATTCTGGCAACTTCCTACTATGTTCCAATTATCAGACTCACTGTCAAGGACATGCACTGCCCAGCGAAAACACACTCAAGCAACCAGCCCACTACATGCCGTCGCCTGGACTGCCAGAGCTGTCACATCAAAACTCTGTTTGAGGAGAGACTAACTTACATTCCTCAGGGTCCCTCAAGGCAAAACCACCCTCCACAGACATGGTATGCCGCTTCAAGATGGCCATGTCCACCACTGGCGACTTCATAGAGTCCCGATCACTTCCCGGGATGGGGTATAGATGGGCCATTGAACATGTAAAGCAAAAGAGCGCCTCAGGCATCTGCCACTGTGCGAGCATAATATTCCAAATATCCTGATGCATAGGGAAAGAGCGGGAAACAGGGCGGAGCCCCTAAAGCAAGGGGTCCACCACACGTGGGGGCTCCGACACGGTGTCCTCAGACCAGAACAGAAGAGACTGGCAAAGGCATCTCGTCCCCCATAGATGCATCAGCGCTAGTAGATGGAGCGCAAAGCCACCGCTAGCAGGAAAACCGTATCCCCCAGAGGATCCTGGAGAGCTCCCCAAAGGGAAATACTGCTCCTGCCAAACAAGCAGCATCCCACGAAACCCACGGGCGGTAGGGCGCGAGAGGAGCAGAGGGGAACAGTCACTGAATGAGGCCGAACCGTAGAGGACGTCAAGAAACAGGACCTCCAGCCGCAACCATAAGCCAAATAAGAAAATATGGGGGGGGGGGGAACCCTCAGCAGCCCCATGGGACTCCCTGCTACAGCAGGGAACCCAGCAAACAACCTGCCACCTGTGTCACCAAACAGGGGCGAGGTCACCTGAGGCTAAACAAAAATGGAGGTGCTTACTGCCAAAAATGGAGCTGAACCGCCAAAAAAAAAAAAGAAGCTCCATTAGACCTGCAGCAGCTAAGAGGTCTAAACCGCCCTAGCCACTAAAGCAGGCAAGCCGGCATCAGCTGTAAAGGGAATCCTTTCTGCCTGACCGTCGGTAGCTGGGGAATCTGCCGTGTGGGCGGTGAGGAAAGCCCAGGGTTCCCCGCAAACAGCAGCCGGCCACGAGGCACTCACGAAGGGGATCCCTGGCCGCGGGCACCTGATGCCAACAAGGATTCCCCTTCGCAGCAGCCTGCCTCGCTCGAACAGGCCGGCCGCAAGTGCCTCGCAGCTGGATTACCGTGAGCACTTTTCCCCAGACGCGACTTAGCTAGAATAAAAGGGCTGGTTAACAGAAAAAGACAGTAAAATACAGAAAATTTAAAGGGAATGAGCCCTTTAGACCGGCACAGCCTCAGCATTATTTTCTAAAACAGACTCCACGGCTCTCAAAGCTGGAGGCCTGACCAACCAGGGGGCCAAGCTGCCAGCTGAGGCATCTCTATAAAAATGTGAAGAGGTGGAGGAAGGGGGAGGAGGTCGGACAGATCCCCAAACAGGACCCATCCAAGCTCCGTCCGGCACTAAAAGGAAAACCAGGAGTCCTAAAACAAATTCCAACAGGCCTAACAGAGGGAGCCAGATTTTTCTTAACTCTACCTGCTGGAGACTGAGAAAGACTGGGATGATAGAGGGAGCCTCAGCTAATATATTACAATGTTTTTGTCTCAGTCTCCACCTGCTGGTCAAAGTGAGGTATATACCCATCTGTACAGAATAACTATATTGGTCTAGCAGGCGACACAGAAAGAAGGGAAAAAGGCTAAGACCCAGATTCTCAAAAGTTTTAACACCGTCGCTAAACTTTTTTCCAACAGTTTAACCTGAACGCATTTTAGTGGCAAATTATCAAAATGGCTTATCTATGTTTTTAGCGAGGTTTCTAGCAGTCTCCAACACTGACATGTAAATGGGCTTTTCAACATTAAAATAAGCATTCCAGTGGATTCTTTAAAATCGCCAAGTCATTCTCCATGAGAGGCATCCGCTATTAGCAACAAAAATCAGCAACTGGTGCAGGGATGCCGGTACAGTGGCAGTACTGCTTAAAACCTCAGCACAGCAGTGTCAGAGACTGCTCGAAAAGCTGTTTTGAGAAGCGTCTCTCCCCCCCCCCCCCCCCAGCAACAGGAGAGATACCCACTCTATCCTGCTGCCACATAACACCCACCCCTGAAGCAGGAGAGATGCCCACTCTCTCCAGCTGACAAGCGAACACCTCATCACACCCCCCAGAGGGAGATGCCCATCCTCTCCCGCTGACAAACAGGGGGAAAAAACCCCCAATAGCGAGAGATGCCCATTCTCTCCTGCTGCATCACAACACTCCCCCCACCCAACTCCTGACGCTTATCCTTCTTTCCTGTACCTTTAATTAGATACTGACCAGAGGGATGCCTACTCCCTTTGGCCAGCCTCTTCCAAAATTAGCCTTCCCCTCTCCGGTGCATCCTGGGATGCACCGGGGAGGGGCCTATGGCTCTGATTGGCCCTTGCTGTTTAAGGCCCCTCCCACAGGATGCACCGGGGACAGGAAGGCCCATTTTGTAAGAGGCGGGCCAGCTGGCCAGAAGGAATAGGCATCCCTCCGGTCAGCCATCTAATTAAAATGTACAGGGGAAAGGGAACGTAGGTGGTGGGGGAGGCTGTGAAGCAACGGGAGAGAATGGGCATCTCTCCCGCTGCGGGGGGGGGGGGGGGTTGTATGGCAGGGGGACAGAATAGGCATCTCTCCCGCTGTGGGGGGTGTTTGCTTGGGAATGGGAGAGAGTGGGTATCTCTCCCACTGCAGGGGGGTGTTGTGTGGCAGTGGGAGAGAATAGGTATCTCTTTTGCTATGGGGGGTGAGGGTGGTGGAGGGAGAGAGAAGTGGTGTTGATTGGCAGTGGGCGAAATTGAACATCTCTCCCACTGTTGTCATGTTTTTAGTTTGTTTTTGCATTTTTTCTGCCAATCTTATGTACATAAGCATTTTTGGAAGAACAACTTGCTTTTTTAAATTTGCTACCATAACGTCTGCTATAGCAGCCCATCGGGGTTTTTTTTTTGGGGGGGGAAGGGGGTTATTAAATTTTCACAAAATTCATAAAAATAAATCTCTCTCCATGTAATACAGAGAAAGAAACAATTCAAAACAAATTTTCCAATATAAATATAAATCTACCCCTTCCTTAACCACTATATGGGGGCGTGGTAATCCCAAATATAATGGAGATAAGTAAAGGTATCAAACACTCAAAAAAGGAACAGGCTTAGTGCATTATCGGTTGCAATATTCTAACTTTAAAGTCCATTGCTTACTCATTCCTTAATGATCTTTTTAACTTTTAAAAACTCCTTCAAGTGGTCTGGAGCATAAAAAGTATATTTAATTCCCAAGTACCTAACCAGGCATTTACAGGGGTATGCTAGAAGAAATGTAGCACCCAATTTAAGAGCCTCTTGCCGTAAGAAAAGAAAATCTTTTCTTCTCTCTTGAGTAACTTTTGAAACATCTGGGTATATCCAAAGTCTTTGATCTCCAAATAATTGAGAGTTTTTGAAATATAAATTTTAAAATCATATTTAGATCTTGCTCAAAGACGAAAGATACTAAGAGAGTAGCTCTTTCTGTATCTGCAGACAAAGTTTGTTCCAAAACAGCAGAGAGATTTCCAAAATCAATCTGTTTGTCTTCTCCATTATTTTTCCCCCGCTATCTCTCTGAGGAATCTTTTTATTTGGAAGATAATAGATTTTATTCAAAGGAGGAATACTGTAAGAGGAAATTTTTAAATTCTCATTTAAGTATCTTTTAAAGAAATCTGTAGGCGGTATTCCTGGAGATAATGGAAAATTCAAGATACGAAGATTTAATCTTCGGTTGTAGTTTTCAATTTGTTCTAATTTACGATGTATAGAGGAATTGTCTTTAATCATTGCTACCTTAAACTGTTGTAATTGCTGTATATCCTCCTGTGTTTGTCTGGCTTGGTCTGAAAGGTCTTTTTTCACTGAATCAACAGTTTGAGTTGTTATCAAGCTTAGAAGTAATACTTGTTACCTCTTCAGTAGTTTTAGGGCTCCTTTTATCAAGCTGCGCTAGCGGTTTAACGCGCGTAATAGTGCATGTTAAACCGCCAGCCGCGCTATCTACTACCGCCTCCTCTTGAGCAGGCGGTAGTTTTTGGCCAGCGCAGGGGTTTGCGCGTGATGAAACGCCGCGTGTGTTAACCCCGCTAGCGCGCCTTGATAAAAGGAGCCCTTAGTCAATTTAGTCTCCAGCCATTGAAGGAGTGACCAAATGTCTCCTAAGGAAGCCTCCATGGGAGCAAGATGAATTCCCTTGCTCTCTGATTGAATCTTCAGCTCTCTTGCCTGTACTAGCTTTGCGCCCTCGCCGGGAGACCCCGTAGGTCCACTTCCGGGATTATAAGTCTCCTGTAGCAAAGCCCCGGCAGTAGCTGGACACTCAGGGTTGGAAGGCACCAGAGGGGATAACAATGTCTCAAATCCTGAAAGGTGGAGAGGCTCTCCAAAAACTCTCCCCAGAGCCAGGCCACATCCTCCAGAATCTTGTGCAACTGAGGGTAAAGCCGCAAAGAAGCGGTCAACGATTTGCTGAATGGGTGTAAAAGCAAGGGCCGGCGAAGGTTCACACCTAATCACTCCCTTCCACTTTGAATGTGGCATGTCCAAGAAGAAAAAACCTGCTAACTACACGATAAGGTAAGAAAATTAAAATGGAAGGCACCAGCAATCGTGATTTTCCTCCGTCTCTCTAGCGACATCTCTCCCGCTGCTTGGAGGGGGGTGGGGTTGTATGGCAGTGGGAGAGAATAGGCATCTCTTCCGCTAAGGGGGAGTGGGGGTGGGGGAGGGAAGTGGTGTTGATTGGCAGCGGGTGAGAATGAACATCTCTCCCGCTGTTGTCATGTTTTTGGTTTGTTTTTGCTTTTTTTCTGCCAACCTTATGTACATAAACATTTTTGGGAGAACTCCTCGCTTTTTTAAATTCGCTACCAGAACATCTGCTATAGCAGCCCATCATTTTTTAATGCTTTTTTTTCTTAAGAATCTAGGCCTCAGTAAGAAAGGCCTCAGTAAAAGGACAAAGGCTCAATTTTCAAGAGAAAAAAAAGATTTAACTAATGTAAGAAGATTACAAAACTGACAATTTCAAAAATTAACAAGCTCACCACTTTTAAATCGTTACCCAAAATTCTTTGGTAAACATGATCTACATCAGTTTTGGCAAACAATATTACAGGAGTCCATTAAAACCTACCTCTGCCAGATGCTGCAGGCGCGACAGAAGAGGGGTTCTCTTATCTGACCCCAGCCGTGTGATATAGTTGGAGCGTTTGCTAAACACATAGAGTAGGTTAAGAACAGCCAGCACCACTTGCATGTCTGAAGAAGCAAGCAGCGTTGTCAAGTGCTACAAGAAATAAGTATAAAGCAGGTCATTAGCTTTCTAAGTGCACAATGCATTTTAGAGCTGCTTTCAAAAGCAAGCATTCTATGCTACACCTAGGACAATGAGCACTCATTTGAAAAGGAGTCTGATATAACAGGCATGCTGTCAGCGCATTTACATTTCTAGACCGCAAATACCTTTCAGTTCATTGTCGTGTACAAGGAAACGAAGAGACTGTAAAACAGTGACTTACAAATTTGCAGAAAACAATTTATAATTAAAACAATAATTTTTAGTTATAAAGATAAAATTGCCGAATTTTCAATTACCAATAAATTTGGTAAACAATGATTTCAATAATTTTCTAAATTGCAAATATGAAGACGACGATAGCAATTTATGAAATTCAACATCCCAACTAGCAGCCTGAAAAGAGATCAATCGCTTAAAAAATTTCTTATAAATACACCCTCTTACCGATGGAAAAGTAAAAATAGAAGTAATCCATAAAGGGCGATTTGTATTTTTTAAAAACTGAATTGGCCCATTAAGTATCTCGAAGTTTGTCCCTGAAGAGCTTTATAGCATAGTTTCAAATTTAAGCATAACCCTTGCCTCAAAGGGAAGCCAGGGAAGATCTCTATAATATTGCAATACATGGCAGAATTTCTTCAGATTGAAGATCAGGCAAAAACAGCATTTTGGATTCTTTATAATCTATTTAAATTCTTACGTTGGCCTGCCAAATAAACAGAGTTACAATAATCCAAGATGCTGAGCACCAAAGACTGGACCAACAATCTAAACAACGATTGATCAAAATACGATCTGATTACCCGCAATTTCCATAACATGAAGAAACATTTTTTTTTAACTGTCACATTAGTGAGAATATCTTCACGGAAAGTGTCTATCTAAATAAACCCCTAACACTCTTAATTCGGGAACTATTGGATATGTTATACCATTTAATATCAATTGATTTTCTAATGTATGATTAAATGGGGCAGCGGAAAAAAAAAAACAACAATTAGTCTTTTCAGTATTGAGTTTTAACCTAAATTCCTTCATCTAATTTTCCACTGCATCAACTAGATCAGGGAGACCCAAAAAGGGAGTTGCATACCAATTAAGCCCAGAAGGGTTGGGCAACTATCCACCACCTGCTAGAAGCTAGAGCAATACTGGTCATAATAATAATAATAATAATAATAACTATTTTTTCTATACCGCCACAATTTTGCGATTTCTAGGCGGTTTACAGTGAAGAGAGCTGGACAATCAGCGAATTACAGAATACAAATAGTAAAAAATACACAAATTTCTCAAAGTTATCAGCATGGTGTTAATAGTTTTAAAATGGTATCTGATTAGGAGATAAATCTATCAAACAGTGCTGTCTTAATTTCTTTCCGAAATGCGCCGTAGGTCAACCTGGCTCTGTTGATGTAATTGTCTAGCCAAGGCTGCTTGAAACTTAAAAGTTCTGTGCAGAAAGGACCTGTATTTGCAATCAGTGATCCTTGGATAGGCAAAAAGATTGCAATTTCTGGTTGTCCTAGTGGGGATGTGTAGCTCAAAATGTGGTAAGAGATAGGTAGGGGCCATTTCCCACACTGGTTTAAAGCAAAAGCAGGAGAACTTGAACATTATTCGTGCCTCCATTGGCAACCAGTGTAGCAGTTTGTAGTAGGGACTAACATGCTCGCTTTTCTTTTGTCCGAATAAAGCGGACAGCAGTGTTCTGCACTATTCTTAGTTTTCTCACAGTTTTTTTTAGGTATACCCAAGTAAATGGCAATGTATACCCACGTAAATAATTAGGTACGGTTCACCCTTTATCCTATATCTCCACCTACTGGTAGAAGGACATAACCCACTCTTCAAGGACTCATCTGGCGCTAAATGTAATGGAAGGGTAAACTTTCACATTACTGTACACACTAGAATGATTGAAGTGCTTATTTCCAAAACCCTCTAAGCCCTTTTTATTTTAGAAGAAACTAAAATAAACCTAAAGCACTTCATTCAAACTGAGATGCAAGATGAAAATGGACCTGAAAATGCATCTGTCTAGCTCCACAGAAAAACAAAGACTGACAGGGACCCGGTGCAACAGCAGCAAGCAAAAAGATATACACATGCACATTGCAATACTTCCAAATGTTTTTCGCTCCATTAGATGCATTTTTTTCCCCCAAAAAAGTGGGTGGAAATAAGGATGCATCTAATGAAGTGAAAATCCAAAGCGCCACCCTCCCCCCCGTTAACTTATTTTAATGCTGCCAGCCTCCCTTGCTTGCTGGCCCTCTCCCACCCCCCCCCCCCCCCCCCCAAACACGCATACTTTTTTTTTTTAACTTCTAGCACCTCACTCACTGAGAGCAGTGCACAAGTGTTGCTGGCTGCCTGGTCTCCGCCGCTTCCCCGAGAATGTTTTTTGCGGCATAGCAGCGCACCAGCCTAAAGCGGGAAGCAGCGTGGGACCAGGCAGGCAATCTGGTGCACCGCTATGTCGAGAGAGAACAGAACTGTAGGCAGCTGCATCTGCCGTTCTCAGCGGAAGCAGCGGGGACTAAGCAGCCAACAACCCTTGTGCGCCGCTTTCAGCGAGAGGCGTCAGAAGTTAAAAAAAAAAGTACCCGGGGGTGGGGGGAAGAGGGCTGGGGCCTGCCTACTGCCTGCCTGGGGTGAGAAGGGAGAGGCCGGGGCCTGCCTGCTACCTGCAGGGGGGTGGGGGGGGGGAAGCCTGCCTGCCTACCTACCTGCCCTGTCCCTGCCTGCCTGCCAGCCACTAGGTCTGCCTGCCCTGCCTACCACTAGACCAACCAGAGGAGGGACAGGGTACAGAGCCACAAGGAGCAGAGCTTGGCAAGGAGTGTGGGGTTGGGTGCAGAGCCTGGCAGGGAGAATTTGGTTCAGAATGGGTTTTTTTTCTTGTTTTCCTCCTCTAAATCTAGGGTGCGTCTTATGGTTAGGTGTGTCTAATGGAACAAAAAAATATAGTAAGATGCGCAGCATTCCCGCACAGGTTCTGTCAATGACACCACCCAGATGTCAAACTGTACTCATACTGCTTGTCTTTGGAAAAAACTCTGGAATATTCCAGGATGTACCTCTCCTTATATGGAAGAGTTCATCAGAATCTCCAAGTTTTCAGCTTCTATCTCCTCACAAAAGGACATTAACATACATTCAAGTGAAAAAATTAGGACACCCCATGAAATATTCAGTTCTTTCTTAAGAAATGTTCACATATCGATGTCAAATCTTTTTTATCTATCTCTGGAAAAGAAAGTGATGTAATTGCAAGTAAGCAACAAACAGGTTCCTTGATTTACTCATGAAACAAAAGATATCCACAAAACTGTGTATTCTGAGAAATAAATTAGGACATCCACTTAAAGTGGCTAAAATCACACACAGATATCATCAGGTGTACAAGATTAGAACATAATTACTCAATATTTTGAAGGAGGTTTGCACTACTTAAACCTCAGACATTTAATTTGGTGTGCTCATGACTGCTATGGTGAAAGTGAGCACCATTGTAAGATCAAAAAGAGCTATCCAAGGTCTTCAGAAAAATGATTGTAAGGGATTTTTAAAACATATCAAAAAAATTTGACAGTAGCCATTCCACAGTCTGGAAAATAGTATACAAGTGGAGGACTATCCAACAACTTGAAGGTAAAACAAAAACAAAGGCACAATCCAAGTAGTCTGCAGTGCAGTGAATGAAGCACAATCGGAGCAAACAAAGAAAAAACTGCAGACAAGAGTACAAGATGCAGGCTGGGTTTATTTGAACAAACATATATTGCGGCTAATGTCACCACCTTTATACATAACAGGGGACCCGACACGATCTATGTTTCAGTTAACACGTGTCCTTAATTTGTAAAGGTCTCAAATCAAACAGCAAAATTTTATTGCTCCACAAAAGATTTTCCTATGGAGAGACTTTCTCAGCGATTTTTTTTGGCGTTACACAGGCTCATGATTATTTTTGTTGTGGTTTAATTTGAGACCCTTACAAATTAGGGACCCCTGATGAAGGTGTGCTAACCGAAAAGCAATGTTACTTACCGTAACAGTTCTTATCCAGGGACAGCAGGCAGCTATTCTCACTAATGAGTGACGTGATCCAACGGAGCCCCGATGCGGACGCCTCACAAGCATTTTTGCTTGAGGAAACTCAAAGTTTCGAGTCACCCACACCGCAAGTGCCTTCCCGCCCAGACCAGGGCGTGTCTCCTCAGTTCAGATAGCTAGCAGAGAAGCCAACCCAGGGGAGGTGGGTGGGACGTGAGAATAGCTGCCTGCTGTCCCTGGATAACAACTGTTACGGTAAGTAACATTGGTTTATCCCAGGACAAGCAGGCAGGTATTCTTACTAATGGGTGACCTCCAAGATAACCACAATGGGATGGTGGGAGAGTTGGCAACTTAGGAGAATAAATTTTGTAATACTGTTTGGCCAAACTGTCCATCCCATCTGGAAAAAGTATTCAGACAATAATGAGAAGTGAAGGTGTGAACCGAGGACCAAGTGGCAGCCTTACAAATCTCCTCAATCGGTGTCGATCTAAGGAAGGCTACAGAGGCTGCCATTGTTCTGACCTTATGGGCTGTGACTTTACTGTGAAGGGGTAATCCAGCCTGGGCATTGCAGAAGGAGATACGAGCCGCCATCCAGTTGGAGATGGTACGCTTAGAGATGGGACGTCCCAACTTGTTCAGATCAAAGGAGATGAAAAGTTGAGGCGCAGTTCTGTGTGGCTTGGTGCATTCCAGATAGAAAGCCAAACCACGTTTACAGTCCAGAGTGTGAAGAGCTGATTCTCCAGGATGAGAATGAGCCTTTGGAAAAAACACAGGGAGAACAATGGATTGATTCAGATGAAATTCCGAGACCACTTTGGGGAGGAATTTTGGATGAGTGCGAAGGACCACCTTGTCATGGTGGAATACTGTGAAAGGTGGATCCGCAACCAATGCTTGAAGCTCACTAACTCGACGAGCAGAGGTGAGGCCAATGAGAAACACAACTTTCCAAGTGAGATACTTCAGATGAGCCTTGTCAATAGGTTCAAATAGAGGTTTCATAAGCTGAGAAAGAACAATATTGAGGTTCCAAACCACTGGAGGCGGTTTGAGAGGAGGATTGACATGGAAAAGTCCTTTCATGAATCTGGAAACCACAGGATGAGCAGAGAGAGGTTTCCCTTGAAGCGGCTGATGGAAAGCAGCAATTGCATTCAGATAGACTCGTATCGATGTAGACTTGAGGCCAGAATGAGAAAGGTGCAAAAGGTAATCCAAAACTGAAGACAAGGAGGAATGTTGTGGCTCGTGATGATGAGAAAAACACCAAGTAGAAAATCTAGTCCACTTTTGGTGGTAGCATTGTCTAGTAGCAGGCTTCCTTGAAGCTTCTAGGACATCTCTCACAGGTTGAGAAAACTGGAGAGGGGTTACGTTGAGAGGAACCAAGCTGTCAGGTGTAGAGACTGCAGGTTAGGATGAAGTAGAGATCCCAGATGCTGTGTAAGCAGCGATGGAAACACTGGTAGAAGGAAGGGCTCCCTGCTGCTGAGTTGAAGTAGAAGGGAGTACCAAGGTTGTCTGGGCCACCGTGGAGCAATCAGAATCATGGTGGCATGGTCTGACTTGAGTTTGACTAGAGTCTTCTGAATGAGAAGAAATGGAGGAAACGCATTTAGAAAGAGGTTTGTCCAGTCCAGAAGAAAAGCATCTGCCTCGAGGCGGTGAGGAGTGTACATCTTGGAGCAGAACTGAGGCAGTTTGAAGTTGTGGGGGACTGCAAAGAGATCGATCTGAGGAGTTCCCCACTGAGAGAAGATGTGATGGAGGGGCGATGAGTGGAGGGTCCATTCGTGGGGTTGCAGTAGACGACTCAAGATGTCCGCCAAGGCACTGTCCGCTCCCTGAATGTAGACAGCTTTGAGGAAGGTGTTGTGGCGGATCGCCCAATCCCAAACTTTCAGAGCTTCCTGACAGAGGGAGGCCAATCCCGTGCCCCCCTGCTTGTTGATATAATACATGGCGACTTGGTTGTCCGTGCGAATGAGGACCACCTTGTCTTGAAGCAGGTGCTGGAAAGCATTGAGAGCATTGAAAATCACCCTGAGTTTCAGGAGATTGATGTGGCACTGGCGGTCTGTGCTGGTCCAGTGACCCTGAGTGCAGAGGCTGTCCAGATGAGCCCCCCAAGCATAAGTGGACGAGTCGGTCGTGAGGACTTTCTGATTGGGGGAGTTTGAAACAGCAAACCTCTGGATAGATTGGAGGATAGCATCCACCAGCGAAGAGACTGTTGCAGAGTAGGGGTGACCCAGATGTGTCTGGACAGAGGGTCGGATATCTGCGTCCACTGAGATGCCAGGGTCCACTGGGGAATCCTGAGGTGAAGTCTGGCAAAAGGAGTCACGTGAACTGTAGAGGCCATGTGGCCTAGGAAAATCATCCTGTGTCTCGCCGAGATGGACGGGCGAGAGTACACCAAGTGGCAAAGATGGAGGAGAGCTTCCAGCCGTTCGGGAGGGAGGAACGCTCTGAGTTGGGTAGTATCCAGAACTGCTCCGATGAAGGGAAGAGTCTGGGAAGGTTGTAGATGGGATTTCGGGAAGTTTATCTCGAACCCCAGATGTGGCAGTAACCAGATCGTCTTCTGGGTCACGAGGGCGACTCACTGAGATGTGGAATCCTTGATAAGCCAATCATCCAGGTAGGGGAATACCTGGAGGCTGTGGTTCCTGAGCGCTGTGGCCACTACTACCAGGCACTTGGTGAAGACTCTGGGTGACGAGGTCAGGCCAAAAGGAAGCACTCGGTATTGAAGATGAAGATTTCCCACCCTGAATCTGAGATATTGGCGTGAGGCCGGATGAATTGGAAAGTGAGAGTAGGCCTCCTTGAGATCCAGAGAGCATAACCAGTAGTTCTGCTATAGGAGGGGATACAGAGATGTCAGGGTCAACATGCGAAACTTCTCTTTGACCAGAAACTTGTTGAGCACCCTGAGATCCAAAATGGGTCACAGATCGCCCGTCTTCTTCGGAACAAGGAAGTACCGGGAGTAAAAACCTTTGTTCTGCTGAGACACAGGGACCGGCTCGACAGCTCTTGAGCTGTAATAAAGCCTGGGCTTCCTGCAGAAGAAGGGCGGTCTGGGTCAAGTTGGAAGGATGTTCTCTTGGAGGATGTTCCGGGGGCACTCGGTCGAACTGGAGAGAGTATCCTTCTCTGATGATGGAAAGGACCCAGAGGTCGGTGGTAATGGTCGTCCATCGATGGTAAAAGTGATGGAGACGACCTCCAATTGATGGAGCAACTGAAAATGGCAGGACGACTAAAGTTATGTCCTCCATGAGACAGTCAAAAGGGCTGAGGAGCCTTTGGGACAGCAGATGGCTGGGGCTTCCGTTGCTGCTTTTGGGAATGCTGCCTCTTCACAGGCTGTTCGATGGGGGGAGCCTGTTTAGGCGGGTAACGCCACTGGTATATCAATGGTGGGCATGAGGAGGAGCAGGCTTGGGCTTCAGACACAGGATGGATTGGAAGGATTTCTCGTGGTCCGAGAGCTTCTTGGTCGCCGCCTCGATGGATTCGTCAAAGAGGTCGGTACCAGCACATGGAACGTTGGAAGCCTGTCGTGGAGATTACGGTCCATATCGATGGTTCAGAGCCATGCCAGCCGGCGCATGGCCACCGCGCATGCTGTAGCCTGAGCCGAGAGCTCAAAGGCATCGTAGGATGACTGCATCAGCTGTAACTGGAGCTGGGACCGCGAGGCCAAAACCTTCTAGTACTTGGATTGTGCCCTAGGGTCCACATAGGGCAAGAACTTCTGGAGTATCGACAGGAAGAACTCAAAATATGTGACGAAGTGGAAGTTGTAGTTCAGAACCCTGGATGTCGTCATGGAATTCTGATAAATCATCCTGCCAAATCGGTCCATGGTCTTGCCCTCTCTACCAGGTGGAACAGCAGTGTAGACCTGGGAGGGGTGAGACAGCTTCAGTGAGAACTCCACCAGGAGGGATTGATGGGAGAGTTGGGAACCATCGAATCCCTTATGGTGCACCGTGCGGTACTTGGTATCCAATTTGCACGGTACAGCGGGGATGGAATAAGGTGTTTCAAAGCATCGCATAAAGGTCTGATCCAGCAGCTTATGTAGAGGAAGCTTGAGGGATTCAGCAGGTGGTTGAGGGAGGTGCATAGTCTCCAGATATTCTTTGGAGAATTTGGAACCTGTGTCCAGGTGGATGTCCAGGTCGTCTGCCATTTGTCGAAGGAATGAGAAGAACGACAGCTGGTCCACCGAAGCATGGCCTCGAGAAGGGCTCGAGGACATCAAGGCCTCTGGATCCAATGAGGACGGGGATCGTGGTGGCGATAAAGACCCCAGCGTGTCTTCGAGCTCCGGCATCGGGGGAGGCAAAGTAGCCGGTGGAGAATACTCAAGAAAAGACTGTTTCCGATGAGGCGAGGCATGCCTGGACGAGTGCCTCAATGAATGCCTCGACCGATGTGCACCATGTTTGGATACCAGCCTCGAGGAACGAGGCGATTGGATCTTCGCTGAGGCCCCCAGGTAGTGGATGGGGCTGGAAGCGGTTGATCGAAGCACAGGTGGGTGGCTGGACTCACCCCGGGCACTCGTAGAGACTCGAGCCCCTGCATCGGGTGGATCGGCTCCAATGGAGGCATTCGCAAAGACACTGCTCCTTGCATCGAGTGGATGGGTTCCAATGGAGGCACTTGCAAAGACTCTACTCCTTGCATCGAGTGAATGGGTTCCAATGGAGGCACTCGCAAAGACTCTACTCCTTGCATCGAGTGAATGGGTTCCAATGGAGGCACTCGCAAAGACTCTACTCCTTGCATCGAGTGAATCGGTTCCAACGGAGGCACTCGCAAAGACTCTGCTCCTTGCGATGCATGCACTGTTGCCAGACCAGACACTCGCAGATACTTTGCTCCCTGTAGAGAGTGTGTGTATCGCTGAGGCACTGGAGGCGGCTCGACCTCGCGGGAGGCCTCCTCGAGCCCAGGCTGGATTTGAGAGAAAAGTTTGGGCCCTTTGGTGGTGAAGAGCTCAATTAATTGCTTCTCTAACAAGGTCTGGAACGAGGCCAGCAAAAGGAACGCCTGCACGGGCCTCGCGTTCTTTGGGGGTAGTGTGTGAGTGCTTGGGCCTAGAAGCCTTGGGCACTTTTAGCACTACCAGTGGAATAAACTGCTGTGCTACCTGATCTGAACAGACTGAGGAAGGTATCGCAGCACGCACTGGAGTCGGGGCCGGCACAAACGATGCAGACTTGATGAGACTCGGCGTCACAGAGGTGGAAGGCTGAGGAGCAGCGGATGAAGTCGAAGGTGAGGGGCCTTTTGGTGAAGATTGTTCTGTCGAGGACTCCATGATGAACAGCGACTCCCACAAGAAGCAATGGCGCTTGAAAGCACGTACGGTGAGTGTGGAGCAAGGCCGGCACGATTTCGGAAGGTGTTCAGGCCCGAGACACCGAACACAGCGTCAATGAGGGTCCGTTAGCGAAATTGCGCTGGCACTTGGCACACTTTTTAAAACCGGTGATAGGCCGGGACATAGGCTGGAAAAGCTCCGCCTCAAGATCGAAGCCGCGGGGCTGCAGCCACGTGGCCTGCCCGGTCGGACGGATGGAAGAATTTTTTTATTTTTTTTAAACAAGAATGAATGACGAAAATCAGCGATTAAGAGAAAAATAAACCAAAACCGCGGACTTTAGAAGGCACAAATGAAAATTCTTCACGCAGAGAGTCGAATCGGACTTCTCGGCTCCGCGGAAAAGAACTGAGGAGATGCGCCCTGGTCTGGGCAGGAAGGCGCATGCGCGGTGCGGGCAACTCGAAACTTCGAGTTTCCTCAAGCAAAAATGCTTGTGAGGTGTCTGCATCGGGGCTCCGTTGGATCACGTCGCCCATTAGTGAAAATACCTGCCTGATTGTCCTGGGATAACACGGACTGTGTCGGGACCCCTGGTTTGTATAAAGGTGGTGACATTAGCCACAATATATATTTGTTCCAACAAACCCAGCCTGCATCTTGTACTCTTGTCTGCAGTTTTTTCTTTGTTTGCTCTACCAACATGCCCAGGTCTGGCCATTCAAGCCAGCTGATCCCCAGAGAACATAAGAACATGCTGCTCTACCAACATGGGAACATGTTGCTCTGCCAACATGCCCAGGTCTGGCTGTACAAGCAAGGTGACCCCCCAGAAAACATAAGAATAGCCTTAACCAATGGTCCATGAAGCCCAATAGCCCATTCTCACAATGGCCAGTCCAGGTCACTAGTACCTGGCCAAAACCCAAGGAGTAGCAATATTCCATACTACCGATACAGGGCAAGCAGTGGCTTCCCCCATGTCTCTCTCAGTAACAGACCATGAACTTTTCCAAACCTTTCTTAAAACCATCTAAGGCACTATCCACTCTTACCACAACCTCTGGCAATGCATACCTATCCACTCTTACCACAACCTCCGGCAATACATTCCAGAGAACACAGTTACTTACCGTAATAGGTGTTATCCAGGGACAGCAGGCATATATTCTCACATGTGGGTGACGTAATCTACGGAGCCCCGATGCGGAAGCATTTTCAAGCAAACTTGATTGAAGATTTAAGTTTGCTCTGCTGCTCCACGCATGCGTGCCTTCCTGCTCCACTAGGGGGCGCATCCCCTCGTGGTCTCCAGTTCACTTAACTAGCAAAGAAGCCAACCTCGGGGAAGTGGGCGGGTTGTGAGAATATATGCCTGCTGTCCCTGGATAACACCTGTTACGGTAAGTAACTGTGCTTTATCCCAGGACAAGCAGGCATGATATTCTCACATGTGGGTGACCTCCAAGCTAACTGAAAAGGGATGGAGGGAAGTTGGCAATTTAAGCAAATAGATTTCGCAAAACCGTTTGGTCGAATCGGTCATCGCTCCTGGACAATGAGTCCAGACAGTAGTGGGAGGTGAAAGTATGAACCGAAGACGACGTGGCAGCCTTGCAGATTTCCTCGATAGGTGTGGACCTGAGGAACGCTACGGAGGCTGCCACTGCTCGGACCTTGTGTCCCGTTACTCGACCATGCAGCGCGAGACCAGCCTGAGCGTAGCAGAAGGAGATGCAATCGGCCAACCAGTTGGACAAGGTGCGCTTGGAAATTGGGTGACCTAACCGGTTTGGGTCGAAGGACAAAAACAATTGTGGGACTTTCCGGTGTGACTGAGTGCGTTGGAGGTAGAAGGCCAACACTCTCTTACAGTCAAGAGTGTGGAGCGCCACCTCTCCGGGATGAGAGTGGGGCTTGGGAAAAAACACAGGCAAGACAATGGACTGATTGAGGTGAAAATCAGACAGTACTTTAGGCAAGAACTTTGGATGAGTGCGGAGTACCACCTTGTCGTGATGGAATACCGTGAAGGGTGGGTCCGCTACCAGAGCCTGTAACTCACTAACCCGCCGAGCGGAAGTGAGCGCAAGCAGGAAAATTACCTTCCAAGTGAGGAATTTTGGATGGCATTTGTCTAGGGGCTCAAATGGAGGTTTCATTAGTTGAGCCAGAACCACGTTGAGGTCCCAAACCACCGGAGGAGGTTTGAGAGGAGGGTGGACATTCAGGGGACCCTTCATGAAGCGAGAGACTAAGGGATGGAGCGAGAGGGCTTTCCCTTCCAGGGGCTGGTGAAAGGCCGCAATCGCACTAAGGTGTACTCGAACGGAGTTGGTCTTTAGGCCGGAGTGAGATAATTGAAGTAAATAGTCAAGGACCAGAGGGACGGGGACCGACACCGGGTCCTGGCAGTGGGAGGAGCACCAGGTTGAGAATCTGGTCCACTTTTGTGAGTAGCAGGTTCTCGTTGAGGTTTTTCTAGAGGCTTCCAGTATCTCCTTGACTGATTGAGACGCGGGGAGAGAAGTCAGGGGGAAAGAAACCAAGCATTCAGATGAAGAGATTGAAGATTAGGAATATAGAAACATAGAAATAGACAGCAGATAAGGGCCACGGCCCATCAAGTCTGCCCACTCCAATGACCCTCCCTATCTATCTTTGCGGATAGATCCCACATGTTTGTCCCATTTGGCCTTAAAATCTGGCACGCTTCTGGCCTCAATAACCTGAAGTGGAAGACTATTCCAGCGATCAACCACCCTTTCGGTGAAGAAGAACTTCCTAGTGTCACCGTGCAGTTTCCCGCCCCTGATTTTCCACTGATGCCCCCTTGTTGCCGCGGGACACTTGAAAAAGAAGATATCCTCTTCCACCTCGATGCGACCTGTGAGGTACTTGAATGTCTCGATCATATCTCCCCTCTCTCTACGTTCCTCTAGTGAGTAGAGCTGCAATTTCCCTAACCGCTCCTCGTATGTGAGCTCCTTGAGTCCCAAGACCATCCTGGTGGCCATTCTCTGGACCGATTCCAGTCTCAGCACATCCTTGCGGTAATGCGGCTTCCAAAATTGCACACAGTACTCCAGGTGTGGTCTCACCATGGATCTATACAGTGGCATAATGACTTCAGGTTTACGGCTGACGAAACTCCTGCGTATGCAACCTATGATTTGCCTTGCTTTGGATAAAGCTTGCTCAACTTGATTTGCAGACTTCATGTCTTCCCTGACAATCACCCCTAAGTCTCTTTCTGCTTCAGTTTTTGTCAAGATCTCGCCATTTAGGGTGTAAATCTTGCATTGATTTCGGCTTCCCAGGTGCATGACTTTGCATTTTTTGGCATTGAAACCGAGTTGCCAGGACCTAGACCAGTGCTCCAGTAGAAGTAGGTCATGCATCATATCATCTGCCATTGAATTATTGTCTGTTGTGCTCTTGTTCACTACATTGCTTAGCTTGGCATCATCGGCGAATAATGTTATTCTTCCTCGGAGCCCTTCTGTCAAGTCTCTTATGTAGATGTTGAACAAGATCGTGCTCAGGACGGAGCCCTGTGGCACTCCACTTATCACCTCTGACATTTCGGAGGGGGTGCCATTCACCACTACCCTCTGAAGCCTACCTCCAATCCAGTTCCCAACCCAATTTGTCAATGTGTCGCCCAAACCTAAAGAACTCATCTTGCTTAGCAACCTGCGGTGTGGTACGCTATCAAATGCTTTGCTGAAATCCAGGTAGACGATGTCCAGGGACTCACCAGCATCCAGCTTCCTCGTCACCCAGTCGAAGAAGCTGATCAGGTTGGATTGGCAGGATCTCCCCTTAGTAAATCCATGTTGGCGGGGATCCCGTAGTTTCTCCTCGTCCATGATTCTATCCAATTGGTGTTTGATTAAGGTTTCCATTAGTTTGCTCACTATCAATGTGAGAATCACTGGTCTGTAATTTGCCATCTCCATCTTGGAGCCTTTCTTGTGGAGTGGGATGACGTTAGCTGTCTTCCAGTCCATCGGGACGTTACCAGGAGAGATTGAAGAGCGCGGATAGCGGTTCCACTAGGACATCACCCAACTCCCTGAGCACCCTAGGGTGTAGGTTGTCAGGCCCCATTGCCTTGTTGACCTTGATTTTTGACAGCTCGCAATAGACGCTGCTGGGTGTAAACTTGAAATTACTAAACGGGTCAACTGATTTAACCCTTGTCTGTGGCTGAGGGCCGATTCCCGGCGCCTCGCGGGTGAAGACTGAGCAGAAGTATTTATTTAACAGTTGGGCTTTTTCCGAGTCCGTTTCTACAAAGTCTCCGTCTGGTTTTCTGAGACGTACTATCCCGCCCGAGTTCTTATTTCTGTCACTGATATACCTGAAGAAAGATTTATCTCCTTTCTGGATGTTCTTTGCTAGAGACTCCTCCATGCGGAATTTGGCCTCCCTAACTGCTGCTTTGACGGCCCTTGACTTGGCCAGATATTTTACTCTAGAGTCCTGTGTCCCTGATTGTTTGTAAGAGATGAATGCTTTTTTCTTCTCTTTGATGATGTCCGAGATCTCCGTAGAGAACCACTGTGGCTTGTTGTTCCTACTCCGTTTGCTTACTGATTTAACATAGCGGTTTGTTGCTTCCTGTATGGTGTCTTTCAGAGTTGACCACATTTCTTCCACGCTGACGGTGTCTGCTTGGCTTTGTAGCGCCTGGTGAACGAAGTCTCCCATGTCTTGGAAGTTTGTGTCTTTGAATTTGAGAACCTTGGTCATTGTGGTAGATTTCGTGAAACCTTTCCTGAGATTGAACCATATCATATTGTGGTCACTGGAAGCCAAAGTTTCACCCACCGAGACCTCTGTGATACTTTCCCCGTTGGTAAGTACTAGGTCCAGTATTGCCTGATCCCTTGTTGGTTCAGATACCAGTTGCCTGAGTCTTGCTCCATTCAAAGAGTTTAATAGCTTCCTGCTGTTGCCTGAAGCAGAGGAAAGTGTGACCCAATCCACATCAGTCATGTTGAAGTCACCTACCAATACTGTATCACCCCGCAAGGTGATATTCTCTATATCTCCGATTAATTCCTTATCTAGGTCATCTTGATGTCTTGGGGGTCTGTATACTACGCCAAGATACAGGCATTTGTCCCTCCCTCTGGCCAAATTTACCCAAAGGGATTCCCCAGTGTACTGTACATCTGTGATTCTGGTGACCTTAATGTCCTCTCTAGTATATAATGCTACACCACCTCCCATTTTACCCTCCCTGTCCCGCGAAGCAAGTTGTAACCTGGTATGACCATGTCCCACCCGTGGGAGTCTGTGAGCCAGGTCTCAGATATCGCCACTACATCCAGGTCGGCATTCCTCATTTCTGTTTCCAAGTCTAGGATCTTATTTCCCAGACTGTGGGGGTTGACGTACATAGCCCTCCACGTTGTGTGTTTGTTGTATCTCAGTGGGACAATCCCTCTTTACCAACTAGGACCCCATTAGCATTATTCGCATGTCTCTTGCACTCCCTAGCATTATTCGCCTGTCTCTTACACTCCATAGACCCAGAGCTAAAGCTTGAACCTGTCTCGGACTCCCCATGACTATAGTGTGCTCCTATCTCAGACTCGGTAATGTGTGTACCCTGTGGGGGTATTCCCGTTTGGGCTACTCGAGCTCCTTTAGTGCAATTTGCAACGTGTGCACTCTCTCTGGTCCCAGAATTATAATGTGTACCCCCTCTAGACCCAGAATTGCTATGTATCCTCCCCCTAGACCCAAAATTGTAATGTGTCCCAGAAATATAGTATTTACTTAGCTCAGTCTCAAAAGAGTATTGGTAGCTTAGCTCGTCAGGTGGGTTGTTTGTGCCCGTACCCTCCCCCAACTTACCTAGTTTAAAGCCCTGTGTAGTAGGCGGGCTAGACGGTGTCCAAGGACGTTCTTCCCCCTCCTGGTCAGGTGTAACCCGTCTGGTCCCAGCAGTCCTTGCAGTGCCTCTCCGTGGTGTAGGAACCCAAAGTTCATCTCCTTGCACCATCCCTGCAACCAGTCGTTCGCCCTCTGAACTCGATCCTCCCTGGCACTGCCCTTGCCCCTCACTGGGAGGATCGATGAGAAGACCACCTGCGCATCCATCCTCCTCAGCTTCTCTCCCAGGGCTCTGAAGTCTTCGGGTATGCTCTCCGGGGTGCACCTGGCAGTGTCGTTGGTTCCGACGTGGATGAGGATCATAGGGAAGTGATCCTGCGGTTTGATGAGTCTGTCCAGGCTATCGGTTACATCCCGGATCCTGGCCCCCGGCAAACAGCAGACCTCTCTTGATTGCAGATCAGGTCTACAAATTGGTCCCTCGGTGCCCCTTAGCAGCGAATCCCCGATGACCACAACTCTGCGCTTTCTAGGGGCGGGCCGACCTGTTGACTCTGGAACCGGAACCATCTGCTCAACCACTTCTTGAACCTCGTTGTCAGGATCCTCCTGTAGCAGCTGGTATCTGTTCTTAAGGGGGATATGTGGTGTCGATGTAGAGCTGCCCTGTAT
Organism: Geotrypetes seraphini; assembly: GCF_902459505.1. Lineage (NCBI taxonomy): Eukaryota > Metazoa > Chordata > Amphibia > Gymnophiona > Dermophiidae > Geotrypetes > Geotrypetes seraphini. The sequence continues at coordinate 455,179,713 of NC_047084.1, forward strand.
GTGAGAGAGAGAAACAGAATGAGGTTTTCTGCGTTTTCCTGTGGAGGAAGTCACCAGCTGCCAGGAATCAGCGTCTCCAGTGACTTCCTGAATTCCGACGGTTGGATTCAAGCCTGAAGTTTTGGAAGCTTTGGGAGTCTCAAGGATGGTCTTGTCAGGCTCTCGTTCGGCGATCTGAGACAGCTCCTGAATTATTCCGTCAATGAAAGTCTCGTCATCACGGATGCTCCTTAAGCGTTGAATCTCCTCTCTCAGGCTCATCAGCTCTAGCAGAAGGCTTTCATCTGGCTGTTCAATTGGTTCCGTCTGAGTGGAGACTGAAGACATCTTTGAGGGGATGGCATCAGTCTGTACAGAGACCTCTGCCCTCTATCCAGGCTCCCCCTCTGTCTGTACGAAGACCGTAGCCATCCCCTGGGTACTTTCGGCGACTGAGCTGCCTGTCTTGACTGAAGTCTTGCTGCCTCTAGTTCTGCCTGCCATATATAAAGGTTTTTTATTATTATTATTTATTTATTTATTTATTTATTTTTTAGATTTTTGTCAGAATGGGGACTGTTAGGAGTTGGTGTCTGCCTGTCAGAATAGAGTGGTTGGTGTGGTCCGCCTGTTAAGTGTGCTTGTTGGTTAGGTAGGAGTAGAGAGTTGAAAGTTGAAAGACCTGGAAGAGGGAAAGATTGAAGAAAGGTTGAAGTTGATTGGTAATTTAGCTAGTTGTAGGATTTTAGAGACCAGCTGAAATTGAAAGCCCTTCCTTGATGCCCTTCTTGAGGCCCTTCGCAAAGGCGCTCTCGCTAAGGCAAGTGCCTTTGCCGCTCGCCTTCGCCGCACGACTGCGAGCCGTTGGCTCGAGCCCTTATATGGGGGAGATCTGCAGTGACATCGGGGGGGTGGGCGGACTTACCACCGCGTCCCGTCCGCCTCCTTCTCTGACGATTTCAGCGCTCCTCTCCCCTGCTTAGCCTCCTCCGTCTCCTGTAAGCACCTCCGCTGCTTTTCCTCCCCTTTCCCTGCCTTCTCCGCTTCTCTGTAAGCTCTCCGCTCCCTTTCTCCTCCTCCTCCGCCTCTCCGTGTGCTCTCCGCCCCTTTCTCCGTCTCCCTGCTCGCTCTCCGCCCCTTCCTCCGCCTCTTGGCAAGCACTCTGCTTCTCTCGCCGCTGCTAAGTGCCTCCTTCCTCTCTCTCTAGATCAGCCTGCCTGCCTGCTCTCACTCCCTGCAAGCACCCTCACGCTGCTACCACGTGCTTGCCTTGCCTGGCTGGCCTAGAGCTGAGGATTCCTTTGTTGGCTCGAGCTTGGGTTGGGATGTAACAGCGAACCCTGACCCTGTGATAGTATAGAGGGAAACCGAGGCAGAAGCAGTGGATCTCTGACACTGAGTTGAAGTAGGAGGGAAAACCAAGGCTGGCGTGGCCAGCGAGGAGCAATCAGGATCAGGGTGGCTTGTACTGTTTTCAGGTGGACAAGCGTCCGCAGGATCAGAGGAAACGGTGGAAACGCGTACAGGAACCTTCCCTCCCAGTCGAGGAGGAAGGCGTCGGCCTCGAGCCGGTCCGGGGAGTACATCCGGGAGCAGAAGAGAGGCAGTTTGTGATTGTGGGGGGATGCGAACAGATCTATTTGAGGTGTCCCCCACTGATCGAACACCTGTCATAAGGTCTGAGAGTGCAGTGACCACTCGTGTGGCTGGAGGAGGCGGCTGAGTCTGTCCGCCAGACAGTTTTGTTCTCCTTGTATGTACACCGCTCAAAGGAAGGTGTTGTTGGAGATTGCCCATTTCCAGAGGCGCAGAGCTTCCCGGCAGAGGGGCCAAGACCCTGTTCCCCCTTGTTTGTTCACGTAGTACATTGCTACCTGGTTGTCGGTTCGGATGAGAACCACCCGGTCGTGGAGCAGATGTTGAAAAGCTACAGCTGAGAGATAGATGGCCCGAAGCTCTAGCACGTTGATGTGGCAGCGACGGTCCTCTGCTGACCACATCCCTCGAGTGCGTAGGCCATCCAGATGGGCTTCCCAAGAGTACTCCGATGAGTCCGTGGTGAGCACCTTGTTGTGTGGGGGGGGCGAGGAAGTGCAAACCTTTGGAAAGATTTGAAGAGTCGGCCCACCAGCGGAGCGATCGTTGCAAGGAAGGAGTCACTGTCACGGGGCGATCGATCGAGTCCCGATCTTGACGCCATTGAGAGGCTAGGTTCCATTGAGGGATTCTCAGGTGGAGACGGGCGAATGGTGTGACGTGGACGGTGGAGGCCAAGTGACCTAGTAGAGTCATCATCTGTCGAGTTGATACCGAGGGTAGAAGTGAGATCTTTCGACTCAGATTTACTAAAGCCTCTAGACGTGGAGGGGGGAGGAAGGGACAGAGGCGAACCGTGTCCAGCGTGGCCCCGATGAACTGCAGGGACTGTGAGGGGCTCAGTTGGGATTTTGGGAAGTTTACCTCAAACCCCAGACTCTGTAGGTAGATAATAGTCTGTTGGGTCGCTGAGATAACCCCTTCCCTGGACGGGGCTTTGATCAGCCAGTCGTCCAGGTAGGGGAATACCTGAAGGCCCTGGGAGCGTAAGGCAGCTGCGACCACCACGAGGCACTTGGTGAAGACCCGGGGTAACGATGCTAGGCCGAAGGGGAGGACTCGATATTGTAGGTGCAGGTCCCCTACTTGGAAACGCAAGAATTTGCGGTGAGCGGGGTGCACTGGAACATGTGTGTACGCCTCCTTCAGATCGATGGAGCAGAGCCAATCGCCTTTTTCGATCAGGGGGTAGAGGGTCATAAGAACATAAGCAGTGCCTCCGCCGGGTCAGACCATAGGTCCATCCTGCCCGGCGGTCCGCTCCCGCGGCAGCCCAAACAGGTCACGACCTGTCTGAATCACCAGAAGGGGCTCCCTTGCCACCTTGGTTTCTCATTGAAGTCCTATCTTCCCATCGTAGTCCTAACCCTCCGGTCTTGCACATGCACAACCTGTTGGGTTTCTATACTTATTACCTGGTTAGCTTTCTATACTTGTGTTACATCCCAGCTCCTCCCTCAGTATCCCACGATCCCTTTATCCCTCAGGAAACCGTCCAATCCCTGTTTGAATCCCTGTACCGTACTCTGCCTGATCACTTCCTCCGGTAGCGCATTCCAAGTGTCCATGACCCTTTGGGTGAAAAAAAACTTCCTTGCATTTGTTTTGAACCTATCTCCCTTCAGTTTCTCCGAATGTCCCCTCGTACTTGTTGTCCCCTTCAGTCTGAAGAATCTGTCCCTATCCACCCTCTCTATGCCCCTCATGATCTTGAAGGTCTCTATCATATCTCCCCTGAGCCTCCTTTTTTCCAGAGAGAAGAGCCCCAGCCTATCCAACCTCTCGGCGTATGGGCAGTGTTCCAGCCCTTTTACCAGTTTCGTTGCTCTCCTTTGGACTCTCTCAAGTACCGCCATGTCCTTCTTGAGGTGTGGCGACCAATACTGAACGCAGTATTCCAGATGTGGACGCACCATCGCTCGATACAATGGCATGATGACTTCCCGCGTCCTGGTTGTTATGCCCCTCTTTATGATGCCCAGCATCCTGTTGGCTTTTTTCGAGGCTGCTGCGCACTGTGCAGATGGCTTCAGTGATGCATCCACCAGCACACCCAAGTCTCTCTCAAGTCTGCTGTCTCCCAACAATGCCCCCCCCCCCAATTTGTAGTTGAACAACGGGTTCTTTTTCCCTATATGCATGACCTTGCATTTTTCCACGTTAAAGCGCATTTGCCATTTGTTTGCTCAGTCTTCCAGCTTGTCCAGGTCCCTTTGCAGGTCCTCACACTCCTCCCTGGACCTAACTCTACCGCACAGTTTGGTATCGTCTGCAAATTTTATAACCTCGCACTTTGCCTCCTTTTCCAGGTCATTGATAAATATGTTGAAGAGTAACCGCCCCAGCACCGATCCCTGTGGCACACCGCTCGTGACTCCCCGCCAGTCAGAATATTGGCCCTTCACTCCGACCCTCTGCAGTCTACCCGACAACCAGTGCTTGATCCATCTGTGCACATCCCCTCCCACCCCGTGGTTCCACAGCTTCCTAAGCAGCCTTTCATGTGGCACCTTGTCGAAAGCCTTTTGAAAATTGAGGTAAATGATGTCTATGGGTTCCCCATTGTCCACCCGACTGCTTATTCCCTCAAAGAAGTACAGAAGGTTCGTTAGGCACGACCTTCCCTTACAGAATCCGTGCTGGCTTGTTCTCAGTAGGCCATTCCTCTCGATGTGCTCGCAAATGCCGTCCTTGATCATAGCTTCCACCATCTTCCCTATAATTGAAGTCAGGCTCACCGGCCTGTAGTTCCCGGAGTCACCCCTCGATCCCTTCTTGAAGATAGGTGTGACATTCGCCAATTTCCAGTCCTCTGGTACCTCACCAGTTTTCAAGGATAGGTTGCAAACATGCTGGATTGTGCCCGCTATTTCTTGTCTTAGTTCCTTCAGAACCCTTGGGTGGATCCCATCCGGGCCCGGTGATTTACCGCATTTTAATCTGTCTATCTGTTTGAGGACATCCTCCTTACTTACCTCTATGTGCTCCAATTTTTCGGCCTGTTCCCCACTCATGAGCTCCTCTGAGTCCGGTATATTAGATGTGTCTTCGCTCGTGAAAACCGACGAGAAGAACGTGTTCAACCTCTCAGCTACCTCTTTATCCTCCTTAATCACTCCCTTCCTATCCCCATCGTCCAACGGCCCCACCTCCTCTCTCGCTGGTCGCTTCCCCTTTACGTAACTGAAGAATGCCTTGAAGTTTTTCGCCTCCCTGGCCAGCCCCTCTTCGTATTCCCCTTTCGTTTTTCTAACCTCTTGGTGGCATTCCTTTTGGCATTTCCTGTGCGCCTGGTGATTTTCCTCCGTTGGGTCCTTTTTCCATCTCCGGAAGGATACTTTTTTGTCATTTATTGCCCTCTTTACTTCAGTTGACATCCAAACCGGGTCCTTTGATCGCTTGTTCTTGCAGCCTTTCCTGAAACTGGGGACGTACATTCTTTGTGCTTCCTGCAGGGTGTCCCTGAATAGGGTCCAGGCGCTTCCCACAGTCTCCATCCTAAAGATGTTTCTGAGCTTCCTCCCCACCATTTCCCTCATAGCAACATAGTTCCCTTTCTTGAAGTTGAGCGCAGTTGTTGCGGTCCTCCTTACTATGGGTGTCCCCCTTTCTAATGTGAATCTGATCACGTTGTGATCACTGTTGCCTAGTGGTCCTCCCACTTCTACCTGTTGCCTAGTGGTCCTCCCACTTCTACCCCTCTTGCAGGCCCCCCTAATCCGTTTAGGATGAGGTCAAGAGTAGCACCCCCTCTTGTCGGTTCTTTGACTAGTTGCTCCATGAAGCAGTCCCTCACAGCTTCTACAAATCCTGTTTCCCTAGTGCAGTTGGAGTGACCCGTACTCCAGTCTATTCCCGGGTAGTTGAAGTCCCCCATCACTGTTACACTTCCAGTCCTGCATTCCTGTCTCAATTCCGCTTCCAAGTCGTGTCCGACTCCTTCTGGCGTACCAGGTGGGCGATAGTACAGCCCCAGTTTTATGCCTGCACCCTTGTTTCCCGGCAATTTGACCCATAGCGATTCCAGCCCCTCTGCCTTCGTTGCCATATCCATCCCGACCGAGTGGATAGAGTCCTTTATATATAGTGCTATGCCTCCCCCCTTCTTGTGGGTCCTGTCCCTCCTGTAGAGCTTGTACCCCGGCAGCGCCACATCCCATTGATTTTCCTCTGTCCACCAGGTTTCTGCAATTCCAATTATATCTAGGTCCTCCCCCTTGGTCACGACTTCTAGTTCACCCATCTTGGCCATGAGGCTTCTTGCATTTGCGTATAAGCACCGCAGGTCCCGTAGGTCCCGTCGTTTTTCCTCCACCTCTGCATTTACCTGGGCCGCCTGCCCTTGGATTTCGGGCAATTCTCCCGTTCCCTGTGCTTCTGCTTTGCCCTTTACCCTCTTAGCTTTCAGCTTCCCCACATTCCCGCCACCCCACTTCCCCGCTTTTCCTCTGGGTTTTCTAGCCCTACCGGCCCCCTCCTGGGCTATCATCCCTTGAGCCTCTGTTTGATCCCCCTCGCCTTGTGGTACCTCTATATTGCCCTCAGCTTTCGCCCTCGTGCCACCCAGTCCCCCTGTGTCTCCATGCCCCTTAGTCTTCTCCCAGCAAGCTCCCTTTACCTGATGTTTCCCTCGCTGTCTGATCATAAGATCCTCCGGTTCCTCTGCTTCCTCCCTGCAGTCAGCCCGTTCAGCATCTGTTCTGGATACTGTTGTCCGAAGCGTCAACATCAGATCAGCTGTCGGCTTTCCCCCTCTCCTCAGTTTAAAGCCCTCTCGATCTCCTTCCTCACATTGGCTGCCAGTAGTCTAGTTCCCGCTGTGCTCAGGTGCAGGCCGTCCCGCCGGTAGAGCTTGCTCTTTCCCCAGAAGGACGTCCAGTTCCTCACAAAGTGGAAGCCCTCCTCCTGGCACCATCTCCTCAACCATGCATTCACAGCCTGGAGGTCTGCCTGCCTCTTTGCATCTGCTCTCGGTACAGGCAGGATCTCCGAGAATGCTATCCTCCGTGTGCTCCGCTTCAGCTTTCGTCCCAGGACCCTGAACTGGTCAGTCAGTGTGGCCATGCTGAAGTTCCTCCGGCTCACATCATTCGTTCCGACGTGGATTATTACCGCAGTCTCCTCTGTCTCTGCTCCGTCCAGGATCCTCTCGATCCTATCAGTGATGTCTCGTGTCTTGGCCCCTGGGAGACAAGTCACTAGCCGGTCCTCCCTTCCTCCAGCTACGTGACTGTCTACCTCTCTCAAGATCGAGTCTCCCACCACAATAGCAGACTTCCCTTTCCTCAGCAACCTCCTCTGCCTCAGGTCCGTGTCCTTGGTGTAGTGCGGTGTCTCTCCCTCAGGGTCCCGGTGAGTCGCGGTCTCCTCCTCTTGCGTGGTTCCTCCGCTAGGTCCTTCCCCAGTGTCGCCTTGTGGATCCTGGGTCTCGTCTGCCGACATCCGTCTGTGCAGCTGCTGGTCCCGTTCCTCCACCTTCCTATAGGCCTCCTGGATGAATCTCTCGAGGTCTCTCACCTGGTCCACAATGGGGCCTGCTCCGTCTGTGTTCTGAGTTGACCAGCTCGTCTCCTCTGTGGTGCGCAGTCCCTCCAGTCCCTCCAGTTCCTGGACCCTGACCCTCAATCTGCCGACCTCCATCCTCAGGCTTTCCAGTTCCTGACACTGACTGCATATGTACTCCCGCCTTCCCAAGGGGAGGTAGTCGTACATATTACACTCTGTGCAGTATACCGGAAAGTACCTCTGGGATCCTGGGTCCTCCATCGCTCTCGTAAAGTGCTGGTGTGCTCCTGCTGATTGGAGCCTGTTATTTTGTTAGCTTCAGAATCCAACTGTCGTCACTGCAGGCGCTTCACAAAGGCGCGCCGAACAGCTGAGCGCAATTGGCGCTGTGCTCTTTTAGATTTTCCCTTTCGGTCAGGGAGAGGGGCGGAGCAGGGCTCCCATGCTGCCTCTCTTCGGGAACAATCTGGATACGCTGTCTCCCGCTGGTGGGTCGGTAGGGAAAGCATCCGAAATTTTTCCCGTACCAGAAATTTGCTGAGTCGTCTCAAGTCTAGTATTGGGCGTAGGTCTCCCGTTTTCTTCGGTACCAGGAAGTAACGGGAGTAGAAGCCCTTCCCCTGTTGGTCGGGGGGAACCTCCTCCACTGCTCGCAGGCGAAGCAGATCTCGAGCTTCTGAGAGGAGTAGTGGTAGCAGCGTTCGGTTGGGAGGGCACTTCCCTGGGGGGCTGTCTGGGGGAATGGCTCGAAAGTTGAGTATCCTGATGAGATCACGCCAAGGACCCATGCGTCCGACGTGAGTTGTTTCCAGTAAGGGTAAAAAGCTCTGAGGCGGCCCCCGATAGGTAGGGAGCCTGGAACACTGGCGGAGAGGGTCAGTCCCCTTCCGCATATCCTGTCAAAAGGACGGGGATGGTTTGGTAGTTGCAGACGGTTGGGATTTGGGTGGGGCCCGATGGTGGGCTTGCGGATGCCTGGGCGGAGGCCGGGAGAAGGCAGGAGTGGATTTTTGCGGGTAGCGGCGCAGAGGGGCCCTGAATGGCCTGGACGCGGGCGGTTTTGGCTTTTGCCGGACAAGGGAGGCAAATGAGCGTTCGTGTTCAGAGAGGCATTTTGTAGCCGCCTCGATAGTGTCGTCAAACAGCTCTTTTCCCACGCAGGGGAGGTTAGCCAACCGGTCCTGTAAGTTGGGGTCCATGTCGACCAGGCGCAGCCAAGCTAATCGGCGCATGGCGATAGCAAAGGCTGCCTCTCTGGAGGAGAGTTCGAAGCCATCGTAGGCCGCGTGGAATAGATGGAGGCATAGGTTGGAGAGGGACTCTACAAGCAGGCTAAACGCTCCTTGGCAAAACACTGCGGTGAAGTTAATTTACAATGCAAAAAAATATGATCACGTTACCCCTTTACTAATTAAATCCCATTGGCTTCCGATAAGTCATCGCATCACTTTTAAATTATTGCTTTTGGTTTTTAAAGCGTTAAATTTTAAGGAACCTCAATTTATTAACAGATGGCTTATCCCTTATAGTATATCACGTTCACTTCGTTCAACATCTCTTAATCTTCTTGCCGTGCCTTCAATTAAAATGATAGGAACTAGAAGACACGACATGTTTTCAGTTATGGCACCACATTCTTGAAATCTTTTACCACAATACATCAGAGAACTAAAAGATTTAACACTGTTTAAAAAAACATTAAAAACTTTTCTTTTTAAAGACGCGTATGGATCTCAGGACTGCTAAAAACTTAATGATTGTTTAACTACAATTTTAAATTTCACAAATAGCGAAGATTAACCCTTTTTTTTTGTACTTACCCTTTATGTTCTTTCTTCTCTTCTATCAAAATTGTAACTATTCCCCATGTTAACCTCACATGTCGTGTAAGTTACCCACAAGTTTACTGTAAAGTCTTGTCTACACTAGTCTGTTTAGTTTGTTAAATTTTAACTAACCACAAATTTTTGTTTGGTTTGTAACACTAACATTTATCTGTTTTATTTTTATTAATTAATGTTATTATTATTGTACATCGCCTAGTAATCTAAATAGGCGATTTATCAAGAACGATTAAACTTGAAACTTGAAGGGAGGCTGGTAAGTCAGTCTCAAAGGCTCTCAGTAGTCCGATGAGGTATTTGAGGTAGGATGTGAAGGTGAAAGTGTAGCTTTGCACCCTAGAGGCCATCATCGCATTTTGATATAGTCTCCTGTTGAACTTGTCCAGGGTTCGGCCTTCCCGACCTGGGGGGACCGTGGCTGAGACCCGGGAGGTGTGAGCCTTTTTCAGGGACGATTCTACCAACAGCGACTGGTGGGAGAGCTGTGGTTGTTCAAACCCCTGGTAGGGTACCGTACGGTACTTGGCCTCCATTTTGGAGGGGACGGCTGTGACCATATAGGGGGTCTCCAGGTTCCTGAAGAAAGCCTGTTGGAGTACCGGATTAGGCGGTAAGCGAAGGGACTCTCTGGGCAGTGATGGCATGTCCAGCTCCGCTAGGTACTCCTTTGAGTATCTGGAGTCGGACTGGAGGTCTAAGTCCAAAGCGTGGCCCATGTCCTGGACAAAGCGAGTGAAGGATGGGCGGGTGTTCCCGAGGCCCCGTGTGGGGTCGGTGAACGAGACATCCGTCGGGTGGAGAAGGAGGGGGAGGCTTCCCTCGAGTATCGAGGTTCCCGCTCCGATCCACGTTCTGAAACTGGGGAAGCACTGTGAAAGTGTTCCGGGGTCGGGGATCTCCGACGTCTCGAGGAGCCCCTCGGAGACGATGCCGGGGTTCGGGGTACCGATCGATGTCGAATCGGTGACCTCGACCCGGACTCCCTCGGTGAAAGCCTGACACCTCGGATCACAGCCCCGGTCCGAGGGGGAGTTCGGAGGATGCGCGGGTTGGAGAGTGATAACTCCGCCACCCTGAGCGGTCCCGTACGAGGTGTAGGGGAACGGCCTCGTAGAGTGGGGGAACTCCGGGCCTTCTTGGAGGTACGGCGGTTCGAGGTTTCTGTCGGTTTAGCACGACGTTTTGCCCTGTGGCGGTCTGTGGAGGGAGAGCGCCTCGGGTGCCTCGGCGAGGAGTCAGAGGAGGATGAGATGCGGCGGAGCTTGCGCACTTTTCCCCGAGGTGGCTCGACGCGAGGCTCAGGCTGGTCTGGCACATGCGGGGTCGAGGCCGGTTGTAGATGGGCCATTGCAGCGGACAGCTCCGACGAGATCATTGCTCGGAGTAGGTCCTGGAAGACAGGCACGGACAGCATCGAAGGCATGTCCATTGCCTCGGTGCACTCCACCGGGGGCGACCTCGTTTCAGAGTATTCCCATGTGGTGGAGGCACGGCCCGAAGGCTTGGAGGGCTTCGCCGGGGCTGAAAGCATGGGGCTTCCGCCATGCGTCGCCGGTGTCCCCGAGGTTGGTTTCTTTGCTGGTAAAGAACCTGAAGAGGGAAGAGGGGACTTACCCGGAGCCGAGGTTTTCTGTTGTCCCGAGGACTTCGGGGTCGAGTCTCGAGGCGATGCCGAGGTATTCGGGGCCGAGGTCAAGGCCGGGGCCGATCTCGAGGCCGAGGTAGAGGGTTGGTCTGGGGCGAAAAGATCCGCCATGCGGGCTTTCCTTCGACTGAGGGCCCGGTTCTGGAAAGTAGCACACTGGGGGCAGGAGTCGGTTGGATGAGCGGTCCCCAGGCAAATGATGCACCGGCGATGCGGGTCTGTGATGGAAAGAAGCCGCTCGCACCGGGTGCACTTTTTAAAGCCGGTAAAAGGCCGGGACATAGAAACGAAAGTGGCCGCGGCTCGAGTAGCCACGCGGCCACGGGGACCCGGAAGCCTCCGGGTCGGTGAAAAATGAAGCAGGAATCAAGTTGAAAAAGAAAAAATTTGCGCACAGCGACTTAATCAAGAAAAAACAAGAAAAAAATTGCGGTGCTAGAAGGCAGTTGGGGCAGAGCCTAAAAAAACACGACTTCTAGGCTCAGCGGAAAATTTTGAACTGGAGACCACGAGGGGATGCGCCCCCTAGTGGAGCAGGAAGGCACGCATGCGTGGAGCAGCAGAGCAAACTTAAATCTTCAATCAAGTTTGCTTGAAAATGCTTCCGCATCGGGGCTCCGTAGATGACGTCACCCACATGTGAGAATATCATGCCTGCTTGTCCTGGGATAACTTAACTATTCTCCGAGTGAAAAAAAAATTTTCCTACTACTGGTTTTAAAAATATTTCCCTGTAACTTCATCTAGTGTCCCCTAGTCTTTGCAATTTTTGACGGAGTGAAAAATCGATTCTACTCCACTCCGGATTTTTGTAGACTTCAATCATCCTCAGCCGTCTTTTTCAAGCTGAAGAGCCCTGTTTTAGTCTTTCCTCATACAAGAGGAGTTCCATTCCCTTTACCATCTTGGTCGCTCTTCTTTGAACCTTTTCTAGTGCCACTATATCTTTCTTGCGATAAGGAGAACAGAATTGAATGCAATACTCCAGATGAGGTCGTACCATGGAGCAATACAAGGGCATTCTAACATTCTTAGTCTTGTTAACCATCCCTTTTTAATAATTCCTAGAATCCTATTTGCTTTTTGGCCGCACATTGGGCGGAAGGTTTCATCGTATTGTCTACAATGATACAGAGATCCTTTTCTTGGGCACTAATCCCCAAAGTAGACCCTAGCATCCGGTAACTGTGATTCAGGTTATTCTTCCCAATGTGCATCACTTTGCATTTGTCCACATTAAATTTCATCTGCCATTTGGACGCCCAGTCTTCCAATTTCCTAAGGTCCGCCTGCAATTTTTCACAATCTACAAGCATTTTAATAACTTTGAACAGTTTAGTGTCATCTGCAAATTTAATAATAATAACAGTTTATATACCGCAGGACCGTGAAGTTCTATGCGATTTACAATGATTAAAAATGCTACAAATTAAGTAGAACTAACAAAGTTAAAAGCTAATGATTAACAGCTCTATACATCAGTTATTGTGGAAACCACAGGATGAGCCGAAAGGGGTTTCCCTTCGATAGGCTAATGAAAAACAGCAATTGCACCGAGATGGACTCAAATGGATGTGGATTTGAGGCCTGATTGAGACAAATGGAACAGGTATTCCAAAACTGAAAACAAATAGGTAGATTGAGGTTCCTTGTGACAAATGGTACACCAAGCAGAAAATCTAGTGGTAGACTTTCTAGAAGCCTCTAAAACATCCTGTACACCAGTGGTTCCCAACCCTGTCCTGGAGGAACACCAGGCCAATTGGGTTTTCAGGCTAGCCCTAATGAATATGCATGAAGCAAATTTGCATGCCTATCACTTCCATCATATGCAAATCTCTCATGCATATTCATTAGGGCTAGCCTGAAAACCCGATTGGCCTGGTGTTCCTCCAGGACAGGGTTGGGAATCACTGCTGTACACATTGAAAGGACTGTAGAGTGGCAGTTAGGTTGAGAGGTACCAAACTGTCAGGTGTAGAGACTGCAGGTTGGGATAAAGTAGAGACCCTTGACTCTGTGTAAGCAGAGGGAAAAACTGGTAGAAGCAATGGCTCCCTGCTGCTGAGTTGAAGTAGAAGGGAGAACCAAGGTTGCCTGGGCCACCGAGTCTTGAGAATCAGAGGAAATGGAGGGAATGTATAGAGAAACTGATTTGTTCATTTCAGAAGGAAAGCATCTGCCTTGAGGCGATGAGGAGGGTATATCCTGGAGCCAAACCAAGGCAGTTTGTGGTTGTGTGAAGACACAAAGAGATCTCTCTGAGGAGTGCCCCACTGAGAAAAAAATGTGATGGAGAGGCGAGGAATTGAGTGTCCATTCATGAGGCTGCAGAAGACGACTCAATTTGTCTGCCAGACAGTTTTTCTCTTCTTGAATGTAGTCTGCTTTCATGAAGGTGTTGTGATGGATTGCCGAAGTCCACACCTTTTGAGCTTCCTAACAAAGAGAGATCGATCCTTGTTGTCCTGCTTGTTGACATTGTACATGGCTACTTAATTGTCTATCCGAATGAGGACTACCTGGTCGTGAAAATGTTGAAAAGCTTTGAGAGCATTGAAAATCGCTCTGAGTTCCAACAGATTAATGTGACACTGACGTTCCGTGCTGGACCAATGGCCTTGAGTATGGAGACCGTCGAGATGAGCCCCCCAATCGTAGGTCAAGGAATCTGTCTTAAGGACATTTTGATGGGGGAGTGTTTGAAACAGTAAACCTCTGGAGAGATTGGAAGAGAGCATCCACCAGTCTCCACTGTCTAACGAAGGAGTTATTGTAATGTGTTGAGAGAGTGGGTTGCAATCCTGCACCCACTGAGATGCCAGGGTCTACTGAGGGATTCTGAGGTGAAGTCTGGCAAAAGGAGTCACATGAACTGTAGAGGCCATGTGACCTGGGAGAAGCATCATGTGTCTTGCTGAAATTGTAGTCAAAGACGACACCTTGTGGCAGAGACGAATAAGAGCATCTTGACTTTGTTGAGAAGGAAAGCTCTGAGGTGGACAGTGTCCAGGATAGCTTCGATGAACTGTAAATTCTGAGAGGGCTGTAGCTGGGATTTGGGAAAGTTGATTTCGAACCCTAGACTTTGTAGAAACCAAGTAGTCCGTAGGGTCGCTACAATAACCCCTTGAGCTGTGGAATCCTTGATGAGCCAGTTGTCTAGGTACGGAAACACCTGGAGCCCATGGTTCCGCAAAGCTGCTGCTACTACAACTAGGCACTTGGTGAACACTCTTGGAAAATGAAGCCAGACCGAAAGGTAGTACTCTGTACTGAAAATGCAGATTCCTAACCTGAAATCTGAGGAACTGTCAAGAGGCTGGATGAATGGGAATGTAAGTGTAAGCCTCTTTGAGATCTAGAGAACATGACCAATTGTTCTGATCTAGAAGGGGGTACAATGATGCCAGAGAAAGCATTCGAAATTTCTCCCTGACAAGAAATTTGTTGAGGGCTCTGAGATCCAAAATGGGTCGCAGATCGCCAGTCTTCTTCGGAACTAGGAAATAACGGAAGTAAAACCCCCTACTCTGCTGTTTCAGCGGAACCTCCTCGATGGCATGGAGACGAAGCAGAGCTTGAGCTTCCTGAAGAAGAAGGGCGGTCAGAGATGGATTGGAAGGATACTCTCTTGACAGCAGATCTGGAGGAACCTGGATGAAATAAAGAGAGTATCCTTCCCTGATGATGGACAGCACCCAGAGGTCTGATGTAATGATCTCCCATCATTGGTAAAAATGATGGAGATAACCTCAAATGGGAAGGGGGAGGACAGAGGCAGAACGATATAGGTTATGCTCTATAGTTAACTGGTCAAAAAGGCTGAGAGGCCTTAGGCGCAGCAGAAGTCTGAGGTTTCTACTGCCGCTGTTGGGGTTTCTTAGGAGTCACCCTGGTATAAGGAGCAGTCCTCTGTGGGAAACGCCGCTGGTAAGATGGTATAGGCCTGAAACCCTTAGAGGTGGGAAGGCTTAGGCTTAGGACAAATGATGGAAGCAAATGACTTCTCATGTTCAGACAATTTCTTAGTGACTTCCTCGATGGAGTCAAACAATCACTGCCTTGACAAGGAAGGTTGGCGAAGCAATTCAGTAGATTAGGATCCATGTCTACAGTGCGAAGCCAGGCAAGCCAGCGCTTGGCCACTGAGAAGGCGGTGACCCTCGAGGCAAGCTCAATGCATCACAGAAAGATTGAAGGAGATGCATGAAGTTGATTCAGAGTAGTAATGGTGTTCTGAAAACCGGTAAGACAATGTTGAGGAACATACTTGAAATATGCAGGCAGTGTATCAACCAAATGCTTGAAATAAGAAATGAATATAAAGTTGTAATTCAAAACCCTGGTTGCCATAAGAGAATTCTGATACAAACTGCCCAAACTTGTCCATGGTCCTGCCCTCTCTTCCAGCAGGGACAGTGGCATAAACTTTGGCAAGGTTGCTCCTTTTCAAAGAGGACTCCACAAGAAGGGACTGATGTGATAATTGAGACTTCTCGAACCCTTGCAATGGACCATTCTGTAACGGGATTCCAGCTTGCTTGGAACGGCAGGAATGGAATAAGGAGTTTCAAGGTTCCTCTTGAAAGTTTGAGAGAGAGGAATCTTTTAATGGGTATTTTGAGAGACTCTGCAGGAGGTCGAGACATACCCATCTCTTCTAAATACTAAGTAGTGTATTTGGAATCAGAGTCCAAATTAATCTTGAGCGCTTTACTCATTTGACGAAGAAAAGGAGATATGTTTCAAGGTAGATTGACCTCAAGGAGAAGGTGACCTTGAAGCGCCTTGAAAAGCAGAGAACGATGGCGAAGCTTCCTTGGAGTACTCACACCTGAGACCTGAATATGCAGTTATAGACAACTCACTGGGAGAAGAATCCCTCGCAGGAAAAGCAGATGGAGGAGGCATCCTCGACTTTGGAGTAGAAAGCCTCGAATAACCTCGAGGTGTAGAGCGACGAGGCGTGTCTTGAGAAGAGGATCTATGCCTCGATGGATGCCTCGACTGGTATGGTGAACTGTGCCTCGAACCAGGCAGGTCTCGCTGAAAAGGAAGTCGAGGAATCTTTGCCCTATGCCTCAGGAAGGGCGAAGCCTTATGCAAGGAACGAAGGCTGGAGATCGAGACACCACCAAAGATTGAATTCCTGCTGTCAAGGTATCTCGAGGTTCTGACAAGGACTCAGCTCCTTCAATAGCATGCTTATGCTCCCGACGAGATACTCACAAAGAATCGACTCCTTGCTTATTAAATGTGGAATCCTCTCAAGGCACTCCCAAGGACTCGACTCCTTGTATAGAGTGAGGAGTCTCAACTCGAGGCGCAGCCAAGGACTCGACTCCTTGTGATACTGCTTGCTCACGCTGGACTGCAGGAAGCAGAGTCGAGGCAGAAGCATGTTTGGCAAGGATATTGCCTAGCTGGCGATCCAAAATGGTCTGGATGAGAGCCTCCAAACGTGACTGAAGAGACCGGGGAATCTGACACTTTTGGCAAAGCCAGAGCCTCAGATGAAGAACGACTCTTCGACTTCGAGACATGCTTCTTAGGCAGCTTGATGACCACTGCTGACATGAGGGAGGCCCTGTAATCGAATAGATGTGGCCAGCACAATCAGACACACCCTCAATAATCTGGGAGGAAAAAACCCAAAACTGTTAAGGAGTACGGTTGAAAACCAAAGCTCGAAAGCCGTATGAATTGGAGCCTGTAGCGGCTGCCCGGAAAATCAGGAAGCAGAGCCATGAGGTCTGAAATCCAGAAAAAAACAGAGTCATCCAGTGGCCTTGACAATTAAGAGAAAGACCAGTAATCGAAGAGAACCCTTCAAGGTGAATTAGCAGGAGAAAACAGGAAGGACTATGATCTCACACAGACTCTCAAAAGAAAACAGAATCTGAGAGCAGGAAGAAAAGATTAATGAATAAAGCCTCCAGATGAAGAAAACTTGGAGAGCCTAGGCTCGTAGGAGTACAGGAAGATTAAGATAGCCACCGTGACAGTGAAAACTGCTACACAGATGTGGCCAGAGAAAATTCAACAGGTCCATAATGTAGAGGAAACATGTTCCAGCACAGCCCCAGTAACATATCCCCAAATCAGACATTCAATAAATTGGCCTGTTGAGTAATGATAAAGACAGACACTCAGATTGAGATCAGAACCATAAACAAACAACAGGTACTCAAATGGAAAAGCAGCTACATGGAATGTGTACACCAATAAATGGAAAACCATTCAGGCAGTAGGGGAATCTAGTAAGCCGGTTTGGCTAACCAGCTCCCAGCTTTGTCCACTCTGCCCAGAAAGACAGAGGACGACACACTAGTGGTGAGGAGGAACTCTACCAGGAAGGAAACAAAGACACATGGGAACTACTTCATAGGACGTGCCAAAAAGTCCCCACAGAGATCCAGGAAGGGAAGCAAACCACCCTGGAGGAGATAAGGACAAGGAATGAAAATAAATTCCGTAGGGAAAGAAATGACTATACAAAGTCAACTCCCAAAGGAATGCATTTACAGAAAATTCCCTAATGGTGCAATTATGAAGGCTTTGCGAACCCCACTCAAGGGAAAAAAGCACATGTGATGAAGAAGCACACACCACTTCATAGAGAGATGGGGCGTAGTTCTGAAAGACATACCAAGCCTCTCAATCAGTCAAAGCCAAGACTATCAAGGAGTCAAAGTTGAAGGCCGAATACAGCTTGATGACTGCAAAGCTTTCCCATACCAGAACAATACCGACACCGGTAACAGCAGTAACTGGTGTCATGGGATAGGAGTCGTCAAAAGCAGAGAAAATTCAAGTGAAAAAGTCCCCGGAATCAAAAAAACTCAACCGGGCAGCACTAGAAGAGACGATGTCAACAGGGCTAACAACCCAAACAACTGGAATCACAGTTCAACATGTCGATGTCAACAAGAAAGTCCGACATCGGCCTGGATATCGATATGGACTGCAACATCGATCAGACATGATTACAGTAATATGACGTCGAGAGAGAAGTCGACATCAAACAGGGAGGTCGACACCAATTAGAAACGTCGATATCACCGACAGGAACACTGTTAAAAATGAAGAGCCTGTACCAATGGATACATCGCTGGTATCAAGGTGCAAGACTCCCTAGATGAAAAAAGCTGGTATCAAGCACACAGCACCACTGGAGCAGACGGGAAAAGACACCAGCACCGTTGGTCCATGACCGGTACCGATGGCGTTAAGCCCCAAGCAGAGAGAAAAGGACACCAGCACCATTGGTCCATGACCGGTACGATGGCGTTAAACCCCAGCAAACAAAGAGAAAAAGACACCGGTACCGTTGGTCCATGACCGGTATCCGATGGTGTCGTTCCAGAACAGAAAGAAAAAAGCACCGGCACCCAGGGGCCATGACCGGTATCATCGGTGTGGCTCCGGAACAGAAGAAAAGAAAGGGACACCGGTATCCTTGGCTCATGATCGATACCATCGGTGTCGCTCCACGCTTCGAAGATGAACATGCACATATCAAGACAGTCATCGACATCGAAGCGGAGCCAGAGATAGGACTGAAAAAGGTCGGCAGGGTTAGACTCAATGCTACAATGACCTGAAGTCTAAAGGAGAAAACCAACTTACCAAAGAAGAAGCATCACAGGTGCAGACCAGAGAAGCGGTGCTAGAAGTACGCTGGGTACCGGAACACTGGCATCGCCTGGTACCAGATTTCTGGTACCTGTTCACTGGCGTCGACTGGTGCCGGATTCCTGGCGGCGTCAACGGGAAACTGCTTCTGGAGAATACACATGAAAATGTGCTGAAGAGGAAAAAAGCAAGGGAAGAAAAAAACCGGCAAGGCCGAGGTCCCGAGATTGCTAAAATAGAATGGTGTCAGTGAAGACAAGTTCCACAATAAAACAACCGCGTGGAGGAAAAATGGGCAGGAAAAACCAGCCCGGGACAAGAGCCATGCAGAGGGGAGAAAACAAAATGGCAATCCATGAGGCCCCAATAGGCCAAACCGATAACGGTAAAGAAAAAAATAAAGTATAATTATTTTTTTTTTTTTTTTTTTAGAATAAACCTATCAACCACAGAAAAGAAGCAACTGACAGAAAGGCAGTAAAACCGCGAGAGCGGGAAGGCAGCGAAATAAAAAATTTTCAACAGCCATTGAAACGCGACTTCTTAGCTCCGTGGAAACTAAGAAACTGAGGGACCGCATGCCTACATCGGGCGGGAAGGTACTCGCACATGCGCAGTGTGGGTATCAAGAGCTTTTTCAAGTTCTTGAAGTGTCCGTACCAGGGCTCCGTCGGTGCCGTCACCCATCAGGGAGAATATGCTGCCTGCTTGTCCTGGGATAAGACAGAGTATGAGGTCGAGATACCAAAAAGGACTCAGCTCCTTGTAACAAGGTACCTCGAGGCACTCTGAAAGATAGTGTGTTGATTCATCTCTAGGCACTCTTAAGGACTCGACTCCTTGTATAGAGTGACTAGGTTGAGCTCGAGGCACTGCCAAGGACTCGACTCCTTGTATAGAGTGACAAGGTTGAGCTCGAGGCACTGCCAAGGACTCGACTCCTTGTAATACTGCTGAGTGCTCAGGCTGGACTGCAGGAAGCAGAGTCAAGGCAGGAGTTAATTTGGCAAGCATATTACCAAACTCCTGATGCAGAATAGTCCAACATATTCTGCAAAACCGGCACCGAGACCACTGAATCTGGTACATTTGGTGTCGCTAGTGTCTCTGAGGAAGACGACATCGAGGAAGAATGATGCCTCGATTTTCAGACACGTTTCTTGGGGAGCTTCAAAACCACCAGTTCTAAGGGTGGCATGTCCGGAGGAGTTGGTTTAGCTATCTTACCCGAGAGAGTCAGTGAGAATAATGGCTCCTCAGGAGAAGATTTAGCTGATTTCCCCGAAGATGAGGACTTCCTAAACGAGGAAGGTTTGATTAAGGTCGAGGTGAAAGGCGGTAGCCCCAAAGATTTCACTGGATTCGGAGTCAAGGTCAGTGTTGGAACCGGGGTCAGGGCCTTAGGTAAAGGCCTATCCATACCACCAAATATTTTGTCTACCTGAACTCGACGACGTTTAAGGGCATAGCATAGCACAGCAGGCACACAATGGTCAGGTCCTAAACACTGTACACACCACTTGTGTGGGTCAGTGAGGGAGATCGCGCGCTGGCACCGGCTACACTTCTTGAACCCTGTGACCGGCCGGGACATAGAATGAAAAACAGCCATGGCTAAATCGAAGCCCGCAGGCTGAGGCCGTGGAGTAGGCCCCGCCGTGACAGGAAGAAAAAAATAAACAGAATTTATTTTTTTTTAAGAAAATGAGACACGCAATAAACACAGCGACCCTGTAAGGAAAAAACACGAGCCATGGTGAGAGAAGGCACGAGTAGAACTAACTCTAGTGCAGAGCATCAAAATGAGGGCTTCTTGGCTCCGCAGAAAACTTAGAACTGAGGAGACATGCACCGGTCGAGTGGGAAGGCACTCACACACGTGTGGTGTGGCAGTCGCATACTTTCTAAAAGTTCTTCAAGCAAGTCTGCTTGCGAGGCTGTCCGCATCAGGGCTCTGTGGATGATGTCACCCACATGTAAGAATATGCTACCTGCTTGTCCTGGGAAAACCTTTGCTCTCTAAGAGAAACTCAAGGCCAGACTGAAGTTTGCCAGAGAGAACGCAAATACCAGGACTTCTGGAATAGTGTTCTATGGACAGATGAGTCTAAAATTGAATTGTCTGGACACCAGAAAAGAGCACATGTTTGGCATACACCAAATACAGCATTCCAGGAAAAGAACCTCATACCAACTGTGAAGAATGAGGTGGAACTATCATGGTTTGGGGATGCTTTGCTGTAGGACATAGCCAGCTCATCATCACAGAAACCACCATGAATTCTACCATGTATCAGAGGGTGCTTGAGGAAAATGTGAGGTCAACCATCTATAAGGAAATTAAAGCTGAAGTGGAACTGGACCCTGCAACGTAACAATGACTCAAAACATACAAGTCCACCAAGGACTGGCTGAAAACTAAGAAATGGAGAGTACTGGAGTGGCCGAGTCAAAGTCCTGATCTTGATCCCACTGAGATGCTGTGGGGTGATTAGAAACAGGCTGTACATGCAAGAAACCCTTCAAACATCTCACAGCTGAAAGAATTCTGCATTGAGGAGTGGGCCAAACTTTCCTCAGACTGATGTCAGAGACTGATAGATGGCTACAAGAAGCATCTCACTGCAGTTATTTCAGCTAAAGGGGGTAACACTAGCTATTAGGGTGTCCTAATTTAATAATCAATTATAACACATGTTTTTGTGGATATCTTTTGTTTCATAAATAAATCAAGAAAATTTTTTGTTGTTTATCTGCAATTACATCACTTTCTTTTCCAGAGATAAATAAAAAAAAAGATCTGACATTGATATGTGAACATTTCTTAAGAAAGAACTGAATATTTAATGGGGTGTCCTAATTTTTTCACATGAATGTAGATGCTAATGTTACCACCCTGCTAGTTCCGATACAGATTGAGGGGAAGCGGGGGTTAAGGGTGATTTTTTTGTTTGTTATATAAAAGGCTTCCTCCTACTATTCTCACCTCTATAGAACTGTACAAATGACGAGAGAAGCTATATTCAATAAGAAGGGCTGTGAAGTTCAACACTGCGAGCAGCAAGGCCTTTAGCTGCCCTCTTTCTGGACGGTCACACACCAGCATCCATGACATGTTCTCCACAGTTTGCCCAGCATCTGCAAGGATCCCATCGAAACGGTCCAGCAAGTCCACCCAGTGGTACAGCTCACACTGAGAATGAAACAGAAGATTTAAATGCAGCCCAAAACCATCTGCCAATACCTAGCAACAAAGATAACTTTTCTATAGGTGGGAAGAAAACTAAGATATTGCCTACCTTGCCAATGTTCCATGTTTTTATCTGCTGGAGTTCCAACAAGAGCTGCTCATCACTACAAATCTTTAGCTTCTCTATCAGAGTCCTGCAATCAGCAGGCTAGGAGTAAAGAGAAAAACTGGTTATTTCTCATCAAAAAGGGCTTTCCAATCAACAGAATGCAACAGCACCAACGCTGGATTACAACAAATGGGGTAGGAGAGCTAAAACCAAAAGGAGTTTCCTCTGCCAACTCAAACACCAAGTTAGCAATGAGTATCTGATGGCTCCTTTTCACTCTAGCATTCACAAGTTTCCAAACTGCAGTAATATTTTTGAGATTAAGAATTCAGTCACTGCCAAAGAAAGCTAGAAGGAATAAGATCTGTATGCAGGACTGTGCCAGCAAATGCTCAGTCCTTACAGAACCTGACTCGTCATTATTCGATCAGTCCTGTACAAATAGTAATATTCCTCCCACTTCCCCTCAGCAGTACACACTTAATTCTGCAGGATGTGAGCCAGAAAAACCAGACTGAAGGGGTGAGGGAGAGTAGGAACCGATTGTACATTGTAGCAGTGGCAAGTGTGAGGAAGAAGATGCTATGGATTGTTTAAGCTGTTGTGCAGCAGAACCACTGCGACCTATCCCACTCTTCCTCCCACTGCCACCCTTGCTGCTGCTTCTCTAAACCAGCAACAGCACCAAAAGGCCAAACTCTCCATTTGTGCAGTTTATCATTATCTCCCCCTCTGGCATCACTTCCTGTTCCAGGGCAGAACTGACAATGTGAATGGAGAATCCAGCTCCAAGGTGGTTATAGCTTTTGCCATTGCTGCTATTCTACAGAAGCAACAGCAACAAGGGTTAGATGGTGGAGAGGGGAACAGAAATGTGACAAACGCTGCATGGAAAGGTGGGGGGGGAAGAGGATATAGTTAGTACAGGGGTGTCATAGTCCCTCCTTGAGGGCCGCAATCCAGTTGAATTTTCAGGATTTCTCCAATGAATGTGCATGAGATCTATTAGCATATAATAAAAGCAGTGCATGCAAATAGATGTCATGCATATTCATTGGGGAAATCCTGAAAACCCGACTGGATTGCGGCCCTCGAGGAGGGACTTTGACACCCGTGAGTTAGTGAGAGTCTGGGAAATAATAGAAATGGAACATGAGCAGAGGTGAGGGAAAGATGGAAAGCTGTAGATAGAATAGAGTACAGTGGTACCTCGGTTTACGAGTTCACCAATTTGCGAGTGTTTTGCAAGATGAGCAAAACATTCACAAAATCTCGATTTGCGAGCGCCCCCCCCCTAACCGGCATTCCCCCCCGCCGCCATCGGGCACCCCCCGCTGCCATAGGGAACCCCCCCCCCCCCCGCCGCGACCTGAGGTCCCCCAACCCACCCGAACCCTCTTCTTACTTCAGTGTAGCCTCCGCACCAGCACTGGCACATCCTGCCGGTGCCCGAAGATCTGCCTCCTGTGCTGGGCCTTGAGCATGTGCGCAGACTAGTATCTGCAGTGCATGCATATTAGTTATTCCAGAACTAGTCATAAGACTATAGCAGAGAGTAAGACTGAACACATGGAAGCACAGTTACTTACCGTAACAGGTGTTATCCAGGAACATCAGGCAAATATTCTCACGTATGGGTTATGTCACCAACAGAGCCCTGGTATGAACCACTTTAAAAATGCATCGCCACTTTAAGACTTTAGAACAGGGGTCCCCAAAGTCCCTCCTTGAGGGCCGAATCCATTCGGGGTTTTCAGGATTTCCCCAATGAATATGCATTGGGAGCAGTGCATGCACATAGATCTCATGCATATTCATTGGGGAAATCCTGAAAACCCGATTGGATTCGGCCCTCAAGGAGGGACTTTGGGGACCCCTGCTTTAGAAAGTTCACGACAGCCCGAACCGCATATATGCAAGTGCCTTCCCACCTGATGTAGGGCACACAGTCCCTCAGTTAAGATAAGCCAGCTAAGAAGCCAACCTGGAGAAGTGAGTGGGTTGTGAGAATATCTGCCTGCTGTCCCTGGATAACACCTGTTACGGTAAGTAACTGTGCTTTATCCCAGGACAAGCAGGCAGCATATTCTCACGTATGGGTGACCTCCAAACTAACAGAAATAGGATGGTGGGAGTGTTGGCCTTTAGAAAAATAAATTTTGTAATACAGATTGGCCGAAGAGGCCATCCCATCTGTAGAAAGATTCAAGACAGCAGTGAGAAGTGAATGTATGAACTGAGCACCAGGTGGCAGCTTTACAGATTTCCTCAATGGGAGTAGATCTGAGGAAAGCAACAGAAGCTGCCATAACTCTAATTTTGTGGGCTGTGACACGACTGTCCAGTGCCTGTTCAGTCTGAGCATAACAGAACGAGATGCAGGCCACCAGCCAATTGGAAATCGTTCTCTTGGAAACAGGATGCCCCAACTTGTTTGGATCAAACGAGATGAAGAGTTGGGGAAATGTTCGATGAAGCTTTGTCCGGTCAATGTAATAGGCCAAAGCCCGTTTACAGTCCAAAGTATGTAGAGCGGTTTCTCCAGTATGAAAATGAGGCTTAGGAAAAAACACTGGCAGAACAATTGACTGACAGATGAAATTCAGTTACAACTTTTGGAAGAAACTTTGGATGTGTACATAGAACCACCTTGTCATGATGAAAAACTGTGAAGGGTGGATCTGCTACTAAGGCTTGTAACTCACTAACCCTCCTGGCAGAGGTGAGAGCAATAAGGAAGACCACTTTCCAGGTGAGCTGTGGCCATTGGTTCAAATGGTAGCTTCATCAAACTGGAAAGAACCACGTTAAGGTCCCAGACGACAGGTGGAGGCTTGAGAGGTGGTTTGACAATGAAAAGCCCCTTCATGAATCTGGAGACCAAAGGATGAACAGTAAGAGGTTTTCCCTCTACTGGTACATGATAAGCAGTGATAGCATTAAGATGGACTCTGATGGATATAGATTTAAGTCCAGAGTCAGACAGAGAAAGTAGATTATCCAACACCAATTCCACTGCCAAGGAAGTTGGATCGTGATGATGAAGACGACGCCACGAAGAAAACCTAGTCCAATATTTTTGGTAACATTGTTGAGTGGCTGGTTTCCTGGAGGCATCAATAATATGACGTACAGGCTGAGAGACATACTTCAGAAGAACTCAGCCCGAGAGAAACCAAGCTGTCAGGTGTAGGGATTGCAGGTTGGGATGCAGGACTGATTCCTGATTAAGAGTAAACAGAGTAGGAAATATTGGAAGGGGTATGGGCTCCCTGGAACTGAGTTGGAATAGTAATAGGGAGAACTAATGTTGCCTGGGCCACTGTGGAGCAATGAGAATCATGGTGGCTACTTCTCTCTTGAGCTTTAACAGAGTTCTCAACATGAGAGGAATTGGAGGGAATGCATATAGAAACAGGCCCATCCAATCTAGGAGAAATGCATCTGCTTCCAGACGAAGAGGAGAGTAAAGCCTGGAGCAAAACTGGGCAACTGGTGATTGTGAGGAGCTGCAAACAAGTCCACTTGTGGAGTGCCCCATTGAGCAATGATGTACTGGAGAGTTGCAGAGTCGAGAGTCCATTTGTGAGGTTGAAGGATTCTGCTGAGGTTGTCTGCTAGGGAATTCTTCTCCCCTTGAATATAGACAACTTTTAGGAAAAGGTTCTGAGCGGTAGACAAGTCCAGATTTTTTGGGCTTCCTGGCATAACAGGAGAGCGCCCATGCCTCCTTGCTTGTTTATATAGTATTGCTACTTGATTGTCTGTGCGAAGGAGGAGGACTTGAGAGCAGAGTAGATGATGAAAAGCCTCGAGGGCATAAAACATCGCTCTGAATTCCAGGAAATTGATGTGAAATTTGCGTTCCCTGGCGGTCCAAAGATCCTGAGTCTGAAGATCGTCCATATTAGCCCCCAAGGCATAAGGGAAATCGTCTGTCGTGATGACCTTGTGATGAGGGGGTAAGTAAAAAAGGAGACCTCTGCAAAGATTGGAAGAGGTCATCCACCAACGGAGAGAGTGAGAGAGGCAAGGGTCCACTATGGAGTGCGAAGATGTAGCCTTGCCAGTGGTGTCACATGGACAGTGGAGGCCATGTGGTCAAGAAGAACCACCGTCTGGCAGAGATGAAGAGGAAGCAGTTGCTGAAAGACGTATGAGAGCCTGAAGGCGATCTGGAGGAAGAAACACTCATGAGTGTCTAGGATTGCCCCAATGAACTGCTGACGTTTAGTTGGAACAAGATGTGATTTGGGGAAGTTTACTTCGAATCCTAGAACCTGAAGAAAAGAAATGGTCTGAGAAGTTGCTTGGACCACTTCCTGAGATGACACAGCCTTGATCAACCAGTCATCCAGATAAGGAAAGACATGAAGGCCGTGGGAACAGAGAAATGCGGCTACTACAATGAGGCACTTCATGAAGGCTCTGGGAGAAAATGGCAGGCCGAAGGGAAGGACCTTGTACTCATGATGACATTGATTCATATGGAAACGGAGGTACTTCCTGGAAGCCGGCTGAATTGGAATGTGTGTGTAGGCTTCCTTGAGGTCCAGAGAACATAGCCAGTCGTTGATTGAGAAGAGGATAAAGCAGGGTGAAGGATAATAATAATAACTTTATTCTTCTATACTGCCACAGTCAAATGACTTCTAGGCGGTTCACATCGAAGAAGGCTGGACAACCAGAGAATTACAGAATGCAAGAAATGCAGGTACAACTAATTACATAAGAAATAGATAAAAGGAAAATATGAATCTTAAGTATGTGGTATAGATCTCATATATGCAGCCCAAGGAATCAACTATATTTATAGTTGATCAATTTGTGAAATTTAGAACAGATCTGGACAATGAGGCAAAATGCAGAATGAGGCGAATTACAGAATAAAGCGAGTTACAGGATAAGGCGGATTACATGATAAAGCGAATTAAGAATAAAACTGGACAGTCGGCGAATTACAGGATACAAGTAGTGAGGCTAGAACTTATTACAACCGAATGGCCACCAGAGCAGCAAAACTAGACAGACAAATCACCAATCTGCTGTCTTCAACCACTAACCTTCGGAAAGGTTTCACCAGATCGACCACAACAACAAAGGTCCTTAATTTTCGGGGCACTGACTTCAAACGCATGGGAGACTTCGTCCGTCGGGCACTGCAAGACCATGCCGAAACCAATAATGTAGAGGCTATGTGGGCGAACCTGAAATCTACCCTATATGAAGCAACAAATCGCTATATAAAAACAGTAAGCAAACGACGGAGGAATAACAGACCCCAGTGGTTCACTACAGAAATCTCGGACCTCGTTAAGAAAAAGAAAAAAGCATTTGTTTCCTACAAACAATCAGGAAGAGGAGCAGTCAAAGAAGACTATCTGGCCAGGTCCAAAGCTGTCAAAACGGCAGTCAGAGAGGCCAAGCTTCGAATAGAAGAGAATCTAGCAAAGGACATTAAGAAAGGGGATAAATCCTTCTTCAGGTACATCAGTGATAGGAAAAGAAACACAAATGGGATAGCACGCCTTAGGAAAGCAGACGGGACTTATGCAGAATCAGATTCCGAGAAAGCCGAAAACCTGAAGTCATAATGCCACTGTACAGATCCATGGTGAGACCCCATCTCGAGTACTGTGTTCAATTCTGGAGACCACACTACCGGAAAGATGTGTTGAGAGTTGAGTCGGTTCAGCGTATGGCTACCAGGATGGTCTTAGGGCTCAGGGATCTCACGTATGAGGAAAGGTTAAAAAAATTGTGGATGTACTCACTGGAGGAGCGAAGAGAGAGGGGGGACATGATTGAGACCTTTAAGTATATCACAGGGCATATAGAGGTGAAAGATGATATCTTCAGTCTTACAGGGCCCTCGGTAACCAGAGGGCACTCGCTGAAAATCAGGGGAGGGAAGTTTCAAGGTGATGCTAGGAAGTATTTCTTCACCGAAAGGGTGGTCGATCATTGGAACGAGCTGCCTCAGCAGGTGATTGAGGCCAGCAGCGTGTTGGATTTCAAGAGGAAATGGGATATTCACGTGGGATCTATAGGGGAGTAGAAGTCAGGGAGTGGGTCATTGGTATGGGCAGACTCGATGGGCTGTGGCCCTTTTCTGCGGTCAATTTCTATGTTTCTATGTTTCTATTAAACGAATACTTCTGCTCAGTCTTTACCTGCGAGGCGCCGGGGTCCGGTCCACAATTGCAAGCAAGGCAAAGCTCAGAAGACCCGTTCTGGAATTTCGAGATTACACCCAGCAGCGTCTACTGTGAACTATCAAGACTCAAAGTGAACAAAGCCATGGGACCGGACAATCTACACCCCAGGGTGCTTAGAGAGCTGTGTGATGTCCTGGCGGAGCCATTGTCTGTGCTCTTCAATCTTTCCTTGAGGGCGGGAAGAGTCCCCTTGGACTGGAAAACAGCCAATGTAATCCCACTCCACAAAAAGGGCTGCAGGACAGAGGCTGAGAATTACAGACCGGTGAGTCTCACATCCATAGTGAGTAAACTCATGGAAACACTAATTAAGCATAAATTAGATACGATCCTGGACGAGAAGAATCTCAGGGATCTCCGCCAACATGGATTTACCAAGGGCAGGTCCTGCCAATCCAATCTAATTAGTTTCTTTGACTGGATAACAAGGAAACTGGATGTGGGTGAGTCCCTAGACGTCGTTTACTTGGACTTTAGTAAAGCTTTTGATAGCGTCCCGCACCGCAGACTATTGAACAAGATGAAATCAATGGGACTGGGAGAGACATTAACTACATGGGTCGGTGATTGGCTAAACGGTAGACTTCAGAGAGTGATGGTGAATGGTGCCCCTTCAAAAACATCAGAGGTGATCAGTGGAGTGCCGCAGGGCTCGGTCTTGGGCCCGATCCTCTTCAACATATTTGTGGGAGATCTGACTCAGGGGCTTCAGGGTAAAATCACATTATTTGCCGATGACGCCAAACTATGCAACATTATAAGTGAGAACACTTTACCAGATAGTATGACACAGGACCTACTTCTATTGGAACACTGGTCCTCAACTTGGCAGCTAAACTTTAATGCTAGAAAATGTAAGGTCATGCACCTCGGCAGCAGGAATCCATGCAAAACTTATACACTTAATGGTGAAACCTTAGCTAGGACCAAGGCGGAACGTGATTTGGGGGTGATCATTAGCAAAGACATGAAGACTGCCAATCAAGTGGAGAAGGCTTCATCAAAGGCAAGACAAATGATGGGTTGTATCCGAAGAAGCTTTATCAGCTGGAAGCCCAAAGTTATTATGCCGTTGTACAGAGCCATGGTGAAGCCTCATCTGGAATATTGTGTACAATTCTGGAGGCCACATTACCAAAAAGATGTACTGAGAGTTGAGTCGGTTCAGAGAATGGCCACCAGGATGGTCTCGGGACTCAAAGACCTCCCGTATGAGGAAAGGCTGAATAAATTGCAGCTATACTCACTTGAAGAACGTAGAGAGAGAGGAGACATGATAGAGACGTTTAAATATATCACCGGCCATATTGAGGTGGAGAATGATATCTTCTTTTTTAAAGGTCCCTCGGCCACAAGAGGACATCCGCTGAAAATCAGGGGTGGGAAATTTCATGGCGACACCAGGAAGTTCTTCTTCACCGAAAGAGTGGTCGATCGTTGGAATGAACTTCCGCTTCAGGTGATTCAGGCCAGCAGCGTGCCGGATTTTAAAAGGAAATGGGATACACATGTGGGATCTCTAGGGAGGTAAAAAAATGTAGAGGGGATACACATGTGGTATCTCTAGGGGGGTAAATTCAAGGGGGTGGGGTTGTTAGAGTGGGCAGACTAGATGGGCTATAGCCCTTTTCTGCCGTCATCTTCTATGTTTCTATGTTTCTATGTAACTAACTACAAAACCTTCAAAAAAGAAACAAACACACTACTCTTCAAAAAATACATAAATCCTATTTAACATGACCAGTTCCTTACCAAGCTCCACCTACCACTCTGTCTACTCCTATCAAATCTAAAATGTTCAAAATTCCCAACATGTACAGCAGTTACTTACCGTAACAGGTATTATCCAGGGACAGAAGGCAGCTATTCTCACATATGGGTGACGTCACCGACGGAGCCCGGATGCGGACGCCTCGCAAGCAGACTTGCTTGAAGAAACTCGAAGTTTCGAGTCACCCGCACCGCACATGCGCGAGTGCCCTCCCGCCCAGCGCAGGGCGCGTCTCCTCAGTTCAGATAGCTAGCAGAGAAGCCAACCAGGGGAGGTGGGTGGGTTGTGAGAATAGCTGCGTGCTGTCCCTGGATAACACCTGTTACAGTAAGTAATTGTGCTTTATCCCAGGACAAGCAGGCAGGTATTCTCACATATAGGTGACCTCCAAGCTAACCAGAATG